>NC_061120.1:55514333-55840323 GCF_002878395.1 Capsicum annuum | reverse complement strand
TTTGAATTTTCTATGGTTCAATCAAGAGACATAGAAGGATGAAATTTGGAGTAGTAGGGTTGGGGTTTGAGCCTTAGAAAATTTTGAAGAAAAATGAGCTATTGAATGCTCTTAATGGACTTAAATCCATGGTTTACCCGGATGGATTGGAGTGGGAATAACCAAAATACCCTTAAAAATCAAATAATGTCAAATCTATCCTTTGGTGGACTGTTCTGATAGGCTGAAGTAGATCGACCATAACTTTTTGCTTCGATGTCCAAATTGGATGAAACCAATTTCATTGGAAAAGGACTTTCAGAGCTTTCTGTTGTTTTATAGTAGCTCTTCCAGATCATTATGTACAAAGAGTTATGGTTGTTTGAAGTTGACCCTAAAATTCGCCTGACCTCAGTATTTTTTTCCTGCACATTTACTGTTCACCACTATTCACGGTTAGATCGGAATGATCATAACTCATCGCTCGAGTGTCCATTTTGGATGATCCACATATTGTTGGAAAGATTATTCGATGATCTACGTGATGACGGGTTGCATATCCATAAATTCCATATATAAAAATTATTAATCATAATAAAGAACAAAATTCAACACATTTTCGTCCGAGAGCTGAACGGAAAATTTTTTTGGGGAATCACACTAAAAGAAAAGAATCTCTTTTTGGAATTTTTCTTGATAAATCTTGCAAGAATAATATAAATATAAAGTTCTTGAGAAAAGCCTGATGTCCTTTTTTTACAATCTTGCATGAGCTTGATCCCTAGGATATGAGCCACTTCTCCTAAGTCTTTCTTATTAAAACACGAGGACAACCATTCCTTAATAGAATTCAACATTCTCACATTATTACCTTACTTTTTATTTATCATCTTAGACATCATCCCCATAGGAAATTTCATAATGTTCAAAGGAATAGAATCATAGACATAAGTCTCATGAGATATCTAGATATGAAACATTAAAATGGCCCAAGTATCTTAGTCATATGATATGGGTACATAGAGTATGAATAGCATAAAATAGACTTGGACATAGGTCTCATTCAATCTAAAGATACAAGGCATGAAACATGATTTCGTTAGGCATGGAGTAAGAATAGGACTACTTTTTCCTTGGGCACTACGACTGATAACCTTTAAAATTAGAAACACTTCTCAACTATATTTTCTCCTTTAAATGCCACACTTCATCATTTACAACTTATAATTGTCACATGCAATTGGTTTGGGTCTACCTGCATGATCTTACCATGTTCAAGCCTAACTTAAAGATACAAGGTGCTATATCTAAAGCAATCATGTTAGTCTGAATTATAGGATCCTATTTATTATTTCCCCTTAGGAATTGTTATTTTATTATTGATCTATACTTAGGCTTGTTTTAAAACTCAATAGAGTTTATTTTATATCTAGAGTTATCCCCAATAGTACCACCTTTTATCATGAAAATCAACTAACCTTGAGCTTGACCAAGAAATCACTAGTCACATAATACAATTGACCACATGTATATCAATATGACATTTAATCCTAACACTATAGTCATATCTTCTTTGTAGCTAAGAATATCTATGAATTTTTCTATCTTTTATAGCATCCCTACCACCCGCAACTTCATGAACTTCTACAAGGAGACACAATATATATTCTCATCAAATTATTAAATATAACTTAAACTTATCTCACATTTCAATCACACTTATAATCTTACATGGAACAAGCATACCACAATCATCATCAAAAGAGTATTTACTCTGTATCGTCTTTCCCTTACCTAGCTTTTTTCCTTAAGATTGATTAAGTCATTATAAGAATCACTAAAGGAATAAAGTCTGAGAATTAGGAATAAGAGGCTTACTTTTCTATGATATATTTATAATTATTGTGACCTTGCCACTCAAAATATGACCTGAGAAGTAAAGCACAATATACATGAATACATTATGTACTAAATAAATAAGACATAAGTAGAGAGTTGTTTAAGCACATACATGGCATAACCACCCCTTAACATATTATATGGATATGCATGATGATTAAATCAAAAAAATTATAAGCACAAATTGTTCAAGAAACTTGATTTGAGCATATACATAATGTAGCATGATTTCACTAGCTATTAAGGGCATATCATGAGTTCATAGGACTGAGCATACTATAAAATAAGATTTTAGTTATCATGAATTATATAACATAAGGCTTGAATTGGTAGAATCATAAAGAATTGGATACCTGAGTGAAGCAATTGCTTCTCATTCTAGGAGCTAAGAATGAATGTGAATCTGGATAAACCTTATTCATGTGAATGTCGTGAATACATAAGCCATGAATAGAATTTTATCTTCACTGAATTATAAGGAATACATTAGGATAGAATAAGTCATTATCTTATCATAGAACTTTTTATGGAACTCTTTACTATTCAAGTATCAAGACCTATCTTGGTTCTTCACCCTATCATCTCCACCTTAATCAATATTTTAAGTGTGTGGACCTCCTCTATAGACTTATCTATAATCAAATCAATCTTTATTAAGGGGGTACCACTACATACATGAATGTTACAATCTCCATAATAGATTATATTTGCAGATAAAAAAATTCAAGCTACGATTTTTTTGAGATATCTTTTCACTTTCTCTTTGTCTTTAATACTACCACTATAAGATTCATACTCTTATTTTCTTACTAATGTCATACCTCCAATTATCTATCCATATATTTTAAAAATGTTAAAACATACTAAGGGGATTAACATCACCCACCTTTTCTATAATCCCCTCGATTTAATTCTTAGGGATATCATAAAATACATATACAATATTCACCATACTTCACAACTTCAAGAATACTAAACTAGAAACACATAGGAGTTTAGGATCTTAAAATCTCATGTAAAAACATAATCCTTATAGTTGTATATATCATCTAGGAGTCACATATATCTCATATTTGCATGGTCAAACTTTTCACTAGTTATAGACTTATTCTTACATACACAATATCAAGCCTACTAGACCAAATCCTAGAACTAGAATTATCACCTCCAACCTATCATTCTTTTCACCACTATAATCATCTAAAGTTTAAGCTTATTACCTAGTACTAGATGTGGATGACAACATATCCATTTATATTACTCCAAATTATAAATACTAAAGCAAAATAAATAAACACTAATGGATAGTAAGTTTATGACAAAATAGTCTATCTTAATTATATCATCTATTATTAAAGCCTACAAGTACATTCTTCTTCACATCATCCTTATTGATCATCCATTAATTTTACATCTTTTTCTCAACTAGATTTATAACCCTATGTATATCACATGATCCACTCTTTGAAACACAAAGTATAGACTAAACTATCAATTCTGACTAGGTATCCTCTCTTTTATATCCTATACTTGATCTTTACTAATACTATGACATGCCATCATGAGATTCTTTCTTAATTTGAGTATACTTATATGTTATCTTAACCAATAATCCTTTCTCTACTTAGTTTCATAATATTTGCGCAATTTTTGTACACCTTAGACAACACCAAAGGACATACCATCCCATTACTTATTCAATGGATACATGACTCTAGCTACATACTTCATTCAATAACTATCCCCTATTTTTTCTTCTATACCTATGACTTCAAACTTTTAGCTATGGGATTATTCAACTACTTATGACTTACAACACCACGTCACACTATCTCTTAGGTGGAAATACTGCCCAGACATTAACATATGCACTCTTCACCAATGTTGTCATCTGTATTAAGGTTTCAAAAAGGGGTATAAGAGCACATCCTATTTTGGTTGAAACACATAATTTATATAACAAGTTTGAACAATACACTTAAATGAACTAATGAACTCCTCTCAAGGCCTTGTGCAGTATCTCAACTTTTTGATGGTTCTAATTAAGAGCACTACATCAATAAAAATTTGAGGTTTACTATTTTAATCACCTCAATGATGAGCCATAATCGACAAAATTAAAGCAGCACATAAATCTGGATAAGTTTCTTATGGAACAACTCTATTGCATGATCTAGAGTATAAGAGAATAGGAAAAACTTTTCTTAAGCAACCATAGTTTTTCATTTATAGAAATGGAGCCCTTACTACTATAAATGAGATTTTATTGATACAATATCATAGACTCCTTAGAAAAAAATAAACTATATACTCTTATAGCAAATTTGTAGTACCTCGAGCCTAGACCCTGGCCATGGATGGAACTCAATGCCATTACTGGCCCAAGTAAACTCATTCCTAGTATTAACATGAGCATTCAACTAGATGTGCAGAAAGTGTAAGTAAAATATGAAAGATATCCAAAGGAAATAAACTTCAAAATTAATAAGTAAACTTAAATTCCATAATTAAGATAACAAGATAGTCAAAATCTAAAAATAACATAAGACTAACTACTAAACTGCATATGAAACCTATAAATAAAAAATAATAATGTCTACAAGGACCCAACATACATTAAATAAACTGGAATCAAACTAATCAAATCTAGATTAAGCCTCTAAGAAGTAGGGAAGGCTATTAATAATTAAAAGTGATAAACTTAATGATGTACCAAATCACGAGCCCTTATAGATAAATTTGCATCATGAAATAATAAAACATCGAGTGGATTAAGTAATTTGAATGTATAGTATGTAAAATGTCCAAAAGAAGCATCATATTCATATATAGAGCAGGCACAACCAATAGAGATAATCAAGACATGAAAGATACATATGCTTGAATCATAACTCTTATGGATTTAAGTATTTTAACCACTTTTTAGTTCATCATGATAGTAAATGGTCTACCAATATAAACTACCATATAAGTGTATGAGTCTGATATCGATCCGATTAGCTAAGACATCCCATACCTTTCCAAACATGGGACATACATAAAAGGGTTTTCTAGTAAGTATACTAATAATCCCCTATGGGACACATAAAAGAGTCATTCAAATCAACAAAAAAAATAATGAACTATGTCAACAAATGTAGTTTTAGGCTTTTTTTTCATTTAAATATATTACTTATAGGTTAACATCTATCTCCCTTAAGCCTATATAATTAATTTTTTTGTCTTTTTAACTCATATTCATAAGTTAACCATTTTAGGCTCATAATCATAAGTTAGCCTCCTTAGACTCATAATCATAAGTTAGCCACTTTAGGCTCATAATCATAAATTATGTTATTTATCAACATGAAATAATATTTGTGGAATATAATATCATAGTCATTATGTCATGTTTCACAAGTTAAGATTTTTCATACTTTATGGTAGAGAGCTTTTGGAGTGTTTGTTATGTTTTAACATATTTTATGGATAAGGAGATCATATCATTATGTCAGGAGCATAGTCTAGAAATTTCATATCATAAGGTCATAAAGTTGCATTTTTGAAGTGGTATTGTAGTGTTAGAAGTCATTAGTATCATATCATTATGCCATTGTTCATAAAAAAATGATTTTATGATACTATTGAGATTATGGAAGATCATATAACTTTAGTATAATTCTTAGGTAGGAATATCATATCATCATATCAAAATCATAAGCAAGGAAAATCATATCATAAGTATTTTATAAATGAGTTCACAATTTGGGGTCCACAAGGATCATGAGGTTCATAATTCTATTTCTTTTTTGACCAAAACCAACAAGTCCAGATACATAAAATGAGGGTTCATAATATTTATTAATATACATGAGTTCATATAGGAACTTTCATAAAAAATCATATAGACTAGGTTTATCATGAAGGATATGATACATGGGTTATAGTTTCTTAGCATCAAGAAAAGGAATCAAGAAGATTTCAAGTCTTGACGATTTTATTCTAACCTCAACCTTTTCATGATTTTCATTCAAATTGGGGAAATAAAATCTATGGGAATAATATGAGTAGGATATCCTCTCATATCTTAAGATGTAGGAGAATTTTGAGAAGGACTTGAGGAACTTTCTTTCTTGAGTTCTTAGAGTATACTTCTTGTAAGTATAGGAATTTTGAGTTTGAGAGGGTGGAGAGGAAGAAGCATAATGTTCTAAGTGTTTCCATCTACTAGTGAGGGTTTTCACAATATGTATAAGAGGTATCTAAAAGTGGTAGGATGTAAATATCCTTAAATGGATGAAATACCAAAGTTATTGGATAAAAAATGGCTTAAGGTTCCATATTGGACAACGTAATAGAAAGCCAATGCTATGGGCAATGTGCCATTCTCTGATAAAATTTTTAGAGACCTGCTTTACTAATATTTCCTCAATAAAAACACATAATATTTTACTTAAAAGTTAGATTGATGACCAGTCAGTGACTATAGAAAAAATACTCAAAAATCATTAATTTAGTGAGTAATGGGCCACATAAATTTTCATATTCTAGGAAGAATTTCTTTGTTAAAGTGACCTAGTAAACACTTATACATAAACATAATTAGTAGAGAAACTTTCAACTCAACTTTGTGTTTGAGGTTTCTTATGACCTTAATTTATATCTAATATACTTTAAAAAATTAAGAATTGATACTAAAACCTAGGTAAAGTAAAAATTCATTGGGTTCAAATCTATGTACATACGTAGAATGGTTCATTCTTAGTCCAAAATTGGGGACAAACTAAGAGCCGCCATGATTTGTGGCTAATATTTTCTAATATATTTTTATGTTTTAATTTGTAATAAACCTCTCGGTCATATTCTCTAATTCTATATATTTCTAGCATCTCGTGTTTTCTTTAATGACTATAGGTCATTTATGACTCATCGAAATCATCGATTCGATTCCCTAATAATTTTTTTAACTTTTAAGCCCATTTGCCTATTTTGGTGCTTTAAGGTTGAGAAATTGGTATTTGGCCAAAGCTTCCAGTAAATGTCCTCAGATGAGAATCTCAATAGATGTGTCAGCTCTGAAATATAGATTTAGGCTAAGAGGACCATTGGTATAGCTCCCGAGGCTTTCAAGATCATTTTGGGCTATTGGGTGGATTTTGGTAAAAATGAAACAGTACGCATAGGACCTACTTTTTGTCGAAACAATCTCAGATGAAAATTTCAATGGTTATTTTGAGTCTAGAATTCTAAATTTGATAGGGCAACATCATTCATTTGTGTGCACGGGGTTTTGATCAAATCTTGAGAACCCACTAAAAATCTATTTAGACTTGGTATTTTTTTGGTGCAACAATAAGGTGTAGGTCATTAGTTCTCTTTATATTTATAAGGAGTTGACTGCAGCAACAAAAGGTCAAGTCTTTAACCTTTGTAGTTGTATGCCTTCCATCACTTTTGTAATGAGGAGTCGGTCTGACCCAGTCTAACTCTTCTTTTCACATTTGTGCATATTGTGTTGCATTCAGGATAGTCAACCCCTGCTGGTCTTTGCATTTTTGACTTATTCTCTGCATTTATAATGAGTATTTTGTTAGTCTTTGCAACCACAGCTAGAAGGTGTAACCCTTAGCAGTATATAATCTTCTTCGCTAGGTTTTCCAACCATTTTCAAAGATCCTTTTCACCATTGATGGACCCTTGATCTTGGAAAACTATGGAAAATTTTCAAATTAAGATGAGGCATGTTACTTCAACCTTCCTTGATTATTTCCCATTATTTGTTCCATCAAATTCCATCCTAATTCTAAGTAATTTTGGATTCTTTATTTCCTTTAATTTTTGGGATATTAATCCTCAATTCAAACTCCATTTTTGCTTAAATTTTGAGCATGTATTCCTTGTACTTCAAGGAACCTTGTAATGGATTCAACTTGTGAAATAGGATAATTATCCCCATGAGTCTATTTTTGACATAATTTTTAGCTCGGAGTACTGTATTGTAATATGGGTCTTATTTTAAACATATTAATAATTAGATTATAAATTTGATAATGCAATGATATTTAGAGGTCGTTGAGTAGAATGAGCAATTTATGGAAGGTTTTATATTATAATTTGGCTATGAGGTATGCTAAAATCTACACTTCTCAATAAGAATGTGTATTATATAGATTTTATGTTAGGTGGTGGATCATAGGATTAGTTTAAGGTTAGTTATATGTTGTTGTTATTATTTGAACTATTTAGGAGATTTATAGAATAGAATCATAGTTGAGACTTATCCTAGAATGCCCATTATTTCTTTAAGGTTATCTTAATCTAACTTACATACTAGCATGACCTTAGGTTGATGATAGTGATCACTGGTATAAGATTTATGGTAGTACTTAATGATATTCTTTGATTAAATCCTTCAAGTAGCATGATGACCTTGTTTAATTTAGCTTTCTAAGTTATGAACTTTCTATTCTCTTACTTTATATTTTATTTGGCCCTAGGCCTTGGTTATGGGACTAGGTGAACATCAGGTTAGGTTTATATGCTTTAAGAGAGTTATGCTTTTAGATTATAGACACTTGAGTGCTTAAATTTTTCTTAGCTGGATACTGGTGATGGAATACATACATTTATATGAGTTCATGCTTATTTAGTAGTACGATTATAACCAAAACCTTGTTTTTTACTACTATTTTCCAAAAAAGAGATTTGTTCCCTCTTGTTACCTTTAAAACTAACTTTTAAATAGATGTCGTACCACCCTTATTATTGATTTATTATTTTTTAAACTAAGCATACTACTTTGAAAACTTAGAATGAGGTAGATTCTGGTCTATTCATGATTCACTCATTACTATATACTTATTTTGATAGAGGGAATCCAACCCCCTTTTACCATTCTACCCCTTTATCCCTTGTTTGATGCTAAGCACTCAATTTTATGAATTTTCTTCTTGTTTATCCTTGGATCAATTCTGAGAATCTAATATACTCTTACTTCTCTCTGGTAACAAACAGAGATGTTTTAATATTCAAAATTATTAACATTCCTGGTTTGGGACCATGGAGTATATACAAATATCTCAAGTCCCCTATGGGTCCCTCTATTAGGGAACCACATGCTGGAAGAAGGGATACCCCATAGGTCCTGCCTTATGAATCAGGGAGTCAAAGGATGTGTATATACTTAATATGAATGGCACTCAGTTGGTATGGTAGTATTGGATTCATTTTGCATTCATTCATTCATATGCATTACTTATCACCAGATTAATTATTTGGAATTTGTACCTATCGATCTTATAGGGAGTCAAATAGGTATATTTTATGTTTTTTTTTATGTTAAGTGATTGGTTTTACCTTTAGTGTTTATGGGAGTTTGATTAGGTTATTATTTGTTTGGGCTTATCCTATTATACTATTATGTGAATGTTTATGTATAGTGTATGGTAGGATGGTTAAGAATTTGTACTCAAAGCTGTAGTTACACTTTTGAGTTTATGTATTGTTTATGGTAGGATGGTTAAGAATTAGTACTCAAATATGAAGTTACATTTTTGAGTTCTTTCTCTCTTTGATATTATAAACATTGTGATTATTCATATTTTGTGATATATGCTCTGATTGTGCTAGATCCAACTTCTTTCTTATTTACAACCATTGTAAAAATTAGGTTGTTAGACTATCTCCCTCAGTTTATTACCATCGTGATTAGCCACCTGTGTAGTACTATCGTATATCCATTTCTTCTATAGCCATTTATAATGTTTATAACCTTCTTTACTCATACTACTATCATAAATCTCTTTCATCACGCCACTATTGTATATTGTCTATCTACTTATTGCATTGCACTTTCATCCCTAGTTACTCATAAAATATCATAGTTTATCTTACTGCATTCAACTTTCTTAGTTACTTGTTTGTCATGTAGATCCTGCCTTACATATTATTTATACTTTATATTTAGAGTTCAGTCAGCTGATGCCTGATGAATACCTCATAGTTGGTATTCATAATACACTTCTGCACCCTGTAAATCATAGCATGAGTTCTCATTATTGTTGTGTACATCATCCAAAGCTATTATGGGTTAGAGATTTGGGTTAGTTCCCTGTGTCTGGAGTTGTTCCTTCACTCGCTTTTGATGGATTTATCTTTATTTTGTATTTCAGAGATGCTTCTATATATATATATATATGTACTATATTGACCTTGTACTCTTGTTTTGCTTGTGGCACTTATACAAACCTCACCATGCCTTTGTGATAATTGCTTTCTTATGGTTCTCTTTGCCCCTTTATTCAGTCTTGGTTTTTTTTTAATTACTAACCTATTACTCATTTTTTGGGCTATGGTTTGACCTACCTACTGGTGTGTTACAGTAGGTGCTATTAGACCTTAGTAATTAGATCATAAAAGTTTGTAATTAGAGCTTAGGTTCACCGTTCTCATTGTTACAAGAGAAAAATGCCTAGTAGAATCCTATGGATTGGTACAATGACGTTTATCTACTATTTTTAGGAGTCTATAGGGAATTCCATTTCTTAATTATTGATCATGTATCCTTACTTCTATCAACTTCTAAGTGCTTCTTTTGGCTCAACCCTCTTTAAAATAAATAGTACGAGGTTGTTGATAGATACAGAAAGGACTGATATATAAGTTACTCGAGTTTTAATTTAGGGCCAGAATAGGGAGTCAGAGGTAGATATTGAGAATCTACAACATCAATTAGAGAATCTAGGACTAGTCCAAGCTACACGGGGTTTGTGACCACGCCCGTTTTTTAGGATTTTGTTTTAGGGTCCTAAGCTATTTTAAGGATACATCAGAGATAAATGTGGTGTCTGGTACATAAAGTAGTTCTCCAACTAAATTTGGGTTTATAGGTATTTAGTAGGGTTCTTTATTGGTTTCTGAGTATAAGATTGGGAATCTTGGGTTGGCCAGGCACATTTTTATGTTATATCCTACTAAGTATGAGATAGTGTGATGACCCTTCTATTCATTTTACATATTTCCACTTATTTTCACCATTAGAGCTTTTCTAGCTCTCCCAAGTCATTTATGATTTGCTAGAACTGACAGTTTGGTTATTGGACAGTTCAGTTGATTTTTAGAGCCAATTCTTTATTTTGAAGTCTTCACTGGTCCAAATGGCCACCAGTCGAAAACATCAGTCAAAGAACAGTACATGAAAATTCTAACTATTCCAGCAACTTTAAAATTATAATTTTAAGCTAAGTGGTCTCTTGGATCGGGTCCCAAGGCACCCAGACTTCTTTCGACCTATTGGTAGAAAAGTTAAGAATTTGGAAATTAGTTGTGGGATGCACATTTTGTATAAATGACCTCGGATGAAAATTTTGACTGCCCCATTGAGTCTGGAAAGTTGAATTTGCTGTGGTTACATAGTTTGTTTGCATATTCTAGATTCTGGATGAATCCCAAGGACTTGATGGAGACTTAGACAATTTCCAAGTCTCAACTGTATCTGATGTTTCTAGTGCATCGCGATTCCAATGGCTTTGACCATTATTCTAACCCCTTAAGCAGGGTAGTATGTGCCGCGATCATGACACTTTAAGTTGCGAATGTGACTTCCTAGGCAGGACAATAGAACTACGATCGTGGTGGGGTAATATTGCAATCGTGACATCTTTGTCTGATGCCTTGCATTATGATTGCAAAAGTTGGGTCATGATAACGAGACCTGAGCACCTCATATAGGTATAAATAGAGCCTCATTGCATGATTTTGCCTATTCTTTATTTAATTTCTTAAGAGCTAAAATCCTAAATGGTGAGATATCTTAAAATTGGAGCTTGTGGGTGATTTGCGAGCTTGGGTAACACTTGTTTATACGATTATCTTCCAATTTGTGGTAAGATTTCACTATTTTTATGGTTGATTAAGATTTCAACATTTTAAAGGTTGATTTTCCCCTTTTCAATTCTAAAAATCCCAAAAATTTGGAGGCTTGATTTTAGCCCCAAATTAGCTTAAATTTCACCCATTTTTAAGGGTAATGATTTCTTGAGCATGTGGGAACATTGGGTTGGTTTCAAAATTGTGATTTCCCATAAATGATACCCATATGAAATTTTAGGTGATTTTTAGACCTGAAGCATAATGGTGTAATATGAGTATTATTATTCTTGTATTGATTGTAGAATGTGATTTTGATAGGTTGGCATCTTGTGGAAGCTTCTTGAAAGGGAATAACGGTGATTTAGCGAATCTTATGAGCTTTTTTCGAAGTTCAGGTAGGCTAGGTTTTACCCCTTGTTAGATTGAGCTACTCCATAGCATGTTTATGATATTATGTTATATTTGGGATGGATTTTAGATATTGACGTGATAAATTCAAATACTTGGGACTAGTTAGATTATTTAGGCTATTTTGGATACTATTTTGGGCATAATTAGCCTACTTATTCCTATATTAGATGAAATTGACCTTGTAGGCTCTTGTTAGGGTTGAAATACCTTAGTTACACCATCATTGAAGAGATTTCCTTGGTTACTTGAGTTTAGAATGAAACTTATCCAAGTTGCCTTGCCATAGATGAAATTGACTTAGTTGCTCTATATTAGGAGGAATTGCTATCCTAGGACTAGTTATGGCTTTTCAACATCTAATAGTGGATTTAGATACCTTAGCCTAGTCCGGAGTAGATATTGCTTGATAAATGATTGCGGGGATTTAAAAGTAGGCACTCCGACCTACCTTAGGCCAAGACTTATTATAGTTATTAAAGACACTTTAATACACTTGTGTACATCTAGGGAGATGGTTATTTCAATCATATTTAGATGCCTTGGTATTGTTGGTTATGATGGATGATGTTTGAAGTAATTCTTAACGATTATCCTATAAGTGAATTATTGGTTAAGCTTATGATGAGCTATTGAATATGCTATTGATTTGGCTATTATTCGGGCTACCGATATACTATTAAATAAGCCCCTGATTATCACATTGGCTAATCCATAAATGACGCTATTGATTGAGTCAATGAATGACCTTTTAACTAGGGTAGGGATCATACTCATCGATAAATTAGCATTTACATTTTTATTCATGCTAGAGGCCATGTTTATTGACTATATTGGTGATTAAGCATTTGATTATGCTATGAATAAATGATAGATTATGCTATGGATTAGATATTGATCAAGCTAATGATAAGCTATCTAATATGCTAATGATAAGCCATTAATTAGGATATTGATAAGTTATTGCGTATGCTTGATAGTACATACTAATGATGTTGAAGGTCATGTTAAATGACTATGTGGGCGAATACATTATGGATTATACTAAAGATTATGCTTATTGATTATATTAGCGATTATGCTATTGATTATGCCAAAGATCATGCTTATTTACTATATTGGAAATCATGCTATTGATTATACTAGAACTCACAATTTTGATTATGGTTATTGATCATGTTAATATATGATGGTAATGCTATTAAGTACTCTATTGATTATGCTATTGGCTATATTGATAATGATATTGTTTATACATATGCTGACAAGGATGAAGGATGATTATGATAATATATGCCCAACAATGCTGAAGGATGATTATGGGGATATATACCTGGCAAGGCTGGAGGATGATTATGATGATATATACCTGGCAAGGCCAGAGGATGATTATGATGATATATACCCAGCAAGGATGGAGGATGATTCTGATGATATATATATGCTTAAAAAACCGAGGATGATTATGATGTTATATACATGGCTGGCAAGATTGAAAGATAATTATAATGATATATATGAGGATATTGTTGAATATCCATATTAGTTCAAGTCCGACTATACGTATTATACTATGATTATATACTTATTATGATATATTGACATTAAGGTGTGAAATTGACAATCCAGCTTAGCTGAAAATGAGGAAATAGTTAGAACGTAGTATGATATTAATAGACTCTAGTGATATAATGATTAGTTGATAAATATTGGTTAGTTAATAAACATTGTTTACTTGGTAAATAATAACTAGTTGATAAGTGATAATTAACCGCTATGTGAGGATTAGTTAATAAGTGATGATTAGTTGATAAGGGATGATTTATTGATACAAGAGGATTAGTGTTACATATGGTTAGTTGATAAGTGTTGATTAATTGGAAGATGATGAATTTGGACAATCAATGGTTATAGTATGTCATGACTTAGATGAATTGCAATTGTATTATGAGAGTTGATGAATATTCTATATTGGTTATACCTTCAGGGCTTATGGGGGCTTTCAATGGGTTATTTACTTTTTTCACACTAATTGGCATATGGAGCCAATTTTGTAGTTATGATTGCTTGTGTTGATGATTTATGTTCCATTATGCTATTATTATAGTTTATTTACTTGGTTATGTTCAGAGATGTTAGAGTTACTTCAGGTTTTTCTATACATTGACTTAGTTATGTTATCTTGCTTTTTATCATATTTCTATCATAATTTAGCTTAGTCGGTCGATGATGCCTACTGACTACCCATTGTTTTGGTACTCATACTACACTTATGTACCTTTTAGAGCAAATTCAAGTTTTTCATCATTGATCAACATTTGTGCTGTGTTGATATCCAGAGATAGGGTGAACTCTTAGAGTTAGAGTCACATATTTTGTTCTATCTTATTTCTTTCTAGTCTTTAGTTTCAAGACAAATTGTATTGACTATTCTAGATATTTGGGTTGTACTTATAGTTGCTCTTGTACTGGCTCTATCAGGTCATAGGATGCTATTCATGTAGTGATTACCTTTAAACTATTTGTATTGCCTTACTTATTTATTGTGTTGGATTGCCTATTAGGCCCTTTTGGGGAATTTTCACCAAGTTAATCCATTATGATTAACTCTGGTGATGGTTTGGCTTACCTACTGGCAAGATAGAGTAGGTTCCATCATTAGTCATAAATTTGGTCATGACAAATTGGTATCAGAGCCTGGGCTACACCGGTATTGTTGGTACAAGAGCAAATATCTAGTAGAGTCTTGCAGATCAGAATGATGACATCCATTTCCTATCTTCGAGAGGCTATGGGACATTCTTAGAAGTTGTTCACTTCTTTCATTCATATCATGCTAAGAGTCTAGGTTGGTTTATAAATATTTTCTTGAATTTACTTTTTTGTAGGTGGCTAGGACACGTGCTACCACTACACATGATGAGGGTCCCGAGACTGAGCCTAGGGA
This sequence comes from Capsicum annuum, assembly GCF_002878395.1. Classification (NCBI taxonomy): domain Eukaryota; kingdom Viridiplantae; phylum Streptophyta; class Magnoliopsida; order Solanales; family Solanaceae; genus Capsicum; species Capsicum annuum. The sequence continues at coordinate 55,825,241 of NC_061120.1, read as the reverse complement.
TTCTTCTCCTATTCATGGATAACTCAGAGGTCCTCTATTAGACCCTATTTCTTCTCCCGAGTGAGAGATTCTTCCACCCTAGCCAGCGGTGGTCCAGAGACTAGCCCAGGCTCCAATAGGGTGTATTTTTTCTTTAGTGCTCAGGGATTCTTTAGTTTAATTTTTGGGGTTAGTTAGTAGTGCACCATATGATGGTGAACAATCTATAGATTAGAGTAGTATTGAGGCAAAGACACAGTTTATAGTTGCGACTTCTATTTTTGAGGTCCCTCCTATATCGGTGGTTGCTCAACTGGTAGCTGCTCAGCCATTGGTTTTCCATCTTGATATGTCTACTGAGGATCAGAAGATATTAGGCATATTTTTGAGATTGGCTCCACCTATGTTTTCTAGTGCTCCGAGCTAGGATGCATATGAGTTTCTAATTGCTTGTGATGATAGGATCTATAATTTTTTCCTAGTTGAGACTCGTGGTATGGATTACATCACCTTTCAGTTGGACTTGGCTGCTAGACATTAGTGGATAGGATATATGGATTCTATACCAGTTGGATCTTCTCTTTTGACATGGACTTAATTCTCTAAGATATTTTTAGAGAAGTATATGCCCCACAACCTTAGGGATCATTTAAGGGATCAGTTTATTAGATTGGAGCAGGGCTCCATGACTATTATGGAGTATGAGGATCATTTTCATGAGTTGGATGGGCAAGTGACTTCTATTATGGATATAGAATATGAGAGAGTTTGTTGCTTTATCAGAGGGTTGTGATATCCCCTTTATTTGTATACTCAGAGTTTAGTTGCTGTGGGTAGGTCTTTTGCTAAGGTTTTTGATCATGCTCAGCTTATACAGTTGATGCATCATGAGGTCCATGGGGGCAGCAATATGAGGCCTAGCCATCAGGACAATTTCAGTGGGAGGGATAATAGTACCTAACTTAGAGGTATCTATTTACATGGTAGATATCCTCTGCATCTATTCAATTAGCCTTAGAGTCAGCCTAGTTGACTTGTTTAGGTGGCACTTCAAATTACTGATGGAGGTCAGTCTAGTGATAATAATAGCCCTAGTCAGGAAAGTGGTCAGTCTTTGAGAGATGTATCTTCGGGTCATTCTAGATGTGGTGGTTATTTTGGACCAGTCAGATCTATTGGTTCTAGTTCAGCTCCGGTGACATGCTATAGTTGTGGAGCTCATAGTCACTATTTACAATCTTTCCCTAGTCATGGGGCAATTGTTGCTTCAGTTCAGAGTGTTCCCCCTATTAGACCAGTTCATCCTTTACCTAGAGGTCGGTCTCGAGGTTGTAGGGGTGGTTTCTAGTATACTAAAAGAGGTTCTTAGGTAGGCTGGTTATTCAGAATCCTATCTAGGTGGCGGGCATGGTAAATTGTATGCAGTACCTACTAGACCCGAGGATGAGTCTTTGTATGCTACTGTTACAGGTATAATTTTGATCTGCCGTCAGTTAGCCATTGCTTTATTTATTCTGGGATCCATTTATTCTTATATATCTGCTTATTATGCTCCACATTTATAGTTATCTTGGGATTTATTATTTGTTCCCTTGCATGTATCTGCTCCTATGGGTGATTCTTTAGTAGTGAATCAGGAGTTCAGATCCTGTGTTGTGAGTGTTAGAGATGTTGATACTTATGCTGATCTTATTGTTTTAGATATGGTATGTTTTGATGTGATTTTGGGCATACACTGGTTATCCCACTATCATGCAGTCATGGATTATTTTGCCAAGACCGTTGCTGTAGTACCCTGTACTTCTACCTAGCTTAAAATTATCCCAAGAATGTTAGAAACTTACTTTGAAATATGAATCCATTTTTGTACATGTGAAATTTTTAAGATTTTTACTTTTTATCATATGGGAAATTGAATTACCTTTCTAATGATACCAATTTTATCCAAATCTGGTATCGAAGTAAGAAGTTATGGACGTTTTATTCAAAACTGTCAAAATCGCCCAGGAGCGACAACCAGGTTAACGGATTGTCGATCTAGCGACGGACCGTCGCCTAGACCATCGTAGCCAAGGCAGTAAGTCGACCTTCTGGATAAGTTGCGATGGACATGTTGACGGACCATCGAACTTGAGATGGACCGTCGACCAAGCCATCACTATAAGGCAATGAGTCCCCCTTTTTGGTCCACGTACGACGGTCAAAATGACGGACCATCGAGCTAGCGATGGACCATTGCAGGTCCTATTTAGTGGATTTTAAGTCATTTTTAAAGGGTATTTGGGTCTTTTTCCACCCTTTTAACCCCTAACTATATCAGACCAAGGCTCATAAACTCTTTATCCATTTACAACATCAAATTAGGGTTTTCTCCTAAAGATAATCCCCAAGAACAATATCCAAATCCTTCTTCAAGAAACTAAGAGATTCAAGCTCTTCAAGTCTAAGAACTTCAAGAAACTCACAACCCAGGTATGTCATGTGTTGATTCAGGGGCCCTTTTCACCCATGAAGCTCAAGAATCTCTTTTCAAAATCCAAGATTTGTGTATTTATGAATGTTCATGATTTAAACTAAATTAAAATTCATGTTCATGATGTTGTGGGGTTTTGATTCATGTTTTAAGTTATATATTCCAATGATTGACCCTAGTATATGAAGATTTGTATAACAACCATAATAAACCCCTTTCAATTTACAAGTTGATTGATGTATTCATGATTATTAGATATGTTAATGATTGTATAACCAAAGCATTCTCCCATGTGTTTGATTAAATGACTATGTGAAAGGAAAGTGCCATACTAGTATAACAATAGGGATTCCTATTCATGTACAAGTTTATGTATGTCAAGTGTTTTGATGAAATATCTTAATCAATGAATTATGGATTGTTGATGTTGGTCATGTATTCAAGAAAGTCATGCTTTTTCAATTTCTTTCCATCGAGTCCTGGGGGTATTTGTACCCTAAAATTTAGCTGTGTGCCTAGAGCTATTGTCATATTTTCACGATATCCTCAGTCAAGCCATGTTCAGTAGAATTCAGTTAGTCATGTGACTCAGGAAAACTCAGTAAATCTCAGTAATCCCAGTAATCTTAGAAAGCTCAGTAATACAAAAATCTTAGTACTATTCCGTCAGTCAAAGAAACTTAGTTAATTTAGTCTAGTTCAGTTCAGGAATCCATGTTCAGTGTCTATTCAGATGGGAGTAGGATTAGCATCGAGTGAACCTAAGGATGGGAACACACGCTGTCAGATGAGGGTGTGATTCTTAGAAGTCATCCTTGCGTTCTAGAAATATATAGCCAGCATAGGTTGAGACATCAACACTGTCAGATGAGGGTTGATGAGGTGGATAAACACTGTTAGATAAGGGTCCCACCATTTTCTTTTGGGGACACTGTCAGATGAGGGTCACCCACAACTTGTATTTACCAGTGGTGCGGTATTGACACCCTTCCAATTGGGGTTATAGATTGGACCCCAACTTAGCCATAACGGTGTATTAGGGGCATGTCAGTTAGATGAATACTTCCCATAGTATTAGTTATAGAATCAGGATTGTCAGATACAGTCATTCAGTCTCAGTAATAGAACTTAGATAGTTCTACAAAATTCAGGGCTGTCAGATATAGTCAACTTAGAATAGTACAAAACTCAGCTAGTTCCATTAGAAACTAGAATGTCAGATATAGTCGCTCAGTATTAGTTATTTTAGTTATACAGTTATCATTATCTCATGTTATCAGTACTCAGGTTTAGTAATCATGTTGGCATGAACTCAGTTACAGTTATTATGTATTTATACATGTATTCTCACGTTTATGTTACCTAGTCAGTTGGTATAGTTCATGCATGTGAATCCTTTGCCTTTATACTACCTCACATGAATACCAGTACATTCAAACGTACTGACACATTTGCGCTATGGTGTTTTATAGCTTAGGTTTAGAAGCACGAGCTCCAGAGCATCAATAGTATTTCAGTCTCAATAGTCAGAGTTTGCAGTGAGTCCTCATCCTTCCAGGACATGACCATTTATTTATTATCTCATTAATTAATTTATTAGTTAGAGTTAGTTGGGGACATGTCCTATCAATTCCTTATTCAGACACTACAGTCAATTAGAGGCTTTTCAGACTATCATGTTTAGTCAGTTTATTTTAGTTGTTTTTGGTATTTCATACCCCACACAGATGTTATATTTTTATGATATATTATGTCTCAGTTTCAAAACTTTTGGCCTTTTAGCCTTTATTTCTGTATTTATACAGTATATCGTGCATTATATAGGTACAAATATCAATCATGGGTTAGCTTGTGGTCCTTTGGGGTCATGAGCATCGTGTAGTATTTTGGGTACTAGATTTAGGGCATTACAAACTTGGTATCAGAGCGTAAGGTTCAACTGTATCCTAGGAAATCTAAAAAGCTTCATCTAGTAGAGTCTTGTGCATGGGTGTGTTGCGTGCCACATTTATATGCAGGAGGCCATAAGATGTTTTTAGGAACAACTTCCCCTCTTTCGGTATTCACGTTGTGCCAGTGAGGATAATCCCAAGTTAACTCTCAGTCTAATCCATTTCTCATTTTTTTCTAGAAAACATACCTCCTAAAAGAAGAAACGAGAATCAGTCAGCCTCTCAGCCCGAAGAACCTTTAGGAAATATGTTTCTCATGTAGAGTTTAGAGCTACATTCACTACTCTTGCTCAGTCAGTTGCTGCTGAGAATGAATGACTAGCTGTCATTCCGGCCAGCCCAGTGGCCAATTCAGCTATAGCCAGGATTCGAGACTTCACCCAAATGAATACTTCATCCTTTTTTAGGTCCAAGTCAGATGAGGACCTTCAGAAATTTCTTGATTAATTTCAAAAGGTTACAAACATCATGGGGTTTACTCCTAGTGAGAGTGTTGAGCTAGCTACATAGTAGTTGTAGGACATTGCTCACACTTGGTACAAGTAGTGGAAGTCAGAAAGGCAGTTGATAAAGGATAGAAGCTAAGGTGTTAGAATTTATCAACCTCAGGCAGGAAAATATGATGGTGAAAGGGTATTCTTTTAAGTTCACTTAATTAGCCAGATATGCTCCTCATGTGGTTACAGATAGTAGGGTTAAGATAAGTAAGTTTGTTTCTAGGGTGAATGCTAATGTGGTCAACGAGTGTAGGTCCGCAATATTGAATAGTGACATGACTTTAGCCAGGCTTATGATGCATGATCAACAAATAGAAGAGCGAAATATTAAGATAAGAGAGAAGCAGAATAAGAAAGCAAGGATAGGTAGTTTTAACTTTGCTCAAGCTAAATCAGAGGGAGGAAACCATTGTTAGTTTTGTCCTAAGTCATCAGTTCCAGCTCTTTCTTCAACTAGCGCTCTAGATCCTAAGTTTAGGGATGGTAACTCAGATAGAGCGCCAGGCTCTAAGTCTCAAGGTAGTGTTAGCAGTACCCGAACAAATCCCCTTTGTCAGACTTTTGGTAAGAACCACAAGGGTGCTTGTAGAGTTGGTAGAGATGTCTGTTTTGAATGTGGCAAGCCAGGCCACAGAGTCAGATATTATCCCCAGTTAGGTTATTAGGGTCCGCAGAACCATTTCTCAGCTTAGTCTGGTCATCCAAATTAGCAAGGTGCCACTTCTAGTTCTACTAGTGGGCAATGCCCAAACACACTTTATGCTCTCCAGTCCCAGCAAGATCAGAAACATTCTCTTGATGTGGTTACTGGTACTTTACATATCTTTCATGTGCATGTTTATGCTTTGCTAGATCCAGGTGCTTCCTTGTCTTTTGTTACTCCCTATATAGCAGGTGATTTTAGAATTTGACTCGAAATTCAAGCAGAGCCCTTTTCAATCTCTATCCTAGTAGGTAAAACCATCATAGCCCGACGGGTATATAGGAACTATCCGGTTATGATGTTTCAGAAATTCATCTCAACAGATTTAGTTGAATTAGAGATAACGGATTTTGATATCATTATTGGCATGGATTGGCTTCATTCCTACTATGCCATAGTCAACTGCAGAAATAGAATAGTCCAGTTCCAATTTCTGAATAAACCTGTCCTAGAGTGGAGAGTTAGTACTTCAGCTCTCAGAGGTCAGCCTATTTCCTACCTTCAGGCAAGGAAAATGATATCAAAAAAATGTGTTTATCATCTTGTTCATGTTAAGGACTCTAGCTTCAAAAATCCCAGTCTTGAATCAGTACTAGTCATGAATGAATATTCAGATGTCTTTCCCAAAAATCTTTTAGGAATTCCTCTTGAAAGGGAAATAGACTTTGGCATAGATATTTTTCCAGATACTCAGCCTATATCTATTCGGCCATACAGAATGGCCCCAATAGAACTTAGAGATTTAAAAGAGAAATTAAAGGATCTCTTATATAAGGGAGCTAGCATCAAGCTGATGCTGCTAGATATTTATAAAAAGTTGGGTTTGGGAAACCCTATACCCACAAATATACGACTTGCAATGGCGGATAGATAGGTGAAAAGGCCGATTGGGATTCTACATGATGTAGTTGTAAAGGTGGCCAATTTTATATTTCCTGCTGACTTTGTAATTCTTGATTGCGAAGTGGACTTTGAAGTACCCATAATTTTGGACAGGACGTTCTTAGAAACCGGGAGAGTGTTAGTTGAATTAGCTAAAATTTAGGCTTAACGAGAAAGAAGTTAGTTTTGAAGTATGTTAATCCATAAAATAGAAAAAAAAGATGAGTGTCTTCTCGATTGTTGATGTATTCTACAAATATGAGTGAGGTATTCCAGTTAAGGATAAGTCTATTGTGGAGACCATAACTGGTGTAGTTTAACTTGCAAGCAAGGATGTGAGTAACTTCAAAGTGGCTGGACTAGGAATAAAGCATTTTCTTGATCCAACAAATAAGATGCATGAAGTACTAAGGAGGTGATTGGTACCAAATTTGGTTTGGAATTGAGCCATATCAATGGTGGTAAGTTAGGAGTAACAGTGACATTACAGGTGAATTAGAGTGGTCAAATGTTAAGGCTCAAGTCATGATTCGTGTTAGAGTTGTGACCTAAATTATGTTAATTATCCCCTCCCAAAGTTTCACGGTGCGACTTTATTTTGTGATTTTCAAGGAGGTCTGTGGTGGTAGCGTAGGGATCGGACTGATAGGCCTAATCCAGGAGCCCACTACTGACCTCGATGGGGTGCGGTGAGCCGACCACTGACTTCGATGGGCCCATCACTACCAATGGCCATTATTTTAGATTCTCAAAGGTTGTTGGCATGGTACATTCAGTCCTTAGCCAACTTGATGGTTCGACTTGATAGTTCACAACCTAAGAGGATTCTTTCTAGTATTGAGGTGCGATCTTTGCTTTTGGAGTAGATTTGGCATCATCAATTTGAGGATAATAAGGTTTACTTTCTCTGTGATTATTTAGTGAGAGGTGAGTTTGAGGGGATTGATCTTGGGTGTATGGATACGCCTAAGAACCATAACCTACCCATATTTTAGCTAAGTGTTGAGAACAAAGTTCCTAGTTTCTTATGTTTTTACTCTACTTTGATGTAATTGAGCTAACCTATGTGATTTGCATGATTTCAGGTGTTAATGAGGTAGATAAAGACATGATGGAATTACGGCTTGTGGATGACAAATCACACAAGAGAAAAGTAGCTTGTTGGACCAAATGTGGCACCTAGAAACGATGTCTAAGACTAATTTGTCATTTGTAATCAGTTCAGGGACTTAGAAGGCAATTATGAGAGAAAAGATTATTAAAAAAACTTGATGCTGAATTTTTATCATTATTCGATATTCTGTATTATTTTGAATTGGAGAGTGGTGGCTTAGCACTGAGGGAAAAAACATGCAACTTCATCTTCTTCACCAAGATTGTGTTCACTTTTTGGTATGATGAATATTTCTATTGTGATTCCCGTTTTATTAATGAGTAGCTAAGTTTATTAGTTAGGGTTATGGAAGCCTTGTAGCATACAATCTATTACTTTGGGTTTTTGAATTCATCATGTTTTGATCTTCTTATATCATACTCTCTTCGTTTATCTAGAATTCTCATGGTTGCAGACATTGAGGATATACCTTAAAACTCAACTTGTTTGATACAAAGGTTGAGGTTTGGAAAAGAGAGTAGTGACAAGAAATAAGATTTTCAACCCCTATTTCATATGTTAATGCCTTAACAGGATTAAATAGTAGGAGATTTCGTATTTTTTTTGTAAACACTTTTGATTTGAGAGAACTAAAGTGAATTAGTTCATGATGGTTGAGAAACTTTAGGATTATGTTATTAAATACAATACATTTCTATGTAAGCATGATGCATGTATGAATTCGTAAAGCCCATAGTTAGAAAGTATTGAAAACTACAAGGTGGACATAACCCTAGCTTGCTATTTCTCTGAATTTGAATACTACTGCACATATTTCATCTTGTTAAATTGAAACCATTAATTTGTGAACTGAATCAAATCCCCTTTTTTGTTTTACGAAAATGAAAGATTAAAAGTCAACTAATCCGCATACAACTTAATTAGCACCATATTCCCTGTGAGATTCGACCCCAACCTAGTTGGGTTCTATATTTGACAGCGACCGCTTACTCTCTCGTAAGAGAGGTGTAATTTGGGTGTATCAAGGATCATCCTAGATTCTGAGGGTGTTTTTATATTTGATAGCCGCATTTATGTCAATGATTGATGACTTGATCCAGTTGATTCTACATGAAGCTCATAATTCTAGATATTCTACTCTCTCGGGCATAATAAATATGTATAGGGATTTGAGACATCATTATTGGTGGGGTGGCATAAAGTGAGATATGGCATATTTTTTTACTCGTTGCCTATTTTTTCCACAGGTAAAGACTGAACATCAATGACTGGGTGGATTAACTCAGAGGTTGCCCATTCTCGAGTGGAAATGGAAATGGATAACCATAGAATTTTTAGTGGTTTGTCTTCTACTTCCTATGGTTTCTATTGTATTTTGGCCATCGTGGATCGGTTGACCAAGTCAGCTTATTTTATTCCTATTCAAATGTCATTCAGTGCTTAGAGGTTTGCCAGTATTTATATGTGTGAGATAGTCTATTTGCATGATGTACCCATATCTATTATTTTAGATTGAGGTTCCATGCTCACTTCTATCTTTTGAAGAGATCTTTAGGAGGATTTGGGTACTCAAATGATCTTAGTATAGCCTTTTATCCGCAGATCGATGACCAGTCTAAGCGGACTACTCAGGTGCTTGAGGATATGCTCCGAGCTAATGTTATAGATTTTGGAGGCCATTGGGAGGAGCACTTAGCTTTGGTAGAGTTTTCTTAATAACAACAATTATGATTCGAGTATTGAGATGATGCCTTTTGAGGCTTTATTTAGTAGGAGATGTCATTCTCTGATTGGATGGTTATGATTCGAGTATTAAGATGATGCCTTTTGAGGCTTTATTTAGTAGGAGATGTCATTCTCTTGGATGGTTTGAAACTTTTGAGATCTGACCCTATGGTACTAATTTACTTTAGGAGTCGTTGAATAGAGTCAGGGTGATTCAAAATAGGTTGAGAGTAACTCAGAGTAGGCTAAAGTCCTATGAGACCATAGACTCCATACCTTGCAATTTGGAGTTGGTGATAGAGTATTCCTCTAAATATCTCTAATAAAGGGTGTGATGAGGACTGGAAGGAAGGGAAAACTCAACACTCAATACATTTGACCTTTCGAGATTCTTCGCACAGTTGGTGAGGTGGATTATGAATTAGCTTTACCCTTAAATTTTATTGCTGTCCACCTAGTTTTCCATGTTTCTATGTTGTGGTATTACATACCTATTTTGTCTAATTTTCTTAAATGGGACTCAGTCTATTTAGATGGGTGTTTGACCTATGTGGAGGACCAATGCTCATTTAGGCTAGTGATGTCAGATGGTTACGTACTAGAGAGATTTTTGTAGTTAAGGTTTAGTTGAGGTGCCTCCCAATATAGGAGGCTACTTGGGATATCGAAAGAGAGATACAAACCCAGTATCCTCACCTATTGGAGACTTTAGGTACATCCTAATCCTTAAACTTTCATGGACAAAAGTTCCTTTAGCAGTGAATATTGTAATGACCCTTCAGGTTATTTTCCATATTCTACTTATTTTCACTATTAAAGCTTCTCTATTGCTTCCCTAATTCATTTTTGAATTTCTCGAATTAATATTGTAGTTACTGGGAAGTTCGTTTGATTCTTAGAGCCAAGTCCCTCTTTTGAAGTCCTTACTGGTTCCAAATAGCCAATGGGTGAAAACATCAGTAAAAAAAACTCGAATGCAAGTTCTAACTATTCCAATAGCTTGGGAATACAATTGTAGGCTGGGTGGACTCTTGGTTCTAGTCCCAAGGCACCCGAACATATTTTGCCCTCTTAGACAAAACGTAAAGAAATTAGAAATTAGGTGTGAAACCCATATTTCATCAAAATAACCTCGAATAGAAATTTTGACTGCGCCGTTGTGCCTGGAACATCAAATGTTCCATGGTTACATAGTTCATTTGCATATATGGGATTCTGGATGAATCTCGAGGGCTTGGTGGAGACTTGAAAAATTTCCAAGTCTTAGATGTATCTGATATTTCTACAGCATCACATTCGTAATGGCTTTAGATGTGATCACGACTCTTTGATTAGGGTAGTAAGTGACTCGATCGCGATACTTCTAATCACGAATGCGACTCCTTGGGAAGGCCAATAGAACCATAATTGTGGTAGGGTAATTCACGATCACAACATCCATGTATGATGCCTTGCATCGCGATCACAAAAGTCAGGTCGTGATAGTAAGACCCGAGCACATGGTATGGGTATAAATAAACCTTCTTTGTATGATTTTCCCATTCTTCATCCAGTTTCTTGAGAGCTAAAATCCTAAATGGTGAGATCTCTATTGAAAATTGAATTTGATTCTTCATGGTGCTCAACCTACTTCATTGAACCACTAGATCACACCCAATGAAAGGATGATCACATTATTATGACAAATAATCAACTAAAAAAGTATAATACCATCAACTTGGCAGTAGTATATAGCTTAAAATTAGATCTTGTGGATGATTGGGAGCTTGGCTAATGCTTGTTTATACGATTATCTTCCAGTTTGGGGTAACATTTCACCCATTTTATGGTTGATTTTCCCCTTTTTAATTCTAAAAGTTCAAAAAACTTAGAGGCTTAATTTTAGCCCCAAATTTGCTCGAATTTCACCCATTTTAAGGGTAATGATTCCTTGAGCATGTGGAAATGTTGAGCTAGTTTTGAAAATGTTTTTTTTTATAAATTGGTCCCACATGGGATTTTAGGTAATTTTTGGATCCAAAGAACAATGGTACAATATGGATATCATTATTCTCATATTGATGAGTAGAATGTGATTTGATAGCTTAACATCTTGCGAAAGATTCTCAGAAGGGATAAACGGTGATTTAGCAGATCTTACGAGCTTTCTTTGGCGTCCAAGTAGGCTACATTTTATCCCATGTTAGATTGAGATATTTCATTGTATTTTTAAGATATTATGTTATATTTGGAATGGATTTTAGGTGTTGGTGTGATGAATTGAAATTCTTGGAATTAGTTGGATCATATAGGCTATTTTGGTTAATGTTTTGGGCATAATTAGCCTAGTCATTCTTATCTTAGGTGAAATAGACCTTGTAGTTTCTTGTTAGGGGGAAATACCTTAGTTACTCCATTAATGAGGAAATTTTATTGGTTACTTAAGTTTAGGATAAAACTTACCCAAGTTGCCTTACCTTAGATGAAATTGACTTAATTGCTCTAAATAATGTGGAATTGCTATCCTAGGACTAGTTATGGCTTGTTCAATATCTCATAGTAGATTTAGATACCTTATTGTAGTCTTGTGTAGATATTGTTTGATAAATGATTTTGGGGATTTAGAAGTCGGCACTTCAACCTACCTTGGGCTAAGGCTTGTGATAGTTATTGAAGACCCTTTGATACACTTGTGTACATCTAAGAAGATGGTTATATTGGTGATATCTAGATTCTTTGATATTTTTGGTTATGATGGATGACATGGAAGTAATGCTTAACGATTGTGCTTTAAATGAATTATTGGTTAAGCTTATGATGAGCTATTGAATATTCTATTAATTTGTCTATTGTTTAGGCTACCAAATATACTATTGAATAAGCCCTTGAATATTGTATTGGATAAGCCATAAAGATGCTACTGATTGACCCAATGAATAAGTTATTAGCTATGCTAGTGATCATGCTCATCAACAAATTAGCATTCACACTTTTGTCCATGCTGGAGGCCATGCTTATTGACTACATTGGTGATTAATACATTGATTGTGCTCTCAATAAACTATAGATTATTCCATGAATTAGATATTGACCAAGCTAATGATAAGCTATCTATTATGCTAATGATAAGCCATCAATTAGGCTACTGATAAGTTATTACTTATGCTTGATAGTACATATTGATTATGTTAGAGGTAATGTTAAATAACTATATTGGTGAATACATTTTGGACTATGCAAAAGAGAATGCTTACTGATTATATTTGTGATTATGCTATTGATTATGCCAAAAATCGTGCTTATTTACTATATTGGAAATTATGCTACTAGTTATGCTATCACTGACTTTTTCAATTATGATTATTGATCATATTAATATATTATATTTGTGGTTATGATATTAGTACTCTATTGATTATGCTATTGGACATATTATGATGATATTGATTATACAGATGCCCAGCAAGGCTAGAAGATGATTATGATGATATATACCCATAGAAGACAAAGGATGATCATGATGATATATATTTGGCAAGGCCAACAGATGATTATGATGATATATACTCGGTAAGGATGGAGGATGATTATGATAATATATATATGCCCGGCAAGACCGGTGGTGATTATGATGATATATACATGCACGACAAGATTGTGAGATGATTATGATAATATTTATGAGGATATTGTTGAATATCCATACCGGTTAGAGTTTGACTATACATGTTATACTATGATGATAAACTCAATATGATATGTTGACATTGGGGTGTGATATGGACAATCTAGATAAGATACAAATGAGGAAATAGTTAGAATATAGTATGATATGAATAGTCTCTAGTGATATAATGATTAGTTGACAAAATATTTGTTAGTTGATAAATATTGGCTAGTTGACAAATGTTGTTCAGTTGGTACATTATGAGTAGTTGATAAGTGATGATTAGACTCTATATGAAGATTAGTTAATAAGTGATGTTTAGTTGATAAAGGATGATTTATTGATACATGACATGACGGTTAGTTTATAAGTGTTGACTAATTGGAAAGTATGAATTTGGATAATCGATGGTTATAGTATGTCATGACTTAGATTAATTCCAATTGTATTATGAGAGTTGATAAATAAACGTGGTGGGTTATTCTATATTGGTTTTAGCTTCCAGGATTATAGGGGTTTGCAATGGTTTATTTACTTTTCCGCACTAACTGTAACATAGGAGCCAAAATTATGATTTCCTTTGTTGATGATTTATGTTAGTTATGCTATTATTCTGTTTTATTTACTTAGTTATGCTCGGTGATATTGGAGTTACTTTAGGTTTGTCTATACCTTGACTTAGTTATGTTATCTTTCATTTTGTCATACTTATATCATGATTTAGCTCAGTCAGTCAATGACGCCTAATGAGTACCCATTATTTTGGTACTCATACTACACTTTTATACCTTTTGGTGCAGATCCAAGTACCAATTACCGTCGTTGATCGATGTTTGTACTGTGTTGATATCCAAAGATATGGTGAGCTTTTGTAGTCAGAGTCACCTATTTCCTTCTATCTTACTTAATTTAGTCTTTAGTTTTGAGATAGATTGTATTGACTATTCTAGATATTTGGATTGTATTTACACTGGCCCTTGTACTTTCTCTACCAGGTCGTGGGATGGTATTTATGTAGTTGATACCTTTAACTACCTTTAAACTATTTCTATTGCCTTGTTTATTTATTGTTTTAGACTGCCAATTAGGACCTTTTGGGGGATTTCCACCAAGTTAACTCATTGTATTTAACTCTGGGTTACAGTTTGGCTTACCTACTAGTGGGATAAAGTAGGTTTTATCATGACTTGTAAATTAGGTCATGGAAGATGGTGTATAGGTTTATCAGGGATAATATTTACCACTCTATTTAGAATTGGAGTATTTGATAGTAGCTAAGTCTGCCTTTCTCTAAGTTTTTGATCACATAAGGACTATCGAGGGGATATGTTTTGAGACATATAAATGTATGGCAAGAGGTTCCACCATTAGTTCAAATTTTTGGTATTCTATACAGACACAGGTATTCCCTCAGTTGAGGTCACTCGTAGCCTATTAGGTCTATTCAAGTAGCAGCTCAGATTATAGGTGACTCTTTGATAGGTCATAGTGATCATAATGGATGTAGATTCTATCAAGTATTAGTCTATGACAACTATTTTGGGTCAGTAATTACATTAAATCAAAGGGTTTCTAAGGTGTGTTATAATTATGGGGAAGTTGGTCATTATTATAGGGAGTTATCCAGGCATGAGTTCGTCATCTTATTGGGGACAACTCATATTCCTTGCTAGGATAAGGAGTTTAAGGATAGTTAAAATTATAAGGAGAGTGATTATTTTAGTATAAAGCATTCCATGTACGATATCATTGAGAAGCTAGCACAATTAAAATTAGTTTCCTAGGGTTATGGTATCTCAGGTTAGGGCTGGTCTGTAAAGAGCTGGAGCTGATTCATGATCAGGTAGTACAGTTGGTTATTTAGATGCTCAGTTTGGGATATCATGTTGATACATTTTTAGGCAGGAAGCATGCCAGTGCTTAGGATTACATTGTTATAGGAGATGTTGATTTCCTATCCGTTTCTTTATATGATTTGATTTAGGGGTTTTTCACCCATCTTTGTCCCTATGCCTTGTTATTATTATACTGATTGTTATGATCCTATGCATAGGTTTATTCATATATGATTACCCTATAGATATTTCCTTTTAGTAATGGATGGAGTTGATCGATATTGTGAGTACTTTGTTGGTAGTGCTTAGGTAAATTCCCTTTCTTTAGCATCGTGGCCTTGATGTGTTTCTAGAGTGGGAATTTTTGTTTTTCCTTTCATGCCACTTGTATTGTATGCCCTTATTATTGTTATTATCTTAATTGTTATTTGATCCTTATTTGATATATGTCCAGACTAGAATTATCTACTTAGTGTTTCTTGTATGTAAATGTTGTTTTCTTTACCTAGATAGTTTCCTTGGTTGATTATTTTTCTTCTGCTAATCAGGTGAGAGGCTGATTGTTGAGATGGTTGTGTAAAGGAAGGTTTAGCCTTATGTTGTTGCATTATAGTTCTAGAATTAGCGATCCTTTCCTATGGTCAGTATCTAGGGTTAGTAAGTTGAGGTTTGTTCTTCTAATTTGTTTGGTCATCACATGATAGTTGCCTTAATCTTGGATACTGATGTTGAGTCGAGTTCTTAGTTCCTTCTGTGATGTCGTGAGTGGTTCAGTTGAGTGGAGGCTAGTTAAAATGGGTGGTTTTGGTAGTTTTTATGGCAGGATTTATTCAGCCTAGTGTGTATTCGTGGGATGCTTTCGCTTGGTGTGCAAAAAAAAGGGGTGGCTATATGTTCTTATGTATCATTTATAGGCAACCAAAGGGGGTAACCCTAGGGAGTGAGTATTGATAGTAGTATTATCATAATTGTTGGAGTTTTGCCTATCATTAGGACTCTTTACAGAGCCAATAAGTTCTTAGGTTTGCCTTTATATGTTGTGCCCCATAGCAGGTATGAATCTGATTTCTCAAGTGTTTATCGAATAGTTTTGCCATCCGTGATAATTTTCTTCCGCAACATATCATTTTCGGTCATTGTGTGACTATTGGATATATTCTAAGTTTCTAAAGGGGAGAGTAGCTTAGATATTCAACATTCTTGAAGACTTACTGATTCTTGTATTTATTTTGACTCTTTTAAATGATAACCTAAGAGATTATGTTAGATTTTATGTTTGGACACCTGTTCATCAACGGGATCGATTTGGGCAATTGAGTTCAAGTGGTTGGGCTTTGGTGTTAGTCTTAGCAACAAGATGAATCGAAGCTAAGCTCACTGGAAAATCTAACTCATAAGCAACATTCTCAATTCTCCTTAAAATCTAATATGGAAAAATGTAATGGGGATTGAGCTTCCATTTCTTCCCAAATTTTATGACTCCTTTCATAGGAGAAACCTTCAGGAACACCCAATCAATAACTTCAAAATCTAACTCCCTTCGCCTCACATCCGAATAAGACTTTTGGCGACTCTAACCAGTCCTAAGTATTTCTTTAATCACCCTCACCTTCTTCATGGCCTTGTAATCCAAGTCAGGACTGAACAACCTTGTCTCACCAACCTCAAACCATAATAGGAGCCCTACACCTCCTTTCATAAAGAGCCTTGGAAGGAGCCATCTGAAAGCTAGAATCGTAAATATTATTGTATGAAAACTCATTGATGGGTAAATGGTCGGTCCAACTACCCTTAAAATCAATCACACAGGTCCTTATCATATCCTCTAAAATCAAAATAGTCCATTCCACTTGTCCAAGCAGTGCTAAGCTTTACCTGAGTCCCCAAACCTTTTTGAAATGAACGCCAGAAGTGATAAGAAAATTACATACCTTGTCCTGAAATGATGGACACCAACGCTCCATGCAACTTAACTATCTCCTGTATGAACAACTTAGAATAATCTTCTCCTGAGTATATAGTCCTCATACGCAAGAAATGAGCAGACTTAGTCATTCTATCCACAATGACCCATATGTAATCATACAGATTGCGAGACTGCAGAAGACCTATAATGAAATCCATGTTAATCATCTCCCACTTCCATATGGGCAACTCTATATATTGAGACATACCACCAGTCCTTAAATGCTTAAACTTGATCTATTGACAAATCATACACTTAGAAACAAAGTTTGCCATATCTCTCTTTGTATTGTTCCTTCAATAGATTTCCTTCAAATCATAGTACATCTTAGTAGAACCCAGAAGAACTATATATGACTCATGAACCTCAGTCGAAATTCTTTCCCATAGCCCATCTATGTCAGAAACACACAATCTTCCTTGATACCTTAGAATGCCATATACCCCAATCTCAAATGCCATGACCTTTGCCTGACCTACATCATCTTTAATCTACATAAGTATGGGATCCAAAGCCTACTTTTCCTTTACCTCATCATCAAGAGATGACTTAACCACCTCCTGAATAATCACTCCTCCATCTTTAGAGTTCGAAAGATAAACTCCCAAGTTAGCTAACCTGTGAATGTCCTTCACCAATCCTCTTTTCTCCTAATCAATGTGGGATAAGCTCCCCACAGACAACTTGCTAAGAGCATCAAAAACAACATTAGCTTTACCTGGATGATAGAGAAGGCTCATATCATAATCCTTAAGTAGCTCGATCCACTATCTCTGGCTGAGATTCAATTCCTTCTGTATAAATACACACTACAAGCTTTTATAATCTAAAAATAGATATCCACATGCACCCCATATATAATGGCACCAAATCTTTAAAGAAAAAACCGCAACCGCTAACTCTAGATCATGAGTCAGGTAATTCCTCTCATGAACCTTAAGCTTCCTGGAAGCATAGACCACAACCTTACCATGCTGCATCAAAACACAACCCAGTCCCACAAGGATGCATCATAATACACAACAAACCCATCATTACCCACGGGTAGGGTCAAAACTGGCATAAAAGTCAACTTATCATTCAACTTCTCAAAATTACCTTCACAAGTATTGAACCACAAGAACTTAACCTTCTCTGAGTCAACTTTGTCAACGGAGTAGCAATGGAAGAGAAACTCTACACAAACCATCTACAATACCCAGCTAAGCCCAAGAAGATCTTAATGTCGGTTGAAGTTGTGGGTCTAGGAATTTTCTTAACTATCTTAGCTTTCTGTGGATCCAGCTTGATCCCTTCACTAGAAATAACATTCTCGAGAAAAGTCATAGAACTTAACCAAAACTCATACTTAGAAACTTTTTTATGTAATTCCTGGTCCTTAAGAGTTTGCAACACAATTCAAAGGTAATTGGCATGATCCTCCTCACTTTCGGAGTACAACAAGATGTCATCATTGAAGACTATAACAAACAAGTCCAAAAACTACCTAAACACCGAATTAAGGAGATCCATGAACTCAGTCAGAACATCAGTCAACCAAAATAACATAGCTAAAAATTCATAGTGACTATACTAGGCTTGGAAAACAGTCTTGGGGATATCAACCTCCCTAATTTTTAACTGATGATTGGCCCAACGTAGATTAGTCTTAGAGAAACCTCTAGCACCCTAAATTTGATAGAAAAGGTCATCAATCTTAGGAAGAGGGTGCTTATTTTTCACCATCACCTTATTTAATTGGTGATAGTCTATAAACATCTAGAGAGACCCACCTTTATTTTGCATGAAAAGTACAAGAGCACCCCATGAATAAATTCTAGGACAAATAGAGCCTTTATCAAGAAGATCCTTTAACTTGTCCTTAAGTTCGCTTAGTTCAGCCGAAGACATTTTTTATGGAGGAATGGAAATAGGATTGGTATTTAACAGAAGATCAATCACAAAGTCTATTTCCTTATCGAGAGGAATCCTAGGAAGATCATCGAGATAAACATCAGGAAATTCATAAACCACAAGAAAAGATTTCAAAGAAGGACTCTCAGAGTTAGAATCTTTAACCCAAACTAGATGATATAGACACCCTTTAAAAATCAATTTTTGAGCTCTAAGATATGAGATAAACCCTTCTTTGGGTACTAAGGAACTCCCTTTCTATTCTAATATTAGTTCATTAGGAAAGTGAAAACTGATCTTTTGGGTCCTACAATCCAGAGAGGCATAGCACAGATGAAGCTAATCCAACCCCGAGATTACATCAAAATCCACCATATCAAACTCTATCACAATCCACCAAGATCTCCCTATGAATGATGGACACCACACAACCTCTATAGATTTTTCTAGTAACTATAGAATTACCCATCGGAGTAGACACAAAAAAGGGGTTGGAAATATTTTCAGGACCAAAACCAAAGTACACAGCCACATAACATAGGGTAGAACCTAAATCAAGCAAATAATAAACATCATGGCAGAAGAGCTATAACATATTAGTAGCATTATATGGGGATGCCTCAGATTCCTGACAACTAAAAAGGGCATAGACACAATCGACCAGTGGTTGTACCTAAGGTAGCACCTTCTAGCACAGAAAATAAAGAAGTGAAAACTTAAAACTTATTAACTCTAGTGAAAAACTTGGCTAGAGGACATTGTCACCACATATGACCAAGCTTACCACCATTACAACACTGATTTCTTCCTTCCTTACAAGAACCATGGTAAAGCTACCCACAAAAATGACAAGGAGGATAAGGTGGGGCTGAATAAGCTCCACTGGACTGAGAATGGGCACCCTATGCCTTAGGACTAGTTCTAGTCTGAAATGACGATCACTAGAAGGCTTAGGATAAGGAGCACAAGCTGTCGAAAAATAATTTCCATAATTCTACTTCTTAGTTGACTGTGTACTATCTCTCCCATTGTTCTGTTGACCTGCACCCTACTCTAAATATCTAAATTTCATATTCTGCCTCTCTCCCATGTCTACTTGCTTTTTTTCTTATCCTCTACGTATTTCATATAAACCACTAGCCTTGTGATATCCGTATTATTATTCAACATTGTAGCCTTATACTTCAATACTAAGTCACGAGACAAAGAAGAAATAATCTTTCTCATTTGGGACCTCATATTAGATACTAATTCAGGATCATATCGAGACAATTGCTGAAACTTCTGAGCATACTCCTTAACACTTATCTTACCTTACTTCAAGTTTACAAACACTTCTATCTTAATTTCCCTCAACTCCTAAGGAAATAAGTGATCAAGAAAGGCACCCAAAAACTCAACCCATACCAATAGCATAACATCATAACATCTTAACTATTCCTACTTCTCCTACTACTGATACGCTGTATCTTTCAACTGATAGGTAACAAACTCCATACCCTCTAAATTCATAGCATGCATTACACTGAAAATCTTCTTCACCTTATCAATAAACCCTTGAGAATCCTCTTCAACCTTAAAAATTATAAAGCATGGGGGATTCAACCTCATGAACTGGACAAACAGAGTGACCTAAGATGAACTCACAACTAAGCCAACACGATCAAACTGGTGATACTGTGATACCACTAATTTTGCAAGCATATGAATAGATCAACAGAACTCCATATTAGATATCTCTCTCTGAGGTGTCTGATCATAAGTATCATCAACCCAAAAAGCCCAAGGAGGACTAGTAGGGATCGATGAAACCCTACGTGGAGCAGTATAATTAGGAGCAAGGACCCTAGACTGGGTATGTACACCATAAGCAGGATGAATTCCCTCTATATTATTCTCATATGGGACAAAGGTCCCAACAAAGTTTCTAAAAATATCAGATCTTTGGGTATGGATGATAAAAAATATGAATAAGCTAGAGTTAGAGAAGTTTCAAGACAACTAGACTCTGCAGCCAAAAATAGAACACAAGAAAGGAAATCATTCTTAAATGCCTCATAGCCTCCCTCTTATAAGTATGGCATGGTACAAACCCATAGAAGGGAATCTACTCAATATATCTTTGTGGAGACCCAAAGACTCTGAACTGTGTGCTGATCCTAGCTTGTCACAATACAAACCAGGGTCTAGTCGTGATGGGTATCTCAAGACCACCGTGAACTGGAGACCTAAAATTTGGGGAAACCCATGTTCCCCTATACCATGACAAAGAAATTTTACAATTTCCCAAATTTGAAAAGAAACCTAATAAAATGATAAGGCTTTCCAAATAATGAAGGCTCACCACTTCACAACAACTTGACCAATGCACCACACTACCTAAGATTGAATAGGAGTAATAGAAAAACCCTAGGACACTACATTATGAAATGATACAGCATCCAAGGACATTCAATGAGACAAGCTCTGGCATGTAACTCAAGAAATATGATAAAGTAATGCCATTTCCGAAACCAATCAAAATCATATGCACACACATTCATATATAAACATATAGTATGTCAGGATAGAGAAAAAGGTCATGAAAATGAAATTATAAAATATTAGCCTGGAATGTTTAGCTCTATCTATCCTAAGGGCACCCACGGACTATATGGGTTCAGCTCTTCTGCTGAAAGGGCCCTAGCGTGTGTTTGCCATATAAACTGAGGAATCTAAAGGAAGGGATAAAGAAACCAAGGATATAGCCATTCCCAAAATATAATGTGTGAACTAAGCACACAGTCATATGGACTTTAACATCGGCAAATGCGGTTTCTGGTGTTAGCCCCCCCGAGACCTGGACATTTACGGTGAGCTATACAACTCCCTTTATGCCTAAATTAAAATCATTTTCCATATAATCCTAACCATGAACCAAGGATTATTATTGTAAGGTATTTACTACTTGGTATCATCATACCAACTATACTTAAAAGCTTATATAATCATGCCAATCTATTCCAATTAACTAATTGTCACCGAAGTCACTTTTAAAACCCTAAAACATGGCCACCAAGGCCTTTCAAATACAAATGTATTTGTTTTTCTATTAATGTAATGTAATGGATTCAAAAAGGCAAGTCAAAGTATGCATATGCCTTTGTTCAAAACCAAATTTACCAAGTGGGTGGGGTTAATGCCTATTTCAAACCAAAAGTTTACAATTTGGGGAAACCCATGTTCCCCATCCCAATTACCATAATAATGCACCCAATCAGTCCTAAAAATTTTTAATTAAAGAATGAATAACACATTCAAAATATGGGAATACAATTCATGTAATTCCAAACAAAACCCCTCAACCCAATTTTAAATCCAATATTTAAATCACATGAATATTGAATCAAATTATGCCTTGATGTAAAATACAAGTTTTAGGGATGAGAGACATTCCTGAAATACCAAAATATTAAAAGAAATCTGAAGTTGGGAGCTTGAGGGTTGAATTCCTTATGAACCCCCAGTTTTTTCTTGCTTTAGGAGTTTAGGATGAAGAAAGCAAGTTTAATTTTGATTCACTGAAGGACAAAATGCTATTGAGTGTTTTTAATTGATGGGGTAATAGTTGGATGGGAGAAAAATACCAAAATAACCTTAATTAAAACATGAAGAAGAACTGCGTACAATTGTCATGGGTAAGGTAACAACTCATGAGGTCTGACCACGAATTGTTACCTAGACTCGTTACCTAGGGATTAAAATCCCGGTGTCCCACATTTATGATTACGAGTCTCTCATCATAACTCATTGTCCACCAACACGAGTCTGAAGACTAGTGATCAAGGTAGAACCCTAGGGCCACCTCACTGTTAAAACAATGAGCTTCTCCTAATGACATAATTCGTATCCTAATAATACATATCTTGGAATTGTTTTCAAGGGACCAAAGAGGCCAAACTCACAACCGTGGTGAGGATTCAGTCCCAATAACTCATTACATAAGGTCATGACTCGTGACCTAGATCATTACCATTAGAATTGTTGATATTATTTCAGAAACATGGCAATTAAATTACTTACTCTTAGAGGGTCCAGAGTTTAAGAACATGGGGTGTAACGTAACCTCTAGGAACTGAAGGACATATGAATAGGTGTCATGACTCGAATAAGGGCCTGTCCGTAACGGGTATCTCAAGTCCACTAGGGACTGGAGGCCATCCTCTTTGCCTAACCACAAAGAACATCGCTTACCTATCAGTGGCAAAAATTCAAATATCTAATAAGATAGAAAGATGATAAAATCAAATATGGATAAGAGCGTCAACATTAACACCTAATATACAATAATATCCATAATGTCTCCATAAATCTAAAAACAATCTTAGTCGACATATGCCCCCGACTGTGACAATAACAATGACAATAATAATGTTAATGTGAACTCTTTAACTCTAGTTTATGAAAGGTAACTAATGGAATGATCAAGTAATCTAAAAAACAAATGCTCACCACTTCACTGAAATGACTGATAAACCAACCCAATCCGCCTAACAATGCACAAAAAAATAGAAGTGTCTACGGTGCCTACATCATATGGGGATACAACATCTGGAGATGGTTAATGGGTTATACACAAGCATGAAACTTAGGGATAGGGGAAAATATAATGTCAAGTCATATCAATTTCAAACCCACTGTACATATTCACATATATGCATGCATATATATATATATATAATAGATGCTGGGGTAGGGAATAAGGTTTAGCATGATAGTAAAACATTATCCCACACTATGCAGCTCAACTGTCATAAATAGGCATCCAAAGGCTATATGAGTTCAGCTCTTTCAGCTAAAAGGGGCCCAATGCGTGTTAGCTGCACAAATTGGAGGTATTAAGGAAGACAAGGGAATGCCCCGACCCCACGTTAATCCAAAATACAATTACATCAATAGTGTGAACTATGCACATGGTCATCAAGACCAAACCTCATGTCGACAAACATGAGTTTTCAGTATAAGTAATCTAAGACCGACATCTTCACGGCTTAGCTACATAACCCTCATTAATCCCGAATTAAAACAAGTTTCACATAACCTATTTATTAACTAAAGAATCATCCGTTAAGGCACACCATAGGTATCGTTACACCCTTACACTTGTAGTCTTATCTCTATGCCATAACAATTATATTATCTTAGGGGAATGGATCGACCTCCCTTGTTCATTAAATCAACCATAGCCTACAAGGCCTTTAAAATCCATATTTATTAGTTAACCATTTATGTAATGTAATAACATAGGTGAGTATGTCAAACCAAGTGACAATTCCTTAATTCAAAGCCATTTACATATGTTGGTTGAGGGAACACAATTATTCAGAACCAATTTCCAAGTTTAAAACATCAATTTAGGGTATACCTTTACCACCATTCCAAATCCCACACCCATGCACCACATTAGTTCAAAACATCAATTTCAAAGAATAATTAACATATCAAAACCATGGAAAACAATTCAAGGATCAATCATTCCAAAATCCTTATCCATATCAAAACCCACATTTAAATTCATACAATTAAACTATTTAAAACATATGCTTTTCATGAAATAAGAGTTGGGGAAGAGTAACATGTCTGAAATAATAAGATTTACAGAGAGAAATTAACCTTTAAGCCCTTAGATAACCAATTTCTTGAAAACCCTAAGTATCTTGACCTTGAAGAGTTTAGAAAGTTTGAGAGAGTGATTTGAGTGTTAAGGTATAAAAAAATAATATCACAAGGATGTATTATGGTTGTGGGATATTAAGTGGGTAAAGAGGGAAATGTCCAAAGTGCCCTCAACTTAAAAACTAAAAAATTGTCTCCAGTGACTATGGGTCACTGTATGATTCCTTAGCAGTTATTACAACTCGTCACCATAATCTGTAGTCTGGACAGTAGCTGAAGGACCCTACTCCGGTAACCCTAGGAATCCCACCCTACGGCTCATTTAGACCCTACAACATGTAGGTTCTAAGTTATTATCTAGATAGAATAGTTTGGGTGTCACAATGGTTTGGCTACAGATGGGACTATATGACTTATTTTGAATCTTTATTTCTCATAACCTCTTAGTCATAGTAATAATATAAAATGGATGCCAACATACTGGACAAACTATGATTGGGTACCTAAGACCCATAATGACATGTAACGACTCATTAGGAGTCTCGTAGTCTGGGAAGTGAGTTTAAAAACTTAAAATATTTCAAGTACCAAAATTAGGAGTGTTATATTCTCCCCCTTTTAGGATCATTCATCCCCGAATGATGAGATAAGACATTTATTCTCATGAGTCAACACAAAGAATATCCACAATTACCGTTAATAAAGATAGAAAATAAAGATATCAAGGAAATCACAATTTTCTTTAACACAGTTAGAAAATAAAGATGTTAAGGACTATACATACCTCATGCACAATTACCCAAAACTAGAAACAAGAATGGATATTGGGAATTTATGTCCTCTTTGAATTCCTGAGTAGCTTCTTCATACTTTTGGTTTCTCCATTGAACCTTTACCGAAGCCACATCCTTCACTCTCAACTGATGGACTTGTCGATCCAAAAGCTCAATCGGGACCTCCTCATACTAGGATCTTTTATTTTACCTCTCCGCTAATTTGACTTATTTTATCTTTTTATCTTCCACCCGATGCATATGCACCATAAGCCTAGAGGTATCCATGCTATTATTCAATAATGTGGCCTTACACTCTAACACCAAGTCTCAAGAGAATCCCAAAACAAACTTTCTCATCTTAGACCTCATGCTAGAAACTAGATCAGGAGCATAATAGGATAGTTGATGAAACTTCAAGGCATACTCCTTCACCATCATCTTGCCTTGCTTTAAATTTACAAATTCCTCAGACTTTGCCTTCCTCATTTCCTGAGGAAAGGAACAATTAAGAAAAAACCAGAAAAATCCTCCCATAAAGCCATTTTCCACATCATTTTCAATAGACTAGTCCGATTACTCATATCATGGGTATGCCACATCCTTTAGCTAATATGCAATGAATTCTACACCCTCAGTGTTAGAAGAATGAATCACACAAAAAATCTTCTCCATTTCATCTTTGAACCCTGGATGATATTCCTCAACCCTAGAACCATTACAAGTTAGAGGATTAAGCCTCATAAATAGGTCAACCCGGGTGGTCTCAGAAGAACTCACAGTAGCTCCATAAGGACACAATAGATGTAACAGAGTTGTCACTAACTGGGTCAACAGATGAATAGAATGATAAAACTCAATATTAGTAATATCTCTTAAAGGTGATTGAGAAAGAGTATCACCAGTTGGAGAAGGATTAGTGGGGATTAGTGGAACTCCACTAGGGAAATCAGATCCAGTGACCCTAGACCAAGTTTGAACTCTATAAGTAGGATGCATCCCATCCATATTATCCTCAAGCAGGACATAAGAGTTTCCATGAGCATAAAATCTTCTAGGAGGCATGATCTGAAATACAAATAAATGGGAATTAAAGGAGATTTCAACACCCTAGACTCTACATCCCAAAAGTATATCACAAGAAAAGGAAATATTCTTAAATTCCTTATAGCCTCTCTCCTATAATTATGTCATGCGCCACACTCATAAAAGAGACTCTAAAAAATATCTTTGTGGTCACACAATGACACCAAACCTAGGCTCTACTACCAACTTCATCATGACCTGAACTAGGGACTGGTCGTGACAGGTATCTCAAGTCTACGGAGGACTGGAGACCACCCCCTTTGCCTAACCACACAGAATATAGAAAACCTAACATCAACTAAAATCCAAATATATAATAAGATAGAAAGATCATGAATGAAGGATTACTAAGAGTGTTATGTTAATACCCAATCCACAGTAATATCCACAAAGCCTCTACAAATCCAAAAATAATCTAGGTCAAGACATGCCCCCTATATTGACAAGTATAATGATAATGTTAATGTGACCTCTTTAATTATAGTTTATGAAAGGAAACCGATGGAATAATCAAGTATTTTAGAAAATAAAAGCTCACTCATTCATCATAAATGACCGATGAACTAAGATAATCCACCTAACACTGAGCAAAAAAAATAATATGTATCTCCGATGCTTGTATTACATGGGGATACAACATTTGGATAAGGTTAGCGGTTTGAGAACTAGCATGAAACTCAGGGACAAGGGAAAATATAAGGCCAATTCATATCTATTTCAAACCTACTGTACATATTTATACACATGTATACATAAACCATTTATTAACCAAAGAATCAACCGTTAAGGAACACCATAGGTATTTTCATACCCTTACACTAGCAAGATTATATTTATTCCATAAAAATCATATCAACTTGGGGGAATGGCTCAGCCCCCTTTGTTTATTAAATCAACCATAGCCAACAAGGACTTTAAAATCTATGTTTATTATTTAACCATTAATAAAGTGCAATGACATAGGTGAGTAACTCAAACTAAGAATCAATTCCATAATTCAAAGCTAATTATTGTAATATACTGTGTATAAATTCCATTACACAACATAAGACCCTTTCTCTTGAGTCGTACATACGAAATACGAATCTTATGTTATGGTTGTATCAAGATAGTTTGAATAGGTTGATATTATGTTGTAGGTATGAATCAACCCTTAGAGTCTCAAGATTACCATATGAGTCATAAGGTAAGTAATCTAGGATTTCCAAGTTAATGTCTAAGTTACGAGTGCAGGGCTACAAGTCGTATTGTGATATTACTAGTCGTAGGTTTTAAATTATATAATGACTAGTGTATACCATTTTGATTCTTCCATGATTATGAGTAATGAGTAGCACTCATACTTTTACCATATGATTCATATGGTGGAATCGTGAAGACTGGCGACAAAATTTTGTAATGTTCAGTTAAAGGACTTTTTGATCTTTATCCCTCTTATATCTCTAACCCAAGACCTATAACCCCTAAAGAGGCATTATATTCCTCTATTACTCAATCAATTAACAATATAATTTCTTCTCCCATCCTTAAGAACATAAATATTAGGGTTCCTTACATAAATTTATCTGCCAAGTCCCAAGGTTCAAACTCCATTCACAAGTCAAGAAATTTCAGGTATGTGGGGTATATGAACAAGGATAATCTTCTATCCTTGTGCCCAAAGTGAATAATTTTGATATTTAACATACTTGTTTTGAATTAGGGTTCATACCTAAATAACCATATTCTTAAAGAATGACAGTACTATATAATTGAAAACTTTAAGTGCAGCAAGGTTTATATGTATTTGTGTTTTTACTTGTAAGAGTTATATTGTGATTTGAATTTCATTATCCTGACTGGGATATTATGAAAGATTTCAAGGTGATTATTGAGCATAATTTTTTGTTATCAATTTCAATGAAACAAAGCATGAATTCTAAGTCCTAAGTACAAGTACTGAGTTTACAAGAAGTTTGTGCTCTTAAGTTTATGCTCTTATGTTTATGATTGTTCCATCTGCTTTTATTTTGAATTATCTAGTTATATAGGCACTCATATGGTTATGGTTTTGGATTATGTCTTGGGTTGGTATAGGTAATCTGTTAGGTATCGGATGGTTGGGCTTGTTTTGGTGGTCATGGTCATAGACCTATCCCAGAGCCTTGTATTACTCAGTAACTCTATCTTGTGATATATTCAAAATTTATCTGGCTCAAGGTATGTATATTATGAGGTTGGGTTAGGTAATGGGGGTGGTTCTTGATCCTGGATGGACTTGGGATGCCCATTCTAACAAGGCCATGGTTTGGGTCATGTCATTTAGATAGCGTCATTGAGTTCAGAATGTTGAATTTTACTAGGTAGCATATTTAGTTTCCATTCATGGGATTCTGAATGAATCTTGAGGGGTCGATGGAAACTTGGCAAAAACCAAGTTTAGCTGGTGCATGGACTTAGTTTGTACAACCGCTTAAGAAGACCTTTGGTCACTTAAGCAGTGGTTGTTTTAGTGGCCAATTGGTTGCTTTAGCAAACAAGGCTAGTCCTCACACAGTCACTTTAGTGGAGGCCTGCCGCTTTAGTGGACATCGCTTAAGTTATGTGTTGTTCACTAAAGTGGAGATCGACTTGCCGCAGGTATCACTTAAGAGACCCTGGGCAACTTTAGCTGCAACTACTTAAGTAGTAATTGCAGGGGCATTTATTTAAGCCCTCACACAATTTTATCCCATTTTTCTGAGTCCCAAGTGAATTAAAACTCTAGAGTTCTTAGGAAATTAGGATATTGATCCTTGGGTGATTATGGGGTATTGGTAAGCTTGAGAAAGTCTCTGTCTCAAGTAATCCTTGTATTTTTCTATCTAAATCTTGATTTAACTCTCCAATTTAGTCATAAATCCTTAGTTCCTTGGAGAGTTGAATTGAGTGTCAAGTGAGCTTGAAATTTACTCACTCTTGAGGTAAATGATTCTTGAGCATAGAGGGACGTGTTTCAAAGTTGTGATTCTGCATGTGGGCCCCTCATGGGATTTTTACTCAAATTTGGAAACAGAGCATTAAAATGCTATTTGGATATCACTATTCTCGTATTAATTTGTAAATACCTATTTTGATAGCGTGGCATCATGTGGAGGATTTTCAAAAGGGGAAATCTCTAATATAATAGACTTTATTAGGCATTCTTTTGTGTCCAGGAAGGCTTAATTTAATTTCCTATTAGATTGAGCTCTATTATAGTACCTCTATGATATTATGATAGTCTTTGGCTAGGAATTATGATTTGATCACATACTTAGCTAAATTTTGATTATTTAGCCAGTTAGTGAGTTGTATATCAGTGGATTTGACTCTACTACCCATTTCTTAGGTTGAATTGCTAGCTTAGTACTTAATGAGACTTATTAAGCACCTTGTAGTGGTATTTTTGAACTTTAGTCTATCCTAGAGTAGAAATTGTCTTAGAATGAACTTTAAGGGATAGAACTAGGTCCATCCAGTCCACTTTAGGTGAAGATTATTGTTAGCTCCTTATAGACTCAATATTCTTTCTCTCATTATGCTATCTACATTATAGAGCCTGGGTTGGATTAGACTTACTTTGACTAGTTCTAGGCTTGTAGTTGGGATATATTAAGACCAGTTGAGTTTAGCTTCATTGATGATATTACTTTTGGTTTGAGTCTAGTATTCAAGATACTATTTCCTAATAAATTTTGGGTTGTGAGATACTATTTCCAATTCTATTTTGGCATTGAGGGATATTTATGATGGCTATGGAACTAGTTCATGTCTGGTGTTTATGGTATGGAAAAATCCATGATTGTGGTTTTAATGTTTGGGTATTTATGTGTGTTATGGTTGGAATTTCTTTCTTAATTGTATCCATTAGGCGAATGGGGGCTCAACTTGGTTATTTATGTATGTTTACGCCTTTTGAGTTTATGGGGAACTATTTAGGCTATAGTTAGTCATGTTTTATCTAATGTTATACTCGATTATTTACTTTTAGTGTATGGAGCAAGGTTCCATGGTTGTCCTTTTGCTTGAACTTTGGTATTAGCTCCCATCTTATTGTACTTATATTATGATTTAGTTAAGTTGGTTCGAAGATGCCTACTGAGCACTTGTTGCTTTGGTACTCATACTCACTTATACATGCTTTTTTGATGGAAATCCAAGTACTAGTTATCGCTATTGATGTTTGTACTTATGCTGGTTAGAGTTTGGAGATAGGGTGAGCTTTTAGAGTCAGAGCTGACATTCTCTCCTTCTTCTATTTTGGATTGTCTTTCTATTTGAGCATATTTACTTTTGATTAATCTTATTCTCTTGCTAAAGTCTCTGGTAGCGTCTTTACTAGGTCATGGAATAGCTTACTCATTCTCCTTGCTATCTCTAGATATGCAACTATTCTTATGTTTTATTGCTTGTGATCTAATTATTGTATAAGTTTGATACTTGCCATTACTTGTCCATTACTTGCCATTTTGGGCTACTCTTTAGCTTACATACCAATGGGTTAATGTAGGTATCATCATGACTCATGAAATTGGATCATGACTTTGTTTATCCAATTTGTGATATATGTACATGTTAACTCCCTTGTAGTATGGCTTGTTAGTGAATTTCTTTTGGTGTGGTCTGTGCAAATGATTTGTAGTTGTTATATGATTTCACCTACCTTACTTTCTAAATATTGAATATTCAGTGTTTAGAACATTATCAAGGGCTTCTGGTGGAACTAGATTGGCAGACACTTTTGTCTAGGATTTTAGTATGTGGACGGTAATTTTCCCTTGGATGTCATGGCTAGAGGGTGGTGGTATATCCCTTAGCATATATGTATGAGTGTTAGGTGAGTTTGATGGTTCCATGAGTGAATCAGGGAATATATATAAATATATATGAACACTCTTAATAAATTGTCCTAACTTATTATTGGCTTGGCTTGATTAAACTTGACTTGGTGATAATATGACGACTTGCTAATTGATTCATAATTGTTCATTGTTGCTTGTTATGCTAATTGTATGTTTTTAATCAAGGATTAACTTCTTGTATTATATAACTTAGTTATATGTTCATATTCTTATCTGGAGTTGGACAAATGACCTTACCAGAACACTATTGTTCTTGTGTGTTGATTCTTCACCTATATTTACATTTGTGAGTGTCATGCATATTATAGTAGCTCCGACGAGACCTCACTTTTGACTCAACAAGTTGACTTTGGATTCAAGGATGAGGAGCATGTTTCGGGGTACCTATCATGACCCAATTTCTCAGGTCATGATGGCGCCTACTATAACCCACAAGTAGGTAAGCCAAACCCATAGTCCAGAACTAGTAGTAATGGACTGCCAAGAGAAATGAAGAAAGAATTCGAAATAAATGAAATAAATGACCAAATACATAACATAGTCCCCTAAACTAGGTTAATTTAGTACAAGAGCTTCTAGCATATTAAGAATACAAAATGAAGTTCCAAGGGAATTACACTGATACAACTCATCACTGAATACAACATAGAGACTAGTCTAGTGCATACGAGGGAGGAAAGCAATACTCCGAACATCAAGAGATCACCCTACATCTATGAAATATGGCTGCTCCACACGGCACACACATCAATGAAGACAACCCATACTATCATCTGCAGGCTATAGAAGTGTAGTATGAGTACCAAACACGTGGCACAGAGTAGGTAACTGCTGAATGAGCTCCAAAGATAATGCAGATATACATAACATATAAACAAAACGGAAAAATACACTCAAATAACCAACAACCACTTAATAAAGTCAATGAGATAATAAGGATAAAATATCCTATTCATGTCCAAGAAACTAACATAATATGGCTAAGGAAGTATTAAGGATGAACTATCCTATTCCAGCCATATTTATGAATCTCAACACTTTACCGTATATCACTGGCCATAAATAAAGGGAGAAACAAGGATATATAATAGTATAAAAGGCTAAGGAATGAATATATAATCTTAATAAATGAAGGAATGGATATACGGTAATACCTTAACTACATATAGCTATATAGATATACATATATAAAGAAGGTCAACTTGTTGTACAACTTAAATCACCAGACTAGCATTTTAAGACCTTATAATCATAGCAGGAACTAGTGCTAGTATACTTAGGGTTCCTAATCCATACGTATAATCATGAGTTAATCATGCATAATATTGAAATCGTAGAAAATATCAAGAATCATACATCAAATATCAATACCAAATCATTAACCAATATGTTACAAACTAGCCGTAAAAATAATCATAACAATAATAATAGCAATAGCAACGACAATGTGAGTAACCGACCAGTCCATACAAACAATACCAAATTGAGCCTTTCACAAACCCCTCACTACCCCAGGCTCAAAAGGTTCAATAAATATACAACACATCAAAAGCCATACTCATCACCCATACCTATGCAACCCCCGTAAGGCTGATAGATATAGACACATACTAGTGATAGGCAATACGCACCCAAGATGAATGCAATAGAATCCATAATATCATAACTGATCCTAGTATCATAATGTATATCCAGACTCAAACTGGTAAGTATAATCAATATCATAATCATCATCATCATAACTATAACCATCATTATCATAATAATTATCCGGCCTTACCGGGTACATATAAGAATATCATCATAATCATCCTCTGGCCTTGCTGGGTGTATATGCATATCATCATAATCATCCTCTGTCCTTGCTGGGTATACAAACAAATCATCATAAACATCCTCCGACCTTAACATGTATACAATCATATCATCATATTCATTATTTGACCTTGTTGGGTCTATAAGAATATCATCATAATTATCC
Organism: Capsicum annuum; assembly: GCF_002878395.1. NCBI lineage: Eukaryota > Viridiplantae > Streptophyta > Magnoliopsida > Solanales > Solanaceae > Capsicum > Capsicum annuum. Next base: position 55,792,219 of record NC_061120.1, on the reverse strand, counting down.
TCCGGCCTTATCGGGTATATAAGCATATCATCATAAATAAATATAACATCAATACTATAATCTATCATCAAGTTTTATTTGGAATTCATATCATCAATGCCATCATCCTCCTTCATCCCATACCAGAGAAATGTGTATATCAATTTATAATAGGTCCACAAACTTAAGCTATTACTAAAAAGAGTGTAAATTCGTATATCCATTGCTCGGGGCAAAATTTGGGACTAAATTATCATAAAAGTGTAGAAAGGGTTGGAATATCTCACGATTGGAGTAAATAGTAGTATTAGAATTATTGATCAGAATATGCCTCGGTCAAATATTTTAAAATATCATTTTCAATCTCTTTACACATAGGTTATTCATTAAGAAAGGCAATTATTGTTATGAAGAAATCCATTTTTAAGGTGAAAAGTGGAATTTAACTCCTATTTAGGAAAAATAGTAATAAAAACATATTCAGTTAGAAACGTATCATTTACTAATTTAATTATCATGAATGTACCGAATCTATGCGTGCCACCACCAATATTCAAATAATGGAACCATAAGCATCATTATATATATAAACTACAACCATATAATGTACCAGGACAAATACTTCAAGGATGTCCAACCGATATCATCACATGACCTTGGGTTCAATAATGTAATCACGGCCATAGTCCCATATACATATCTGGTATCAATAGTCATATTCTTAAGCCATTCTATATCTACAAGCCATAACATATATATAAGGCATATTATATATATAAGTCATCTCGCATCCAGGAGGCATAATATATCAATACGTCATAAATCATAACTATATCTATGCCTATATTATTGAGCATGTCAATAGACCATATCATAAATCAAGGATAAAAGTTATATCACATCTTAAAGCCATTCATTATATTTCAAGGAAAACCATCATCATTCACCAAGTCACGAAGTAATATCATACTAAAGGCTCACAAGTCTCAACTGTGCCTAACATGCAAAAATAAGTCAACAAGGGCTAACACAAGTCTTTGCCTAAGGTGGACCGGAGGAATCCACTTCTAATCCTCAAATCCATATTTAGGAAATTTATACCCTGGACTAGGCTAAGGTATCTGGATTGATTTCTAGAAGGCACATAAGCCATAATTAATCCTAAAATAGGAATTTCACTTAGAACTTGAGCAATTTAGTAAACTCCACCTAAATTACGATTTCAAGGTCACTAAAATAGCCCAAATAAGTTTAATCATTCTATCCATGCTTCCAACACTCAAACTGTAATACCCATGTCTTAGAGCCACTGTGCAATATACGACTCATTCCCTTAAGTCATACATATAACATACAAGTTATATATAGTAAGTTGTGCCAATGGCAGTGTGGAGTATTTGAAGTTTATTATAGATATGAGTTGATCCTAGAAATCATCAAAGCATAGTACGAGTCATATGAAGTAAAGTCATGAGTTCAGTAGTATAGGTTCCCTAAGTTTCTGTCCAAGATACGAGTAGTTGTTGTATAAATAAGTAATGAGTTATAAGTTACCAATCATATATTGACCAGTGAGCACGCTACATTTTCTAATGCCAAGCTTATGAGTTACTAGTCCAAATTGTACCCTCATCATACAAGTCGTATAGTTGACTCATGACGACTGGCGATCAGTTTCATTAAAGTTCAATTAAAGGGCTTTTTGTTTTTTTCCGCTATTATAACTCCCAACCCACGATGTATAACCCTAAATAGGAGTTATTTTCCTTTATCCTTTAGTAAATTATCCATATATTTTCTCCTCCCAGCTTCAAGAACAACAAGGTTAGAGTTTTCTCACCAAGTCATCTCTCAAGTCTCAAAGTTCAAGTCGTCTTCACAAGTCAAGTAATTTCAGGCATGTGGGGTTTTTTTTTGAACAAAGTTAATCATCCATCCATGTTACAAAAAAGCATGATTTTAAGATTGAGTTTACTTGTTTTATATTAGGGTTTATCCCAGGAATTCTCATATATTGAAGCACACCATTATCTTGTGATTTTAAGGCTAAAGATGCATAAAGGTTACATCTATTCATGTTTTGAACTTTAAGATTGCTATTGTGCTTTAAATTTCATTACTTTGATTTGGAATTCTTATGAAAGATTTATATATGGGTATTGAGCCTGATTGACACAACCCAAAATAGGGCCTTATCGTATGGGCATCTCAAGCCCCAACTCGGATCGGAGATCACCCCGTTAACCCAACCTAACATTCAAATCTATCCATAAGTGTCAAATGAACTCCGAACATATAATAAGATAGCGAAAACAAAACTAATAATCATATCTTAATAATGTCCAATCATTCCATTCATTACAACATACAACATCCAACATACCCAAGTCCACAATAATTCACAAGCCTCTACTGATTCGATGTCTATAATATGTCGGGACATGCCCCCGACGATTGCTAAAAACCAAGTCTATTAAAAGTCTATAACATAAGATAGAATGACTATTAAATGTATGCCTTCCGAAGTATGAAAACTCACCACTTCAAAGTCAACACACGATCAGCTCGAGTACCTAGTTACCACATAGGAAGAGAAGAAGATGCTCTGGCCTTGTGTTGCATGGGGACACAACGTACGAAGATGGTTGGTGGTTGGAGCACTAGCATGTAACTTAAGGATAAGGATAACATAGTGTCATAATTAAATACCTAGTCAAACCATCATAAGGCACCATATTTATACACATAGACATGTATATATAGGTAGATACACCAAGTTTCAAAAGATAACAAGGCCATGACATGCATTTCAAAGAACCCAATCATGAACCATGAAGTGGAGGACTCCAACCTTTTACTCTCTTAGGATATATCTAGCGCGAGGACTCTAACCTCAACATAAATTATTACAAAAGTGGACTCAAATCGCGAGAATTTTGCTACAAAATTGGACTCTAACCACAAGCCATCTTATTAGACAAGTGGACTCTAACCACTAGCCATCTTATCAAACAGGTGGACTCTAACCACAAGCCATTTCATTATGCTAGTGGATTCTAACCACAAGCCATCATGTCCATTACTAGTCGACATTTGGACTCAAACCCTTTGTCCATGTATTCACATCTACTGAATCAACATTTAAGAACTTTAACCCTCTTAGCTATTTCAAGCCATCAAGGCCACAATTCAACACCATACATAACCACAAGGTCTTCATGAACTATTTGTTAATAAATTATTTTAGTAGGCCAATACATGAGTTTCAAGTAAAATTCAAGTCAAATTGTGATCATTAACACCTTTATCAAACCATTCATTAGCATTCTTACACCAAGCTTGCGTTCCACATAATCCAATTTCATGCTTAAGGACTCAAACCCCTTTTTAACCAAATGAACCACCAAGGTTACTAATTAATTCATTATGTGAACTTCAATGCCTTTACAATATCATTTACCAATCATGCTTAATCATTAATCCATTGACTTTGTTCAAGTCATCATCAACATGTGACTAGTTATTTCTAATAGACATTTTCACAAACACTTTAAGGGAATACCTTTACCATGACCAAAACCTAAGTGAAAACCATCAATCTTAGTGTTATTCATGACCCACTTGTTAAAGCACAATAAATAAGCACATACCTATGCCAATAATCACAAAAAATGTATAAAAACAAGTTTAACAAGAGTAAACATTACCCATCACTATACATCAAAACCCTCAACATTTGTTTCTAAAATCACCATCAAAGATTCATAAATAATGTTTAGATAACATGATTTTTGAGAAATAATAACAAGGGAAGAGTCACATGACTTATACAAGATAATTCACGAAAAGATTTTTGACCCCTTTGGCCTTTAGATAAACACTTTTGAAACCTTAGCCTCAAATCTTAAGAGAGAAGTTTGGGAGACTGTTTTGAATGTTTTGAACTTGTATATATGAAGAATAAAGGTCTAAATGATGTTATAAGGCATGGGTTATAAGGGTTGAGGGTGGGAAATGTCCATAAAGTCCTCAACTTAAAAGCTGAATACTATCCCCAGAAGGGTACGACTCCCATGACTAAATCATACCCAGGGTACAAGTGGTACCCTAACTCGTACCCTAGTCCTCACCATGGAATACTAAACTGACTAACATATAATTCCACGTCCATAACTTATAACCTATGATACGAGTGGTACCCTACAACCTGTACCCAAGATAGAATGCTTTGTCCAAGACTTCAAGCATCATACGACTAGGTATCTCATGACTCGTAACCTAAGGTATGACTAGTATGGTGTCAAATTGTATCTTGGATAGAATATTATAATAAACTGAGACTACCTCTTAGTCGTTACATGATGTTACGGTCCCGAGAGACCACAAGTTAACTCATGAGCTGGTACCTATTATGAGCATTGCATAATATAACCATGAATGTGGATGAATAACTGAAGTGCCATAAGATCTTAAATATCTAAATTCAAACTGAAATATAAATCTAGGAAAAATGATATCTGAATCTGATAAAGTACTGATAAACTGAACAACTACATAACTGTAATGTCTGAAAAGACTCTAAGACTGACTAACTGAGAGTTGATGGGACAAGCCCCCAACTAACTCTATTGACTACTAAAATAAAGACATGAAATAAGATAGTCTATCCTCGGGTGATGAGGACTTACCACTGCTACTGTACTACTGAGAATCTGAGGGACTAAGTGCGATGTAGGAACTGAGCATCAACACATATGATATGAGACATCATACAATAAAAGAAAGGTATGTGATCAGTACTTTAAATTTACTGGTATGCTAAATGAGGTAGGCTAACATGGAAAGTTTCATGAATAAGAGTAATGATCTATCTAAACACACATGCAAAGTATGGAATACTGAATAGAGAACATGAAATCTGTAGATACTGAATATGCATAAAAGTCTATAAAATACTAAAAATATATGAAAATCTATAGATTCTGAGGATACATGACCAAACATATGATGTGAACTGGATGAAATCTGCAAGCTGAAATACTAAAATTAACTAAAATCTGTACTTTGGGCAAGTAATACTAAGACCTAAGAACTAAACTGGAACTGTAATTGAGACTATATGTGAGACTGTGGGAGATATCATCCAATCGACATTTCCCAATTTGAGCTAATCGGGGTCCAACCTATAATCCTAGTTGGAAGAAAGTTAATATCATGCCACGAGTACTAACGCTGGCTGTGTTGATCCACTTAACTGATATTATGTCCAAAGGACTAAGGGTGTCAAGCCTAAATTGACGGGTGACCCCTGTGAGATAGTCAAGCCTAATATGATGGGTGACTACTCATATCCTATGCTATCTACGTAGTTCTGGAGTATAGGGACTTCTACTAACGACTCTACCTATCTGATAGAGAAGCCACCATCCCTACACTAGATCGGTGCTAAATCCTACTCCCAACTAAATGACACTGAAATGCCAGATATTCTGAGTTTAACTAACTATTCTGATAAAGCTAATGATATAATCTAAAGTTATTCTGAAGATACTGAGACAACATTAAGTAAACAACTACAGTTTCGGTTATTCAATAGCCCCAGGACTCAAAACAATAGTAGTAGCATGACACTAAAATATTGAAAGACATAACATGAAGACTCTTATCAAATCAATTGCTCTTGTAGGCATTTTATCAAACACTTATAGTTCATGGTTTAAAATAATTATAGAATTACTAAAGGACCAGCATAATTGACATGAAATTATCATGGAAACACCAAGTCATGATTTAATTCAACACATGATAACACTAAAACACGAGGAATCGAATGACAATAATAACTTCATTAAAACATGGTATTAAATCAAAGTTCATGGAGATTAATGGTTGAAATCATGATTAAAAATTAAATAACTTAAAAAGATCATAACTTTACAATTAAAAAGGTTACTTGAGCTCCATGGATGAAAGAAATCCATGGATGAATATTTAACATTCCTGGGATGATGAATTTGGAAGGATTGATGGAGGGTTCTTGAGAAATTGCCTTGAATTTGCGAGCTAGGGTTTCTTGTTCTTGAAAAGAGGATCTTTAATTTTGAAGAATAATTGAATAATGATGACTACTTAGCGTGTTTAGTAGTTAAATTTTGCGTTTTCTGTTAATTAGGGCCGTGGAAAAAGACCCAAATACCCTTAAATGAATTTAAAAACGAAAGCTAAAAACTGACCATCCCGATTTTTAGCCTTGGTACGATGCATCACCATCATGCCAAGTCACTGGAAAAGGGAAAACTGGGACCTGGACAGATAGCACGATGCACCACTATAACGGTAAACCTTGGAATGCCATTTTGGCCACCTCTGCAATGCACCATGATCACGGAGGCACACTGAAAATTGACAACAGGAAATTGGCCTACTTTGCGACGCGCCATGATCGCGAAGTCACACTGGAAATCAAAAATTGTCATTTGGGCTACCTATGCAATGCGCTGAGGGTTAAAATATTGGTGTTTAACGACTGAAACTTAAAATTTCCATAAATTTTTACTCGGTTATTGGATTTGAGAGAATTCTATATCGTTGGAAAGAGAATTAAATTTTCTATGCAATGGTAGGATCTAAACTAAAAAATAATGAGCGTTTCAAAAATTTTATATACGAATACTAATGCACTGAGACTTAGATAATGCTAGGAAAATATGGGGTGTTACCAATGTACCCAACAAACATTGATCAACATATAAGGGAGAGGACCTAAGTCATATCCTAGGGTATGATTAGTACCCATGAGTCATACCCTGCCCAGAAACTTCAACCATGGAAATTCTTCTAAGGGTCCAAAGCCTAGGTGTTTCACTGATATTTTATTTTAAGTGTAATTAAAGAAAGTAAGAGTTCCAAGAATTAAGAAGAAGAATTAAGTTTACAAGAAAGTTTACCTTTTGAAGTTCATATGCAATATAGCATTATTCAAGAAAGAATGATCTTTTAATCTAAGGATAAGACCTGAAATCCACAAATTGTTTATCTTGAGTATGATTTAAAGTAAAAGAGAAGCATAATTGGCTTTCAGTCTATAAAACCTGATGCCATTTAAGGTGGATTTCTTAAGTATGGGCATATACATATTCTGGGAGTAGTATTTAGCACTTAGAAGGGAATGTAGATGAGCATATTCTAAATTCCTGGAAACTATGAGCCACAGTAGGTTAAGATTTTTTCCAATATAGATGAAGTATAGTGATAACTTAAGGTTCTATTATGATGGAAAGGGTAGAACATCTCTCCTCAATATAGGTAAGACATTGGACTCCATGGTAGGTAACATGGTTTATCTCAGTTAGAAGAATCTCCCATAAGAAAGAATAAAAGTAAAGATTTTAGAAACTAAGTGTTTTTTTTCAAGAAACTTATTCATATGCTTCATTATCCATGTTTTATGATGTTGCAGTACTTATTTTTTCCCAAGTACAAGGTAAGTCACTTATGCTAAGCATGAATTATTTGAAAATTTACATCTATACCCAACTTTTATTTTACTTATGCATTCACCCCTATATACTCAGTACATTCCAGAAGTACTGACCCAAATAGGTTTTATTTATGCTTGTTTTATGTGCTACATTGTATTATAATATGGGTTTTGGTGCTCGTTTCTAGCAACAGGATTGAACATCATCACTTGTATCTCAACTTTTGGTGAGTCTTTATATTCTGAGGATCCAGCTTATCAGACTCTTGTCCATTGATGAAAGTACTTTAGTTGCTTGATTTCCATATATGTTCGGGTCAACTGGGGCCTGCCCAAGTGGCTCTCTAGTTAGTAGTAGAGGATTTTAAGACTCTGTATGTTTTAAGTTCAAAGAGATTGCATAAGATTTCAAAGGTTAAAGATTTTTATTAAGATATGGAATTCTTACCTTCAATTTCTATATATGTTAGTTCACTTTTCATGTGAGTTTTAGGAAGAATAGATATCATGGGTTAGCTTAGGACTATTCATAGTCTTAAGCACCTTGTGGCATCCAGGGGGTACTTCTGGGGCGTTACATAAACTACATCCCAAATATGGCATCATATCATAACCATTCTACAAATTAGGTCAATCTATGAAGAAGACAATAGGATCCTAGAAATATAAGAAGCATTTCACCTTACAGGTCAATTCACCCATCTGATCCCCAAACTTTAATAATCACGACTAAGTCACAGTGTTCTACCTATAATCAAGCTTAACATTCACATTCACATGTAATATATAAAACACACCATCTTGTGAAGAAAATATATATAAGCCTACATTGAGGTAGAACCGCAAATCCTTGAATCGTCCACAAAACATCCATCTTCACTCTATGATTTAGAAATGTCGCTACGCTATCAAAATCATAATCTATGTGTTATTTGGAGTATGATAAGACCAATATTTGAATATAACAAATTGGGTCAAATTTGGGGTCGGTGGGGCCTACTAATACAATCCAAAGTTAAAATCGTCATGAGGTCCCTCAAAGGACAAGGAGGTTGTGGTGAAAATTTAAGAATATACGGAACACAAATTGGGTCTCAAATCAACCCTTAAAGTTTAAGAATTAAAAAACCATATTTCTAAGAATTCATTAAGAATTTAAAGGATTCTTACCAAGAATTCGAAGGGAAATCACTGGAATAATTGATATCCAAGCTCCTTAGGTCATCCACAAGTCTTAATTTTAAGATATCTCACTCTTTAGGGTTTTTCCTCTCAATAAATGGATGAAAAATGAGTAAAATCAGGCAAAAAGGGTCTATTTAAACCTATACCAGGCATCCGAACATCGCTATCTTGATTGCAATCTGTACACGTAAATCGCTTATCGTGGTCGTGATTTATCCTTTGCGATCACAATTTTGGAAAAAAGAGCATAAAATGCATGGTCTAAATGCGATTTACTCTTTGTAATCTAGGTTACAGGTGCAAGTTGGTGCACTAGATCTTCTAAGTTCGGAATAGACTCAATCGAATGCTCAAGGTTCATTTAGAACCCCGTATACGCAAATGAACTATATAACTATACCAAATTCAATGTTTGGGATGCAATAGAGCACTCAAAATTTCTATCAAAGGTTGTTTCGACCAAATGTGGGTTCCATGCCCCAATTTCCAATTTCCCAACTTTCTGACCAATAGGTCAAAATGAGCCTGGGTGCCTCGAGACCCAAACCAAAGTTCTACCTAGCCTAAAAGTAACATTCAAAGCTTATGGCATTATCAGAATTCTCAGTTGAGGTAATCTACTTACAGTTTTAGTCTAAGACTAAATCCTAGACAGCAAAAGCTCCAAAACAGAGAAATGAGCCTAAAATCCCAATGAATTGTCTCTTTACCAAATTGACAGTTTTGGTAAGTCATAAATGACCGGTAGCCATTGTAAGAAGGATCAAAACGTCAAAAATACATGCAAATCAAGGAAATAACCTAGAGAGCCATTACAATATCCACTACTAAAAGGACTTTCCTTCACAAAAGACAATGGATAGAAAGATCTCAAAAGGACAAGAGACAGGGCCCGCATGCTCGAGCTTGACTTCCCAGACGACCTCTATGAAGAGTGAACACTTCCAAAGAATTTTTCCACAGGTATACCTTTTTGAACCAACTTTCTCACTTTACTTAGTAACAACCAAAACTCAACCTTAACCACCAACTAAACTTCAAATGAACTAAGGAAGGCTGGTGTATGCAAATCTAAACCACCACACACTAATACCATCTCAATACCCTCACAAATGAATCAAAGGCTTACCCAAAATTAGAAAGAGCCAAGGTATGTTTATACAATCAACTCCAAATCCAAATATAACTATTTTTTTACTATTCCACACCTACTATCCACTCCAAACTAATAGGAAAATAACCTGAGTCTCATCCGTGCAATCCATCATAAAAAACTCAAAAAACTAAGGCTTATCTACTAAAAGCCCATACGACAAATATGAGAATAAGCTCATAAGGCACTATTCAAGTACACAATCAAAGGAAACAAAGACTATCAATTTTCCAAAGCTAAAACTGGTCTAGATAATCTTCAAAAATAAAAAATTAAGGGTCAGAGCCACAACTATTCACCACTAAATGATCCACTTCAGGGTGTCCCATCAACTGAGAATGTTACAATGTTGAATCTTACTCAAGCATACTAATCATAATGAGTACATCATCTGGAAAATCTCAACACCAATGCCACATAGCAGAAAATGCCAAGCAACTCAAGATAAAGAATTTCTAATTTGCCAACTCAAGAAGCGATCATAGGAAAGGCCACTTGCCCCTAACTAAATACTCAACTTTGGACAAGAACCACATTACAACAAGAAAGGAGCATCCAATCTCTACATTCATACCAAGAGTAGACCATTACAAGGAGATGAACCCAATAAATCTAAGAGATAAATGCAGGACATCTCAAACCCTTAACGCGTGATCAAATAACCATAAGTGAAGAATGAACCCCAAATTGGTGAATCTCAAAATAGGCTATATAGAGAGGGATAGCCAATACAAAAATCATCGCCATCTAAAAGGCAAGTCTAAGAATACCAAACTCAAGAACAAGCAATATAACTAAATTTCCAACTTTAGAGCCATTATAGAACCACAGAAGATGAAGTTACCTTTGATGCCATAATATATTTTTGATTAATCAAGAATAGCTAACCAAGAGGAAAACAACCAATCCTTACATCTCTATAGGAAAGAAATTATCCAATCAAGCTATAGCTGCTCAAGCTGCTGAATCAAAACTTCATAAAAGGAGGACTACTAACTAGATGCTATTAGTCTATTCTTGTACAAACAGAGGATCAATTACATCAAATTATAACAATAATAATATAATTATCAATATAATTAATTGGAATTACTACAATGAAAATTAATAGTAAGTACCACTCAAGGGCCATAATAAGGCCAATATGCCAATATCAATAGGACTCGAATCCAAATGCTACACCCATAGGGAGAAAATATCAATATATATCTACTCCATCCACTACTAAAACATTTCATCTATGGGGTAGCCATATAATTATGAATTCTATAACAAGGCATACAATAACCAATATGAATTTATCAAGGCATTTAATTACTCATGGGTATAAAAATCCCAATAGACATAAATAAAAGGGTAAATGTGGGAAATAAATGCATAACTATATAGGTAAAATTAACAATCATATGCCTGATAGGTCTAAGGTAGAATAAATCTAAATGGGTCCTAACTCAAATCGACTTACTGAATCATCAACTGAGGTTCAAAATGCACTATATTTAATTGAAGGTGCCACAATATTATGAGGCTAATTTGAATGAGATGAATAAATCATAATCCAACATCAGGGACACTCATTAGACTAGTGACCAATCACTCTACAGTCGTAGCAAACTATTGAAGCCCTAACCTAGCAAGAAACACAAATTAAGCCCAATGGCTGGCCAACTGGCGCTGAAAGTACTCTCTACTACCATGATCATTCTTCCCGCAACCATCATCTACCTTAAGACCTCTGGGCTAGTGGAGAATACATACTAACTATATCTAAACAACCAACTCCTGTCTGAGGCACTCCCTAGACTAATGTCCCATCTCACCACAACTTAAACAAGCTCCTAGAATATTTCAAGATGCATCCCCAACTGACCCAAAATGATCGCCATGGCCTAAAGACCCACACCAAATACTCTACATATTCCAATGTGAACTCTTCCTACTATGATCACCATGACTAACCTGAGAACTACCAATAGTCTAAAATGCAACCTACGTAGGCTCGATAGTCACAGTATAGTTGACCTCTACCAGAAGGATTCTCACTCTTAGATAAAATACTAATATCATTATATCAATGGCATGGCCTTTTCCTTCCACCTTCATAAGTATCAATGCATTCTCTCTTTATGGCCCTTGCATAATTAACAACTTGAGAGAAGGAAAAATCTGCTGCTATCAATTGCTTCAATGTCAATTGATAAATATTCTAATAAATCCAAGCACCATATCCTACTCAAAGGGATATTACATAGAAATATATCTGTCCTACTCGAGAAACCTAATATCGTACTTAGAAACTGATAAACAACCCTGATGAACACCAATAAATTCCTCTCTGGCCTAAGAACTTACTAGATAAACCAAATGTCATCCCTTTATAAGAAGTATCCACAAAGAGACTTGGGTCCTTATTGCCAACTTAACCCTTTAGCAAATAAAAAAACATTATTTTTTCTATCATATTCTCTCAAGAAAAAAGTACCTAGGGTTTCTAAAGGTGGACCATCTAGAGATTTAAAGGTTTAATTATCATCGTAATCCCTAATTTTTTAGGCATGCTACTCTTCCCCAAGGCTTATTATGTGAAAAATATATTTAATTGGTTTAATTGGATGGTTTTGAATGTGGGCTTCAACATGGTTGAGGTTTTTTAGAATGCTTGATTCTTAAATGGCTTTCACATGATTTATTATGTATTATTTATTCTTTATTAATGGTTTTAAACTTGTGAGGTGCATGGTAATGAAGAATAAACTAAGAGGTCATAGTTTTCCCCTAAATTGATGCTTTGAAATTGGAATTGGTTTTGAATAAATATGTTCGCTCAACCCACTTGTCTAAATGGCTTTGAATTGTGAAATTGTTCTTTGGTTTGACTTATTCACCTATGACTATGCATTGCAGACAAATTTAAACAATGAATATGGTTTTTGAAGATGTTATTAGCTATATTTTGATCTAATAACAAAAGGGGGTCTAGGTATTACCCCAAGCTAATGTGATTGTTATGGCATAGAGATAAGAGTACAAGTGTAATGGTATAATGATACCTATGGTTTGCCTTAATAGTTGGCTCTTTGGTTAATAAATAGGTTATATGAAACTTGCTTTTAATTAGGCTTTATTGGGGATTATGTAGCTGTACCATGAGAGTGGAGGCCCCGAGGGACCAATACTGGAAACCACGATTACCAACGTGGGGGTCTATATGTTTGGAAGGTTCAAGTCCCTTTATTATATGATTGGGAGGTTTGATCCCTCATGTTATTGATGGAGTGCTTAAGTCACTCTTTCTATTTGCTTGGATGTTTGAGTTTCCCATAGTGCATATAATATATGTGATTATTCTCTAGTTCATGGAGCCATATACACTAGGGCCCTTTTAGCTAGGGAAGAGATTGACCCATATAGCCCACGGGTGCCTTATTATGATGGTTATGCTACCCAGTACAAGTTAGTGATTTTGAAGAATATGATAAGCCTTATTCCCTATCCCAGTATATTATTTATGTATTTTTATGATTGTGTTCACATAGTTTGAATTGGATTTAACTTACCATTATTTTATCCCCTATTCTTGAGTTATATGCTAGTGCTAAACCTATTAACTATCACCATGAAGTATCCTCATGCGATGCAAGCACCAAAGATACTTCTACTTTTCCTGCACAGAGTTAGATCAATCAATAAGGTTCATCAATTGGTTGTGGTAAAGTGGTGAGCTTCCATTTTATATAAGACTTGATCATTCCACCAGTTTCTTTCCTTTAAGTAGAATTGAAGACTTTACATCTGTATTAATATTATCATTGTCATTGTCATTATCAAAGTCAGGGGCATGTCCCAACTAGTATTATTTTTTTGTAATATTTAGAGGCTTATGGATATTATTACGGATTGGGTTGTTGTGATGTTTGACACTATTAGTTGTCTTGAGTTTATTATCAGCTATCTTATTATATGTTTAAATTTTAGCTGCTATTCGGTGCTATCTTCTATTTAGCTTAACAAAAGGGGTGGTCTCTGATCCTCGATACTTGAGATACTCTCTATCGCCAGGCCTAGGTTAAAGTTGTGACATGAATAGACTAGTGCATCTTGTTAGAATTTCATTTCCTTGTGATCCTATTCTGTGGCTTGAGCAGATATTGCCTGATTTGATGAATTCTTCCCTATAGTGCGATAAGGTTGATTATTTTACCTCTTGGTTGGCTGTGTTAGATTGGTTTAGGGATATATTGTGATATCAAAGATAGGTTGACCTTCTATGACTCTATTATGCTTCAAGGGTTGGCAATTAAGTTGTATCACCTATTTTTGAGTTTGGGACTCCTAGACATGCCTCCTGGGTTGTGAAGGCTTTTATTTTGGCTATCCCTTCCTATATAGCTCGTTTGTCTGATTGTCCAATTTTGGGTCCATTCTTTGTTATGTCCATTTCCTCACTCGACAATAGTTTTGATATTAAGATTGAGATTTCATAGATTTATCTTATAAATTTGTTGGGTTATTCCCTTATGATGTTTTTCCCATGTTATTAATATGTAGTTGGATGCTCCATTCTTACTGTGATGTGGTTTTTGTCTAAAGTAAAGTTAGGGAGTTGCGGACAGGTGATAGTTCCTATGATTGTTTCTTAAGTTGGTAATTTGGAAATTCCTTATCTTAAGTCATTTGATTTTTTGGTATTGGTTTTGCATTTGTCCTTGTTTTCAATATTATTATATTTTTTTATGATGTTATTCTTGGATGGATTGAATGATGATTATCCTACTTGAGTGGATTTGGGAAATCCCCATTTCAGAATTTGTCAAGCCTAATGAGGCTTGGTAAAGTGATTCCCCTTGGTGATATGTGCCTGTGGATATTCTCTACTAAGATAAAGTGTTGAATTGAATAATTATAGCTTGATTTGTATTTCTCTGAGTTCCTAGAGTTTTGTCATTGCTAGTGTGGTTTGAGACCTCGAGTTTTGATATATTTTGATGGTTCATGCTCTCCAACAGTTATGGAGTTAGTTAATTGCATTTTTAGCTGGAAGTTCATCCTTTAGAATGATTTATGTTTTGTGGCTACATTTTATACCCTTTAGATAATATAGAGTTGGTTTATTATATATTCAGTTGATAGTTATTCCTATGGTGATTTTTGTTTTTCAGATATGTCTCGACTATGGCTTGGTATGATTTATCTTGGATATGTAAGATTTGGATACTAAAGTCAATTTTAGATTGTTGGTATTTATATAGTCTTATTGGTTCAGTTTTGACTGACGACTTCGAATGATATTTGGAAGTCATGATAGAGTTAGGATATGAATGCTTACCCATCTTCAAGTTTGGTTTGGGTAGTTGAGATAGAGTGATTCATCCTAGGTATTGAGATTCTAGCTTGGTGTTGTAGAGCTTGCGTGCAAATTTCATTATAGACTTGTCTTAGTTCAAATTTCATTTATAGACTGGTTGAGCCTACTCCTTGGTTACCTATTGGGTCTTCTCGACTTTGGATAGATTATATTTGATAAGTGTTAAGATGATAGTCCATGGACCCGATATTGGTT
Source organism: Capsicum annuum (assembly GCF_002878395.1). Lineage (NCBI taxonomy): Eukaryota > Viridiplantae > Streptophyta > Magnoliopsida > Solanales > Solanaceae > Capsicum > Capsicum annuum. Next base: position 55,776,862 of record NC_061120.1, on the reverse strand, counting down.
CTTTTAGCTTTGGCCTTACGTCATTATTCTTCTTGGAGATTTTGGATGATATACTCAATGAAAGTGATATACTTGAGTTAGATTCTATAAGGTTTCATTCCTGGTTGATGGAACATCCTGGAGCAGATTTTTAGTGATGGGTAGTTAGGTCTTGATCTCCTGGATTTTAGTTTGATTATCATTTGAACTAGTTGAAGCATTTGCACGGGTCACATTTCTTGATTATCTCTATTTGTATACCTAGATGGTGCCTTATAAGCTTATTCTTATGTTTCCCATATAGACTTTCAATGGGTCAACTTCAATTCTTTTAGTTCTCTGTGATGAGACTGTGTGGACTAGACTCAAGTAATTTTCCTCCTACCTTGGAGTGGATAGCAGGTGTAAAATGGTAAAGAAATGTTATATTTGGGTTTAGAGTCGGTAGCATGACTCATGTCTTGGGTAGGCTTTGGCTCAGAAAAACCTAGTTTATTTGTGCGGGTATTGAGATGGTATCAGTGTGTTATGGTTTAGATTTGTATGCATTAATATTTTTGGTTCAGTTAGAGGCCAATTGGTAGTTGAAGCTGAGTTTTGGTTGTTTGGAGGTAAAGTAAGAGTGTTGGTTGATAAAAGGGGTAAAATACCCAGGGAGTACACCCTGGATGCCATACGGTGCTTGAGGTCACAAGTGAACCCAAGATAACCCATGAGCTGGTACCTGCTGTAAGCACTAAATAAAACTTATAATAAAAGAACATGTGGAAAAATTAACTAAAAAAATGCCTTAAAGCTTTAAATATAGGGAACATTTCTAAATCATAAGTCTGAAAACAACTATCTGAAAACTGATAATTTAAGCAGCTGTTTGAAATGTCTTAAAGCCTCTAAGACTAATTGAAAAAATAAAAGAGTTGATGGAACATGCCCCAACTAACTCCAAAGAACTACTAAAACTGAATACTAATGTACTGAAATGAGCATAAATGGTCCTCCATATATGAGGACTCACCACGCTTGCTGATAGGCTAATCTGGCTAAGCGCTGTCAGGAAACTGAGCGTTCGAATATATGATTTAAGACATCATAGCGTAAAGAAAACATACGTGATCAGTACTTTGAATGTACTAGTATGCAAGATGAGGTTAGGCTAAAATGCATAGGCTTATATGCATGAGATAATGACTGAATGAATAGCTTGAGATGACCGAGTTCAAATGCATGAAAATCGTAAAATCTGAGAATGCATGACCAAGCATATAACCTAATTATGAATTAGTATGTAAATTGAAATACTGACATACTGATAGATGAATAACTGATAACTGTATGCCATGGTAAAATAAAACTGAATTGAGTTCTGAATTAAATACTGGACTAAACCTGTGGGAGGTATCATCTAACTGACATATCCTAATATGAGCTAATTGGGATACAACCTGTAACCCCACTTGGAAGGGTGTCAGTACTGTGCCACGGGTATTAAAAATGGTTGAGTCACCCTCAACTGGTAGGTTCTCTAATGAGATATGTGTCATCCTTAACTGGCAAGTAAATACTTCATCAACCCACAACTGGTAGGTTGATTTCTCTAACCTATGTTGGCTACGTAGTTCAAAAACCAAGGGACTGCTACTAGAGGTCACACCCTCTACTGGTAGGTAAGCCCCCATCCCTGAGTTCGCTCGGTGCTAAATCCTACTCCTAACTGAACTGAATCGGATTGCTGAACTGATCTAAGTTTAACTGATATGATAACTAACTGAAATGTTAATGCTCATACATATCTGAAATAATTCTAAAAATACTGAGACTAAATTTTGGGTATTCCTAACCTCCAGGACTAGATAATAATAACAATAGGACCACATGCTAAAAATTCAATAAAACATAATAAGGGATCTTTATTCATAAACCCAATTATTTAAGCATTTCAACAAATACTTGATATTCATAGACTTGAGCATGGGAATAGTTAAAACACGTGATACTAACATAATTACAACACAAAAATCATGGGTTAAAGATTAATCATGCGAATATCATCCTTCAACGTGACAAGGGATAATTTCAATGAAAACACAAGGAAACATAGTTTGTAATCAAAGTTCATAGCGACTTCAAGAAGATAATTCATAACAACATGTAAAGATCATAACTTCAAACTTGAAAATAGACTGTTGGGATCCATGGGTGAAAAGGGCCCATGAATGAACATCACACATCATTAATTGAAGAATTCGTGAAGGTTCTTGGTGATTTCTTGAAGTTTAATGTTGAATTTTTAAGAGGCTAGGGTTTGTTCTTGAGATAGGATTGCTTTATTTTTAGAAATTTTGAATAGAATGATCAATTTTTCCATTTGGGACCCTTAATCCTATGTTATCGACCAATAAGGTGAAGGAAAAAGACCCAATTACCCTTGAAAAATATGTCTGAAAGCTGAAAATTATGGGGGTCACGATGGAGCACGCGCTCGGGCTCTGGTTCGGACAGGAGCACGGACCATGGGCTCTGGTCCGCCGGACAGGAGCGCGCACCACGGTCTCTGCTGTGGCCACCCCTACCAGCAGACTGGGGTGTGCAACGCGGGCTTATCCCGGTGGTGCTACCATTTTAAACTTCCAAACATGACCTTAAGCTTGTCCAAAAATTTGAAAACTCATTCGAGATGTACCTTTGACTTCCCCGATCATGAATCAAATTAAAATTTAACTTTCCAAGGTTAGGAAGGTCGAAAATTAAATCATCAAGGTTTAGGAGCTTTAGAAGTGACTAAGTCCTAACACTTGGTGAAGTTTTCCAAGTCTTTGAACCCTTTAAAATACTATGGTGAGCTGAATTGAGCTAGGATCTTACAATATCTCCCCCTTGGGAACAGTCATCCTAGAATGAGACTAATTAAGCTAACAACACTAAAAAACTGAGATCACATGCTGAATATGTTTAGTTGAGAACATGACCACATGACTAAGTCTGAAACATGATGAATGACTGAACTAATTCATGAATGCATGCAATGACATGAAATGGATTACTTAAGTGAAACTAAGAACTGAAAAGAGTCAATCTGGGTAAAATCATTAACTTAAGAAAATTTTGAGTTTGCAAAGAAAAAATGAGGGTACTTGGTTAGCATATCTGCTTCTGGTTCCCAAGTGGCTCCCTCAACAGATTGATTTCGCCAAAGAACTTTGACCAAGGGAACTTCTTTGTTCCTTAGTCTGTGAAAGGCTATCCTGTACATCTATACTTTCTAAAGGAACAACTACTGCTGGGCCACCAATACATTTCCTTAATAGAGAAACATGGAACACTAGATGAATGAATGCCAAATCTGCAGGCAACGCAAGTTCGTATGCCACTTTGTAAAAATTGCTCAAGATTTTGTAAAGACCAACATATCGAGGACTGAGTTTCCCCTTCCTTTCAAATCTCTTCACTTCGTTGATGGGAGAGATTGTCAAAGACATAAAGTTTCCAACTACAAACTCGAGATCTCTCCTACGCACATCTATATAAGATTTCTAGTAGCTTTGGGCTATCTTAAGCATCTCCCTGATCAACTGAACCCTCTCTAACGCCTTAAACACTAAATCAGGCCCTATTAATATAATTTTACCTGCCTCAAACCAACCAATAAGATATCTACATATCCTCTCATAGAAAGCCTTAAATTAAGCCATCTAATACTAGAGTGATAATTGTTATTGTAGGAAAAGTCTATCAATGGTAAATGATCATCCCAACTACCCTTAAAGTCGATGACCATGCTCTAAATATGTCCTCTAAGGCCTGAATAGTCCTCTTTACATGACCATCTATCTGAGGGTGAAAGGCTATACTGAGATGAACTTGGGTGCCAGGACCTTTCTAAAAAGATTTCCAAAAGTGATAGGTAAACTGAGTACCTCTATCTAAAATGAGAGACCACGGGACTCTATGAAACCTAACCAACTCTCTAATATAGAGCTTGGCATAATCCTTGATTGAAAAAAAAGTATAAACTAGCAAGAAATGAGTCGATTTGGTCATTCTATCTACAATAACCCACATCGAATCATGCTGATAATGCAAATAGAGCAACTCTATTACAAAATCGAAGTTCACCTCTTCCCACTTCTAAGTTGAAATGCTGAACACCTGCATAGTGCCACTAGGCCTTTGGTGCTAAACCTTAACCTGCTGACAGTTAGAGCACCTAACTATAAACTCGGTAGTGTCCCTCGTCATACCACTCCACTAATAGATTTCCAACAAATCATGATACATCTTTGTGGCTCATGGATGAATAGAGTAACGTGCACCATGCACTTCTACAAGGATTCACTATCTCAAAATGTATACACATGATACACACAGCCTGTGTTGACAACACTACACACCATATCCCCCTTGGGAGAAACCACTACTTTCTGATCTCTGACTGAATCGTTCAACTTAACTAGACTGGGATCCTTATCTTGCTTTAAGATTCTGAACTACTCTGAACCCATACACTACCCTCAGCTGAATTAAACAAATGAATAACTATCCTAGCCAACTGATGAACCTCCTGAACTAACTTCTTCTTATCATTCTCAACATGAGAAACACTACCTATAAACAACTTACTAAAGGAATCTTCCACTATATTGGCCTAGACCGGGTGATGAAATACACTTATATCATAATCTTTCAATAATTCTAACCACCATCTCTGATGAAGATTCAAATCTTTCTGTGAAAACACATACTGCAAACTTTTGTGATCCGTGAACACCTCAACTTGAACCCTATACAAATAATGCCTCCAAATTTATAAGGAAAACACAACAGCTTCTAACTCAAGATCATGGGTAGGATAATACTTTTCATGGGGTTTAAGCTATCTAGAGGCGTAGGCTATGACCTTACCCTCTGCATTAAAACACAACCCAAGCTAACTCTAGAAGCATCACCGTTCCCAACAAATCCCTCTGAACCATCTAGCAAAGTCATGAATAGGGCTGAGGTGAGTCAAGTCTTCAACTCCTAAAAACTCTTCTCATAGGAATCTAACCACTAAAACTTGACTATATTCTAAGTCAATATAGACATGGGGGACACAATAGATAAAAACCCATCAAAAAACCATCTTTAATAGCCAGCCAAACCCAAGAAACTCCTGATATCTGATGGAGAAATAAGTCTAGGCTAGTTTCTCACTACTTCAGTCTTTTGAGGATCTACTCTAATTCTATCACGGAAAAAAATATGGCCAAGGAAAACAACCAATCTTATCCAAAACTCTCACTTATTAAAATTCATGAATAGCTGATGGGATCTAAAAGTCTGCAATACTATTGTAAGATAGTCTGCATGATCATTTTCACTAAGGAAATAGACAAGAATATCATGAATGAAGACTATGATGAATATATAAAAGTATTGTTTGAATATTTGGTTCATCAAGTCCATGAAAGTTGCTGGAGAATTTGTTAGACCAAAGGACATAACCAGAAATTCAAAGTGACCATACCGGGTCCTGAAAGCTATTTTTGGAATGTCATATTCTCTAACTCTGAGCTGATGATAGCTGTATCTGAGGTCTATATTAGAGAAGTAACTGGCACCCTGAAGTTGGTCAAACAAGTCATCAATTCTAGGAAGTGAATACTTATTCTTGATGGTGACTTTGTTCAACTGACGATAATCGATACATATTCTGAGAGAACCATCTTTCTTACCACAAAAAATATTGGAGCACCCCATGGGGATACACTGGGCCTAATAAATCCCTTATCTAAGAGGTCCGTCAACTGTTCTTTCAATTCCCTAAGCACGGATGAGCCATTCTATAGGACGGAATAGAGATAGGGTAGGTATTTGGAAGAAGATCTATACGAAAATTGAGTTCTCTTTCGAGAGAAACTCTGAGAAGGTCTTCAGGGAACACATGTGGAAATTCCCTCACAACTAAAACTAACTCGAGATTAGGAGTCTTATAATTATAGTCTTTAACTCAAACAAATGGTAAACACACCCCTTGGATTTCATTTTTCTCACTCTAAGGTATGAAACAAGCTGACTCTTAAGCACTGAGGTACTACCCTTCTATTAAATCACTGGTTCACCTAGAAAATGAAACTGAACAATATTTTTTCTAAATTCAACTGAAGCATATCATGAGTGGAGCCAATCCATGTCGAGAATGACATTAAAATCAGTCATCTCTAACTCCATAAGATTTACTAAAGTGACTTTCTTGGATATTATGACTGGACAGTTCTTGTATACCTTCCTTACTACAATAGAGACACCTACTTAGGTTGACACTGAGAAAGTTTCTGTTAAGGTTTCAGGACTGTCTCTAAAGTTGATGGCTATATAAGGGGTTATAAAGGAAAGTGAATCCCCAAGATCTAATAAAGCATAAACATGTAAATAAAAAACTTGCAACACACCCATAACCATATTAGGATGATTTTCCTAGTTTTGGTTGGATTCAAGTGCTTACAATTGGTTTGGGAGCTGACCTATAGTTGCACTAGAAGCGACACCTGCTGAGTTAGGCAACTGGATGGAACTAGGGGATGGCTGGACTGACCCTGCTGACAAATCTTTAGGTAATCCCTGACTCTGTGGCCTGGATAGATACACCTAAAGAATACATTAATGCCGGTGCAACAAACATCTTGATGATTTCTACCATATTTCTGGAAAAGAGGATTAGTGCAGCCACTGTTCACATTGCCCTGTGACTTAGAGCATGACGCCCTATCCCAATTATCATTTTTGAACTTTGGCACAGGTGCACTAGATGAAGAAAGAGCTAGAGCTAAAGAATTCTGACAAAATTAAGGACGATTACCATGTTCTAACCTTGACTAAGAAAAGTTAGAATGACCTATCCTAGCCCTCTTGTTCTCTTTTTCTCTCTCCTTAGCCTTTTGCTGCTCATTTTGTTGAGCATGGACTATCAACCTAGACAAGTCCATCTCCTTAATAAACATTGCAGTCCTACACTCCTTAACCATGCTATCAGCTACAACAGAGATAAACTTACTCATCCTAGACCTGTCATCAAACACTACATTAGTAGCATACCTGGCTAGCTAAGTAAACTTAAGCAAATACTCTTTTACACTCATGTTCCCCTGCATTAAATTGATAAACTACTACAACTTAGCTTCTGTCAACTCTAAAGGGAAAAAACTATCCAACAAGGAACAAACTCTTCCCATTCTATAAGCCCTGCATTTGCACCTTTATCCCCTTTCACTGTTTAAAATGGGTCTGAGCTACATCTTATGACTAGTTAGCAGCCAACTCTACACTCTTACTAAAATTCACACCCTTAATATCTGTTACCTTCTGAACTATGTTAAGGAACTCCTGTGGATCCTCATAATACTTAGATCTCAAAAACAAAAGAGGATTCATTCGGGTGAAATATCGAATCCTGGCTGTGGCAGTATTAGCACTGGGTTGGTTGGAATAGCAGCTGGTTGATTATTATGAGCTGCTACCTAATGGGCTAAATTAGTGAATGCAGCTCTAAACTTGGTATGAGAAATATGCTCATTCAGAGGATCTTCCTAAATGGTTGAAGGTGTGGGATGATTTCTGTTTCTTCTTTCATTAGTCTTTCTGAGGCTTGTTCTATAAACAAAAGGAATATTGAATTAGGAAAAGAGTTTAAATATAACTTATGATCATTCACACAACATGGATACTAAAATAAGGGAAACTTTTTCAAAGAATGTCTTGTAGCCTCTTGTCCATAAGTGTGGTGCACTTCACACATGCATAAGACTTTACTCAAAATGGCTTTCAGACTCCACAGGACACAAAAAAACATTAGGCTCTGATACCTAGTTTTTAATACCCTGGGATTAAACCCTAGATGCAACATAGTACTTAGGCTGACAAGTGACCCCAAGCTTACCCATAAGCTGGTACCTACTATGAGTACTGAATAAAATTGATAACAAAAGAACATGTGCAAAAATTAACTAAAAAATGCCATAAGGTACTCCCTCCATTTCAAAAAGAATGACCTACTTTGCCTTGGCCCAAATTTTAAGAAAATAAAGAAGACTTTTGAATTTGGTAGCCTTAAATTAAAGTTGTGTAAAATGTACAAAATGCCCTTTAATCTTGTGGTTCTAAACATGCCATGTAGAAAGTTGAAATTAAAGTATTGCCAAAAAGGAAAGGGATCATTATTTTTGAAATGAACTAAAAAGAAAAGTAGGTCATTCTTTTTGAAATGGAAGGAGTATGAAATATAGGGAACATTTCTAAATCTTAAGTTTGAAAACAAATATCTAAAAATTGATAAAAATGATAATCCTGAAATGTCTTAAAGCCTCTAAGACTGACTGAAAAATAAAGAGTTGATGGGACAGGCCCCAACTAACTCCAAAGAACTACTGAAATAGAATACTAATATACTAAAATAAGCATAAACATTCCTCCATATATAAGAACTCACCATAATTGCTGATAGGCTGATCTGGCTAAGCGCGATCAGGCAACTAAGCATCTGAACCTATGATGTAAGACATCATAGTGCAAAGAAAATTATGTGATAAGTACTTTGAATGTACTGGCATGCGAAATGAGGTTAGGTTTAAATGCATAGGCTTATGTGAATGAGATAATGATTGAACAAATAGCATGAGATAATTGAGTTCAAATGCATAAAAATAATAAAATATGATAATGCATAACCAAGCATATAACCTGATTCTGAATTAGTCTATTAATTAAAATACTTACATATTGATAGCTAAATAATTGATAACTATATGCTATGGTCAAACCAAACTGAACTAAATTCTGAACGGAATACTAGACTGAGACTATAGGAAGTATCATCCAACCGATATGTCCTAATATGAGCTAATTGGTGTCTAACCTGTAACCCCAATTGGAAAGATGTCAGTACCGTACCACAGGTACTAATAATGTTTGATTCACCCTCAACTGATAGGTTCTCTAATGAGATATGTGTAACCCTCAATTGGCAAGTAAACACCTTATAAGCCCTCAACTGGCAGGTTGGTATCTCTAACCTACACTGGCTATGTAGTTATGGAACCAAGGGCCTACTACTAAATATGAAACCCTCTACTGGCAAGTGATCTCCCATCCCTGAGTTCGCTCGATGATAAATCCTACTCCTAACTTAATTGACTCAGATTACTAAACTGATCTAAGTTTGACTGATATAATAATTGACTGAACTATTAATGCTCATACATATCTGAAACCATTTTGAAAATACTAAGAATAAGTGAACAACTAAATTTTGGGTATTCCTACCACCCCGGTTTTGATAGCAACAACAATAGGACCACATGCTAAAACGTCAAAAAACACAATAAGGGATCTTTATTTATAAAACCAATCATTTAAGCATTTCATCAAACACTTGATATTTAGAGACTTGAGCATGAGAATAGTTAAAACATGTGATACTAACATAATTACAACATAAAAATCATGGGTTAAAGATTAATCATGCGAATATCATCCTTCAAATGTGATAGGGGCTAATTCCAACAAAAATACATAGAAAAATAGTTTGTAATCAAAGTTCATAAGGACTTCAAGAAGATAATTCATAATAACTTATAAATATCATAACTTCAAACTTGAAAACATATTCTTCGTCTCCATGGGTTGAAAGGACCCATGAATGAACATCACATATACCTTAATTGAAGAATTTGTGAAGGTTCTTAGTGATTTTTTGAAGTTTGAGCTTGAATTTTGAAGAGGCTAGGGTTTATTCTTGAGAGAGGATTGCTTTATTTTGAGTGAATTGTGAATAGAATGATCAATTTTTCCTTTTAGGACCCTTAATACCGTATTATGGACCAACTGGGTGAAGGGAAAAGACCTAATTTCCATTGAAAAAATGTGACTAAAATCTGAAAATTAAGGGGGCCGCTATGGAGCATGCGCCAGGTGCTTTGGTCCTCTGGACTGGAGTGTGTACTGCAAGATCTTCTGTGGCCACCCCTACCGGTGGACTGGGGCATGCAATGCGAGGTTATCTAGGATTTACTACCGTTTTGGACTTTCAAACATGCCTTTATGCTCGTTCAAAAATTTTGAAACTCACCCAAGATTTATGTTTGACATCCCTGATCATGAATCAACTTAAAATTTAACTTTTGAGTGTCGGGAAGGTCAAAAATTGAATTAATAAAGTTTAGGAGCTTTAGATATGACTAAGTCCTCACACTTAGTGAAATTTTCTAAGATTTTGACCCATTTAACATGCTATGGTAAGCTAAATTGAGCTAGGATCTTAGGGGTCTTATAGGGGTACCAGTGGCAAAATCCCTTGAAAGTGTTCTCTCTTTGTTAAGTTCATCTAGGAAGTCATGCTCAGATCATGCAGGCCCAATACTTCTCTATTTTGAGCTTTTGAAATTCTTTCTATCCATTTACTTTTGGGGACGAATGTCTTTTTAGTAGTGGATATTGTAATGACCCTTTCGGTCATTTTTGGTATTATTGCTTATCTTTTCCATTTGTGCTTCTCTATAGCTACCACAAGTCATTTATGCCAATTTTGACTACGCCAACAACTCCAGAATATCAATTTTAGGCTAGTTAGTCCTTGTGTTCGGATCCCAATATAGTCAAACATATTTTGACCTATCGGGCAAAAAGTTAAAAATTTTGAAATATGAGTGTAGGACCCACATTTGTTTGAAACGACCTCGGATTGAAAATATGACTTCGCCAATGTGTTGGGAACGTCGAACTTAATGTGGTTACATATTTTATTCAAAAAATCAAATTCCAAATGAGTCTCGAGGCATTGGCCAAAACTTGGAATTTTTCTAAGTTTCAGCTGTAATCTATGATGTTGAGAGGTAGCGTGATTGCAGTACGTGCCCTATGGCGATCGTGGCCCCTAGAGGACTATCACCCTATCTCATTACCTAGGGATCTATAAATAGACCCTATGGTCATGATTTAGGTCATTTTTCCTTCACCTTTGAGAGCCAATAACCAACAATAATAGTGGCAACTCAAAATTGATCATTATAGATGCCTTAAGAGATTGTTTAATATCTATTATCATTATTATCATAGGATATAAGGTAAGATTCCATCAAATTCTTGGTGAATTTATTTTGTTTTGACCCCAAATTCCAATTTATCATGGGGACTAATTTTAGCCCCAAATTAGATTTGTTTTTACCCATTTATTGTGGGTTATTCATGTATGAATGTTTGGTTGACCTCAAAAACACATTTTCCATAAGTGGACCCACTTGGGGTTTTTGTTATCATGTTTGGACCCAAAGCACAATAGTAAAATATGGGTATCGTTATACTCATATTGATAAATAGATTACTATTTTGATAGTGTGATGGCATTTTGGGGATTGTGAAGGAAAAATAGATGTTGGTGAATAATGTGAGCTTTTGCAGTTTGGCTTTGTGGTAGGTTTCTATCTAATCTTCTTTAAAGATGATGTGTCTTATATATGACATGTGAATATGAATGTTAGAATTGATTATGCATATAATAACTTAGTCTTGATTTCTAACTTCTTTGAGATTAGATGAGGTATTTGGGACCCATAAGGCTAAAGGCTTAGTACCTTTTAGAATTATTTTGCCTTCTCCCTAGATTGGACAAATTTATAGGATGGATATAATATGTGAAGCTAGGTTTGGAGTGTGGTTTAAGTATTGGAATCATGATTAGTATATTTAACCTTATTGGACTAGTGTGGGGACCTTGAAATCATAGTTTTGGTAGAGTTGAATTTAAGGCCCATTTTTTAGATGAAGTCCCTATCGTAGGGTTGGTTATAACTCACTTGACATCTAGAAGTTGAACTAGATACGTTAGCCAAGTTTGAGGTATAACTTACCTAAATATGGAAATTGAAGATTAGAAGTGGGATTGTCCAGCCCACCTTAGGCCAAGAATTGTGTTAGCCTTTGTGGACTTAGTTGTGGATGTTAGGCCTACTTGAGGCTAGTAAGACTTTAGCCTCGTGACTTGGTAAATTGTGATGATGTTCCCCGTAATTATGACTTATGATTTAAGGTTATCATATTCCTTATGGAATTAACATTGGGCCCATAGAGATGCTATTTTCTCTTACACTTGATATTTGGCCCATAGAGATGCTATTTCCTCTTATATTTGATATTTGACCCATAGAGATGCTAATCCCTCTTAGATATGACAAATGGCCTTTTGATATGATATTCCTCATAGTCATAATATATGACCTACAAATACGAGATGTTTATTGATATTATATCTCCTAAATATGAGATACATCTTATAGGTGAGATGATTATAGATATGCATAATAACTTATAAAGATATTATGCCTCGCGAATATGCTATGGCTTATAAATATGAGATGACTTATAATTATGATTGTTGATATGAGTTTTGGATATATATGTAGGGCTAAGGCCATGATATTAATGTTATGATTATTTCGAACACATTATTGAGCCAAAGGCCGTGTTATGATATCGATTAGATATTCAGGATGTAATCATCTTTGTAAAGGATATGGTTGTAGTTTATGAATATATACATATATATGTTAATATACCCATCTCTATGATATGGGACAAACAAAGATGCAGAATGATATTTATGATTCCAATAATTAAATACTGGTGATGGTATGCATATATTTGGTACATTCATGATTATTGTATCGTTGATTGATACCATTCTATTTATATTATAATATTATTATTATTGTCACTAACTAAGGAATAAATCCCACCTTCTACCTTAAAATGGATTTCTTCACAATAATAACTATCAAACATAGTGAGTAACATATAAGTTTAAAAGGGGTGAAAAGTGATGTTTTACAGATTTGATCGAGATATATTACAGTCCATGATTTGAAACTACTATTTACTTCAGTCATTAGATATTCAAACGCTTTCCACACTTTTATAGAGATTTAGTACCGAAGTTCACTCGAGGTAACCAACACATAGATTTACAATCTTTTAGCCACGCTTAGGTCCATGCACCTATTATATATATACGTATTAATGGTGTGATATTGATTACGAACGATGAATTATGGAAATATATTCTATTTTCCCTCTCTTTTCATATCTATTTACTTTATCCCTCATGGGGCTTGTCATTTACTTTAGTCCTCGGGCAGCTTTTCATTTACATTAACACTCGTGGGGCGTGTTCTTTACTTTAGTCCCCATGGGGTTTAACCTATATTATTTGGCATTGATTTAGATACTATGATGATGTGATGATGCCCGGAAAGGTCAGAGGATGTTATGATTATATGATGATGCCTATTAATGCCGAGAGATATTATAATTATGTGATGATACCCGGCAAAGCCGAAGGATAGTGTGATGATGATATTGATACCCAACAAGGTCGGAGGATTTTGTGATGATTATATACCCTACAAGGCTGGAGGTTGGTTATGATGATGATGGTTATGGTATTATGGATTCTATTGCATTCATTCTTGCATGTTTATCGCCTATCACCAGTATACACTTATGTCAATAACCTGGTATGGGACGGTTACATAGATATAGGTGATGACTATGCCTTGTGTTGTTGTATATTGATTGAAACTTGTGATCCCGGGTCAGTAAGAGTACACATAGGATCAAATAGGTATTTGGTTGTTCAAAATAGCCAGTTACACGCTGTTGTTGTTATTGTTATTATCATTGTTATAATCATTATTATAGCTAGTTTATGACAGATTGGTCATTGATTCAGTATCGAGATTTAAGGTATGTTTCTCGGCTCTTCTATCTTACGATTGTACTATTATGCATGTTTATCTCATGTTTAGACATATGGGTTACAAACCATGAATATGATACTACTAGATCCTGATAAGATTATAATAAGACCTTAAAAGTGAAGGCATAATGATTTAGGTTATGCCTTCAGTTGACTTGATATCTATGTGCATATATATATATATATATATATTAATACTGTATCATATATCACTGGCCAATATGCAAAGTACTAGTAAAAAGAAGGATACATATAAATGTACAAGTCCAAGGAATGAATATGCAGTATGAACAAATGAAGGAAGGGATATACGGTATATCACTTTTGGTGGGGTGAGGGGGAAGAACTACTTTAATTAGCTAGAAACTCTACACTGTAGGCACGACTGCCCGATATCGGGGACACATTTTAAAATAATAGTCAATGGACCTACAATCATAACACGCCCTAGGTGATACACTCTATCCAAAAAATTTAGTTGATCCAAAATAGCTACCTCGGCTAGAAAACCCAAAATGTATGCCTCTTAAATACTGGTTGTCGCTTAATCTACTGTGATCATTTAGTAGAACTAACCTACATTTGTATTCTGGAGTGAAGCATGAACGGGCCTACTAGATTGACCCTAATGCTTATAAGATAGACATAGATGATACCTACTATAATAACCTCTTCCTCTGAACTGTGAGCCATTCCATTTCCCACTGAAACTACCTTGGTGACATGGCCTCTTATCACTGCCCCTTGGGCCTCTCAATTCATCTCCTCCATAGTATAAGCATAATTAGTAACCTTAGCAAAAGACCTACCAATGACAAAGAAACTCTAAGTACCCATACAAAGAGAAAGTCTCAGCTCTCTAACAATGTACCAACCAGCTCATTCGCAGTCGGTAAGATAGTAATATTATGTCATACACACTTATGGAACTATGCCGAATACTTTAGATCAATCATAAAACCCTACTCCACTTTTAATAACTAATATCTCAGGTGCTCTCTAAGGTTAGAGGGAGTATACATATACTAGAAAACCTTAGAGAACTAATTCAATGTCAAAGAATGATATACATCTAGCTTGGAATCAATATAACCTTTGTACCAATGTCTAGCTGCCAATTCCAGCTTAAATAGTAGAATAATAAAACTCACAAGTCTCAACTAGGACCAAATTATGGATCCTATCCTCACAAACAATCGGCAACTTAAATTCATCCTCATGCGGAGCCCCTGCAAACCTAGGTGGGGTCTATCTAAAAGATCTTTCTAATATCTTCTGCTTCTCGACAGACATTGTCAATTGGGTGGCTATCTGCTAAGAAACTATAGCTATTAGAGGGACATCAAATCTGAGAGCCCCAGCTACAAATGGTGCACTGTCTCTATACTAATTTGATCTAGAGACTGAGCACCATCAGATGGTGCACCACCAACCAAACCTAACAACTGAACCAAGGCATCTCTGAGAAACAAAGATGAATTAAGCCCCGATGGATCTTAGGTTGCCTTCTAGCCCAACAATAGTTAAGGTAGAGGGACCTTTTATGTGGGAGCAATAATAATATCTGGTAAAGGCTCTTTATTTGAACTCCTAGCTGGGGATATAGCTCTTTTTTGACCCCAACCCCTAGGTCAGCCATGAGCTCTAGCAGTAGCCCTAGTTGCGGATGAAGTAAATTGACTCCTAAAGGTGTAATGTAAGATTATCTAGTTGAGGAAGCCACTTGCGACACCAAGAAGGACATGTTGGATAAGGACCCTAAGTTATTTGAGGATAGAGGTACTCGTATTCTTCCTATTTTATCCGTATTTAAGATTTTATTATTTGAGGATAAAAGATGGGTAAATTGGTTCTTTTTGTTTGGATGTTATAAATTTTAGGTTAGGCTAATCTCGATCGATTTCTGAACAAGGGTGCCCTAGAAAATCTAGGAAAGATTTGAACTGGAGTGTTAGTATTTATCTTGATTTTAGGTTAGCTAAGATGATAAGGAACCCATAAGAATTTACAAAATCAAATTTTGGAAAGTAGAACTCACAAAATTAATCTTAGTGTAAAGGGCATTCTCCAAAATATTCCAGATTTAAGGTGTGTTGCAAAAAGTGAGATTTTTGGGTGAAGATGGGCATTCTATCACACCAACACTGGTATTGAGGTCGACACACTATTTGATTTTCTCATGTGTACAGGGAAGGAATATTGTGGTAGATAACCTAGCTAATTATGCCATTGATGAAGAGATTTCTGGCACTTTTAAGGAGTTCCACAAGCAACCTACATGAGCTAGAAAGATAATTAATAGCGATAGGAGCTATAGTAGAATAAGTCTCATTATAGAGGCGGTCAAAGATAGACAACGACTGGTATAAAAACCGGTACTTCTCTAGCGGTACCACTATAATGGTCCTGTATTGCTATAGTGATGAAAACTGTAGATTTTTAAAATATTTTTGTAAAATCGCTTATTTACCAAAAACTTATTTTGTGGCAAAAGGAGGAAGATTTAGGGGGAAACATATTAAAATTTTTTCATTTGCTACATTAAGGTAAGGAATTCATCTTTGTTAACTCATATTTAATTATTATGCCTTAGAATTATTAGTTCATAGAGTTCGAGAGGGTTTATGGATGATTTTGGTTAATTGCTAGTACAATGGGGAAAATTATGCAATAAGTTAATGGGTTTTATTTATTAACAGTTAATTTACCCTTGCATTTTGCTGATTCACTAATTTAACCAAAAATCCTTCAATAAAGAGATTTCCCCTAACAAACGTATCTTAAATCTACTAAAATATAAAAATACAGAATCTACGCATCAAAAGAAAGTCAATGATATCCATTTCCTATTTTTTAGTCGGGATCAAAACGAACTCCCAAAATGGGTTTTTGAAAAAGAAGGCTTAAATGATAATTTTATTTTAGAAATATGTTCCACATAAACCATACAAAAATGAATTAAAAATGAAATTCAAATCAATTAAAAACCATTTTCAAGCTTTACCGGCAAAAACCCCCCAAACACATTTTGAAATTAAGAATTTAAAGTTGTTTTGAAGATGAAATAGAGATAAAATGAAAATTTATAGATTATAAACTTGCCCGTGAGAGAAATCTCAAAATTCCCTTTTGAATCGTCCAAATTCGAGCTCTCAAGCCCCAAAAAAGATGGAAATGGTGTTTTGATTCTCAACTTGGGTGAAAATCATAAAAATTAAATAGAAGTTTTTTAAATGGAGTTCTAAATTGATAGACGATGATTCTATGAGAAAAAAGCATAAAAAATTGCCAAAATCAGACCTTCCTAGTTCCCAAAATGTCAAAAATCTGAATGTAGGTCTTATACTCAGTGATGGACGCTTAAGAAACATTTTGATCACTTAAAAGCCTGGTCAAAGCGTCAAAATGTCACTGAAGTGGTAAAATTTTTAAGCGACTCGGTCAAACAGTCAAAGTTTTGCTTTTGTGAACACACCAGCAAATCAAAAACTTATTTTTGACCCTCGAAACTTATTTGGAACCCTATGAACATGATCTAGTAGTGAAATTTGATTGTAAAATACGTTCTGGATCTAATAGAATCATCAAATTCATATAAATTGATCGTTATCACCAAATTGATTCCCAGGACCCTATTTACACTATTTTGAAACCAAAGGTCGAAATGGGATCTACAAGCAACAAAATGAACCAACCTTACTACTAACCTAAATTCAACATTTTGGACTCAATGGTGATATCAAATTTAAAAAAAAAACATAATCTTTACAAAATTGCCCCTCGAGATCCATTCTTACAACTTTCTGAATCGAGGGTCGAAATGAGATATGAAAGACATAAAACTACACCAACGATGTTACCACCTAAAATCGACATTTCGGATCTGCTGGCACAGTTGATTTTTCCATCTGATGCAAAGATTAATAAATGTTAACCAAAGTTTACTATAAGACTTTTCAAGCCACCAAAAGACACAAACTGACACGAATCACACTAAAACACATTACAAACCACGCCAATCATCCTTACACCCTCGAAATACCATAAAGAAACTACGATAGGGTAAAATGGTGAAATCAAATAGAAATAAATATCTTATGAAAATCACCAAAAATCAAATCCTTGCATGAGCCAAAAGTCACACTGTGAGAATTTGGCATAAAGCCTATGATCTCACAAAGTCTAGAGCGCAATCCTCGAATATTGCTCCTACTCCTCAAATACACAAGGATATCAACAATGAAAACAATATGAAGGATTCCAAATATGGTCTGAATAATCAGTTTATCAAATCCATAAATGTGGACGGGGAATTAATTAACCCAAAAGACATCACCAGGAACATATAATGGCCATAGCGAGTCCTAAAGGTTTTCTTAGGGATGTACTTAGCCCTAATCCTCAACTGATGGTAATCAATCCTCAAATTATTCTTAGAATACATAGCTGCTCCATAAATTTTGTTGAATAAATCATTAATACGTGACATAGGATACCTATTCTTCACTCTCACTTTATTTAGATGCCGATAGTCAATACAAATATGCATATAAATTTTTTTTCACAAACAATATAGGAACCCTACGGAAATATACCCGGCCTAATAAAACCCTACATAAATAACCTTGAGTAGATAATTCTTCTCTTAAAGATTTACAAGAGACATATGATAAGGTTCCATAGAAATAAGTTAGATGCCATACTCATGATTGATAACGAACTCAATATCACGCTCAGGAGAAAGGACAAGTAGATCGGTAGGAAAGACATTAGGAAAATCATGGCCTATATGGACAGAATCACGTAAAAGACTGTCCATGATAACATTATGAGTATAAGTAAGATAAAACTCTCAACCCCTTGAAATATGTGTCCTTGACTGATCATAAGAAATAATATCCATCGATGTATGGATAATAGAGCCGTGCTACACAACTGGGGGTATGTCAGGCATGGCAAGGAAATGGTCTTGGCAAAATAATCCAAGATCACAAAATAAGGGTATAACCATTCCATGCCTAGAATCACATTAAAGTCTACCATATCTAAAACAATAAGATCATCCTGAGTCTCAAGATCTCAAACAGTCAAAACACATTATCTATAAACCTGATCCCTACTAAAGAATCACCCATAGAAGTAAATACATGCAATGGAATAGATAAATGCTTCCAAGATAACTCTAACCATAATCCATAATAAGAAGACATATATGAACAAGTGGATCTCAAATAAAATAAGGAAATAGTTGTTCACAACACACTAAAATCATACTTGTACTAACAATATTTGAAAACTCAGTCTCTGGACTTCCAAGTATAACATATAAATAACCTTG
Organism: Capsicum annuum; assembly: GCF_002878395.1. Lineage (NCBI taxonomy): Eukaryota > Viridiplantae > Streptophyta > Magnoliopsida > Solanales > Solanaceae > Capsicum > Capsicum annuum. Next base: position 55,757,765 of record NC_061120.1, on the reverse strand, counting down.
CCCTCCACCTAGCTAGGCATCTCACTAACCACCTGTCTACCTTTGTAAGTTCCACCTCGAGCCCTCTAGGAACCATCCCAGTAACCCTACATACAACCTTTGGCCCGGCAGCACTGCTCTAATCATCTAAAAATATTGCACTACAAAATAGCCGCCCCATATTAGGGAGACTTTTTAGAATAATGGTCGATGGCCTCACAATCATAACACACCCTAGGTGCTATATTCTATCTAAAAGATTAAGTTGACCCAAAATAGCCACTTCGATTAGAAAAGCCAAAATGTATGCCTCTTAAATACTAGTTATCGCTCGGTCTATTTTGATCATAATAGTTAAACTAACCTGCATTTGTAATCTAGAGTGCAGCATGAATGGGCCTACTAGATTGAACCTAATGCTTATAAGACAAGCGTAGAGAGTACCTACTATAAGAAACTTTACCTCTAAACTGTGAGCCATTCCATCTCCCACTGAAACTACCTTGGTAACATGACCTCTTATCACTGCCCCATTGGGCCTCTCAATTAATCTCTTCCATCATAAAAGCATAATTATTAACCTTAGTAACAGACCTACTAATGGCAAACAAACTCTAAGTACCCATAAAAAGAGGAAGTCTCAACTATCTAACAAAGCACCAACCAACTCATATGCGGTCGATAAGATAGTAATATCATGTCATGCCAACTCATGGAACTGTGCCTCATACTTTAGATCGATCATAAAACCCTACTTTACTCTTGATTAATAATATCTCAGGTGCTCTCTAAGGTTGGGGGCATATACATCTACTAGAAAACCTTAGAGAACTGATTCCATGTCAAAGAATGAGATACAACTAGCTTGGAATCAATATAACCTCTCTACTAATGTCTAGCTGCCAAGTCTAACTAAAAAGTAGAATAATCAAACTCACAAGTTTCAACTAGAACACCAAATTATGGAGCCTATCCACACAAGCAATCAAGAACTCAATTTGTCCTCAACCGAAGCCCTTACAAATCTAGGTGGGGTCAATCTAAGAAATCTTTCCAACATGTTCTACTTTTCAATAGACATTGTTAGTTGGGTGGCTATCTGCTGAGAAAATACCGCTATTAAAGTGGCGTCAAATCTGAGAGCCCCAGCTATAAATTGTGCCTTGACTCTATACCACTTTGATCTAGAGGTTGAGCACCATTAAATAGTACACCACCAACCAACCCAACAATTGAACCAAGGTATCTCTGAGAAATAACTACCAATGAATCTTAGGCTACCTCTTAGCCCGTCAATAGATGGGCTAGATGGACCTTTCATATGGGAACAATTATATGATTTGGTGAAGGATTTCTATTTGAACCCCTAGATAGGACTGCAACTCTCTACCAACCTCAACCCTTAGGTCAGCCATGACCTCTAGCAACTGCCCTAGTTGCAGACTCAGGGTCCTTATTCCCAATTGTAGTAGCTCACATCCTGACCATCTATGAAAGAGTAAAACATTATGAGTCTTACAAACCAACACAGACTCAATGCACAAATGAATAAAGAAAGTGAAATTCTCCTAAAAATATCCTATAACCTTCCAAAAATAAGAAATGGAGTTCATCATGTCAATTCTTGAGACTCTAATAGACACTTGCGCTTGTACCAGCAATACTAGTGAATCTTGATTTGATACCAATTAGTCACAACCCAATTTCCTGAGTCATGATGGCACCTACTCTTACCCATAAGAGCTAAACAAAACCATAGCATAGAACGATGAGTAATAGGCTAGTTCATGGATAGAACGTTATATCTAAAAATTTAAGTATTAAAATACGTTATAGCAATAATATATAAGTATGATATCATACATATATAGATAAAAGAGATGAATAGAAGAAGAATATCCCATGAACTAGTAAGGTCGGTACAAGAGCCTCTAATTAAAAGAGTAAGAGTAATAATATCGATATACAAATAGTCTCAAATGTAATGACTATTAGTGGAAGTAGAGAGAATCAGCTCCAACTCTAAAAGCTCACACTATCTCTAAATTCTAGAAATGCATTGGATAAAACATCAATTGTGATAGTTGATACTCAGATCTATATTAGTAAATAATGCAAAAATATAGTATGAGTACCAAAATAATAGGTACTCAGTAGTCATCATCATTCGACTGAGCAAACTCATAATTAAATCATAGTAAGATGCGGGAACATAAAGTAAAGTCAGGGATGAAAGGAAAAACCTTAAATAACTCTTTGATTAATGGATAATAAATAACAAGGTAAATAATATTGAAAAGAATACAGTATAACTATAGCCTAATTTGGCTTGTATAAGCCCAGAAGGCACAAACAAAAGAAAAATAACCCAACATAGCCCATATAATCCCAAAGGGTTCAATCAAGAGAGGAATGCCAACAATAAACATCATAAAGTCACCAAACACTAAAGACATTTGTGAATCCTTTTACACCATAAATACCAGACTTAAATTAGATTGTTAATATGATAAGTGATAAATGTTAGACTCGAACTGAACTCTACTATCATAAGTGAGTAAATGTCGAACTCAAATCGTTCATTTAAATATCATAAATTAATAGTAACTGTTGAACTCAAAATGGTCTTTAAAATAAATACAGGTTACCAAGTCTATTCAAGAATTGCAAAGATGTCTAAATAATCCTAAGGTCTAAGAGGAAATATAAAATGACGAAGTAGGGCCTCCTAGATCTATAAGGAGCTAATAAAGACACTTAAGCTTAAAGAAGGTTGGTGGGGCCCACTATTAAACTCCAAAAATTCATACTAAGGTGATTTGTATTCAAAAACTAGACTAAGGATTCCAATTTCTACTATTAGGAATTAAATAAGTCCTACGACAATATTTTAACTTAAGGGGAGGAGGAACATGTTAGTTTTACCTGAAATAGCTCATTAACTGACAAAATATACTAAACTTCAAAAAGTGTGTAATCAAGTCATAATTTCCAAACCTAATCTATCATAATGCCATAAGAATACCATATTATAGTGCAATCTATGAGTAAAGTAAGCCTAGCCGACTTGGAAGACGATGACTGAGCGAAAAAGTCCCCTAAGTTAGAGCTTTTTCTTTTTAAGAAGCCTCCTTACAATGCCACACTATCAAAATAATAATATGTACATTAATACAAGAATAATAGTACCTATATTGTATATAAACACTTCAAGTATTAAATCAAGCTAACAATCCCATGAGGCGCCCGGTTGTAGAGTCACAACTTTGAAATCAACAAAATGTCCCTTTAGTATCATGACCATTTGTCCTAAAATGGGTAAAATCCGAGTACAATCACACCCTCAAGTCAGACCACAAAGAATTACGGATTCAAGCTTCAAAAGAAGAATTAATTATGAAATCAAACGAAACTTATAAAAACCTAGATGAGGAAATAATTCCCACAAAATTTCCAACCCACCTTGCACACCCTATGATGATGATCCATAATTATCTAAATTGCCTATAGTTTAATGATGTTTTGGTACTTTGTAAAATGAGAAAAATCAAGTTAAGAGAGAAATAAATGCCTGACGATGACCATTTTAGTAACCACTTGATTGCTTAAGTGGTCATCTCTAAAGTGGTAAATCATCTCTTAAATGAACCATGCCCAAAGGCTGGCCTCCACTAAAGTAGACGAGTGTCACTAAAGCAGCGAGTCCTCCACTAAAACGGCTAAGCGAGGACCAAGGCTGTTCGCTAAAGAAGTGCCTTGGCTGCTAAAGTAGTGATTTGGTCCCTAAATCAACCTTATCTTAAGAGAACAAAGGCCCACTTAATTAGCTAGACTAGCTGAGGCCTACACTAACACTTAGAGAAATATGCCAAGTTTGAATTGGACCCTCAGAATTTATTTGGAATCCCATGAATGCAAATGAACTATGCTACCCTAAGAAATTCGACCTTTCGAACTCAATTGAGCAATAAAAATTCCCATCCATGGTCATTTTATTAAATATGGGTCCCACACCTAAATGATCATTTTAACTAAAATCCATCCAATAGCACAAAATAAGTCTAGAAGCCTTAAAATTCCAACCAAAGGTCACTCTAACCTAAAATCGACATTTTAGACCTAATAAAATAGTCAAAATTGGCATACAAGGCTGCTAACATAAAGTTAAAACCTAATACACAATTTTCAATATCAAGAACTTCAATACAAGAAATTAGCTCTTAAAACTAAACAAACTGAATGGTAACTAAGCTGCTAGCTCCATTAAGTCATGAATGACTTGAGGTAACTATGGTAAATCTCTAAAGGGTGAAATAGTGTGGAAATGTAGAAAATAACTTGGAGGTTCATCACAAAAAGTGTACGTCACCTATTAAGTGGTATGAGTTGGGAGATATTAAACCTTTGGGAATGGAGTTGGTAAAGGAGTCTCAGAAGAAAGTAAGATTTATTTAATCCAAGTTGTTGGATGCTTACACAGACCATAAGATAAAGGACATGTACATAAGGGTTGGTTAGAAAGTATTGCATAACATGTATCCCAAGAATGGAGTCATGAGGTTCAGTAAGAGGGTTAAGCTCAATCCTCGGTACATTGGTCCCTTTGAGGTTCTCAAACAAAATAGGTCCAATTGTATATCAGTTAGCTCAACCACCAAAGTTGTTAGAAGTCCATCTGTTTTTTCATATTTCAATGTTAAAAAGGTAACATAGGGATAGAGGCTATATTATTAAGTTAGATTCGGTGCTAGATAAGGATTTGGCTTACGATAAGGAACCAGTAGCAATTTTATATTGAAAATCAAGGATGAAGTAAATTTACTCAATGAAGCTGTAATGTAAGATCGTCCAGTTGAGGAAGCCACTTGAGAGACCAAGAAAAAAATGTGGGATAAGTACCCTGAGTTGTTTGAGGATACATGTACTTCCATTCTTCCTAGTTTAGCCATATTTTAAATTTCATTATTGGAGGATGAATGATGGGTAAATTGGTATCTATTTTAATGACCCTCTCTGTCATTATATATGAGACCTATATTTAAAATCTCATGTCTAAATTCTTTTGGTTTGGAAGTTTCAAATTTTAGGCTAGGCTAGTCGCGATCGATTTTAGAACAAGGATGGACTAGAAAATCTAGGAATGATTTGATGTGGAGTATTAGTATTTGTCTTAATTTCTAGTTAGCTGAGATGATAAGGAACCCATAATAATTTACAAAATCATATTTGTGTAGCTAGAACTCCAAAATTTGATGTTAATGTAAAGGGCATTGTTCAAAATATTCCAGATATAAGGTGTATTGCAAAAAGTGAGATTTTTGGGTGAAGATAGGAATTCTATCCCACCAACATTGGTATAGAGATCAACACACCATTTGATTTTCTCATGTGTACAGGAAAGTAAATGTTGTGGCAGATAGCCTAGCTAATTATGCCATTGATGAGAAGATTTATGGTGATTTTAAGAAGTTCCATCAGTAGCCTACACGATCTAGAAAGCTTATTAATAGTGGCAATAACTATAGTAGAATAATTCTCATTATAGTGGCAGTCAAAGATGGAAAACGACTGCTATTGCAACCGCTACTTCTATAGTGGTATCACTAGAATGGTCATGTATTGCTATAGTGATGAAAAATACAGTTTTATAAAATATTTTTCTAAAATTGCTTATTTACCAAAAACTTATTTTGTGGCAAAAGGAGGGAGATTTAGGGCAAAAAACACTAAATATTTTTCATTTTGCTACATTAATGTAAGGAATTCATCTTTGTTAACTCGTATTTAATTATTATGGCTTAGAATTATTAGTTCATAGAGTTCGAGAGGGTTTTAGGGATGATTCTGGTTAATCACTTGTGCAATGGGGATAATCAAGCAATAAGTTAATGGGTTTTATTTATTAACAATTTACTTACCCTTGCATTTTGTTGATTCATTAATTTAACCATGAAAAAATTATAATTTTAGGTGAATTATAGTAAAAAATCCCTAGAACGGGAAGAAAACGATCATGAATTTGATCTTAGGAGTTGGGTGTGTGCTATAAATCTCGACATATTAGGTCGTTTCCTTAACTATGAATTTATGTGCATGTTCTAAACCACGAGCAAACGAAAATTGCACGAAAGGTAAAAGCTCTATTATAGAAGAAATGTGCAATCTTAGTTAGAGGTAGGTTATGGTATTGTATTTTATCCAATTTGTGCTATATGTGCATGTTAACTATTTTATAGTATGGCTTGTTAGTGTATGTTGTTTGGTGCGGTCTGTACAAATGATTTGTGATTGTTACATGATTTGACCTATCTTACTTTCTAAATGTGCAATGTTTGACATTTAGAATGTTCTCATGGGTTTTTAATAGAACAAGGTTGGAAGACGCTTGTTTTAGGGGTTTTAGTATATGCACGGTAATTGTCCATTGCAGTTTATGGACAAAAGGTGGTTGTATATCCCTTAGCATGTATATATGAAAGTCAAATGAGTTTGAAAGTTCCATGAATGAACTAGAGAAATATATATACATATGTATCTATACACACACGCACACACACCTCTATTTACTTGTATGAGTGCAGAGAATATTCCAACAGCTCTTACAAGACCTTAGTAATGACTCCAACAGTTTACTTTTGATTTATAGGTGAGAAGCATGTTTCAAGCTACCATGAATCCTTTTTGGATGGATGATTCTTTATTTTTGACTTATGTTTTCATATAGTTTTGGGGTTGTATCCCCTTCTTGACAGTCTTTAGTAATTTTGTTAAGGGCAATTTTTAGTTCCTTGGAAAAGTTTTGATTAAGTACAATATTCCACTTTGAAGTTGTGCTGATGTTTGTTCTTTAGACTTGATGTTTTACTGATGGATTAGTTCTATTATCTCTAACTGTTTATTTTGGAATGCTAAATTGGGGTAGAGGGTTCTCTCGCTGAGTGAGTAGTTTGGGTGACTCTCATAGTGGATTTGAGTCATGACACAAAGACTCTACTTGAATTATTGCAATAACTTTGTATATCAAATTTCAAGTTAGTAGCGTTAACATTCGCCTTCTTGACATCTTTATTTATTATTGAAGATTCCTTAATAACCATAGGAGTTAATACATGTTTTTGTTCCATCGAATCTACCACAACAAACTTTTTCAAATTCCTATAAAACCAAATTTATAATGTTTGAACCCAAAGGTCCTAAACATACCAAACAAGTTGACAAAGGGTAGAAATCACACCAAATCCCTCCTTGAAAACTTTTATGGTAAATTTATAAACCAACCTTCCACCAAATTTATATGGCAAACTTTTTGTATGACAAGGTATCTCCAACCGTTCAATCAAAAATGGATCAATGAAGTTGGTATAACACAATTCATCTACACCTAAGGTGAAATAAAATGTGCAACCACTCTGATATCCCTCCACAATGAATTCAAATTTAGTCAAACTTTGATTAAGCTCATGCTTTCTATTTCTTCAAGAAATGCCACTATAATCATGAAAAACTTCACAATAAATTCTACTAGAAGTAAGTTGTAAGATGAAATTCTCCGTTCTTCATTTTCATCCAAACATTCATTATAAATTCTTAAACCTTTGTAAGACATAATTAAGACAAGAATAGTGTTAAGTAAAAATAACGGACCTCATAAGTCACTCCCTTACGTGTATCAATGTAATTATTACACTCAGTTTTCTTTTCACTCCTGTATACTCTCTTAGATTGTAGAACTTTATGATCATACTTAAATGATCTCACCACTCAAGAGTATCCTTTAGTCTCTTCACGGTTCTACAATCTCGAATAAGCTTAAAACAAGCTTTCAAGTATCGATTTGGAATGGAGTTTATTCTACAAATAAAGAAGGAGAAAACACATTAATGGAGTAGGAATGAAATAAATACACAACAAAACTAAAAGAAAAAATCATGAAATAAATTGGCTAGAGGTGAAATAAAAGCACACGAAAGAAACTAGTTTATCACTAAGTACGAACTAATACTTAAGTAAACTAGCTAGAACAAACAAGGAAAGAATGAAAAACAGTTGATGAAATATATCAAGACCCAACTCAAATCAAGGTTACCCAACCAATATAGAGCATTTCTTAGAAACATCCAGTAGTTTTTGAAGTAAGGAATCAACTCAAACTTCAAAATTGCACAAGGAAAAAATGCCTAGTTTTTGAACCTAAATTGATCCCAAATTCCTTCTTAGATACCAAAATTAGAACCTAGTATAGTTTTCCCATGATGTAAACAACTTATATTCAAAATATGGTTCCAAAATCTTTACAAAAAAATCTCAAAAAGTCAATTTTCCGCACTTCAAAAAGTGCAGAAATTTTAGGTGCAAAAATGGGTGAAAATTGGTCAAATTTCAACTCTAAATCAACTCTAAATATTCTCAAATTTGATATAAAAGCACTTTAGAGTATTCTCAACATAATCCAACAATACCCACTTGAAAATCACTGTAATTTTCATATTCAAATCTTTTTTCCTTTTTTTGTTAATTCTTTTAATCTTATTTTAATAGAATAAAGTCAAGGGTTAAGAATAGCCAAAACAATTATTTTTTCCTAGCTCTTATAACAATTGAGGTAAAATAATTTACAAAATATAGAGAAACAAGTATTGTTATGCCCCAATTTTTCTCACGAAAAGCAAGAGTCAACGTGAAAAGTCTTTTTAGGATGATTTAAAAGAGAAGAGTCACCACCTAACGAATTGAGGTTCATTAGGGAATCATTCTAAACAAATTAGGAATTATTCAATTAATTAGTTGACTTCACCAGAAATTTGGGGTAAGGGTTCTAACTACCTCGGAAGGAAGGTGTTAGGCACGTTTCGAGGTCCAGAAATATAGGTCTCATCCAAACCCATATGTTATGTGGAAATTTTAAGTGAGTGAAGGTCAATTATTTTTATAACTTAATATTAACTAAATGTTTAATAATAATAATAATAATAACAACAACAACAACAACAATAATAAATGCACCAAACATCCAACTCAATTATTTTCTAATTAGTAATTATCTAGGTGATAAAGTAATAAGATGTGCAGATAAGTAAAAAAATGTGAGTCAGATAAGAAAGAAGATAGAAGGGACACAATTTATACAGTGAAAAGATTTACTTAAATAATAAACCTAAACTGCCCCAAATAATTAAAATATTCAAAATAAGGGAAAAAAGTTGATTCATAAGATTTGAATAAGGAGTTAGTTTTATCCTATTAGGATCAGCTCTAATGTAACGACAATCCAAAATAGTGGAAGTAGAGAGAATCAACTCTAGCTCTGAAAGATCACCCTATCTCTGAACTCTAGAAATGCATGGGATAAAACATCAGTGATGATAGTAGATACTCAGATATACATCAAAAAAAGATATAGAAATATAGTATGAGTACAAAAATAAAAGGTACTCAGTAGTCATCATCAACCGACTGAGATAAGTCATAATAAAAGAATAATAAGATGCGGCAATATAAAGTAAAGTCGGAGATGAAAGGAAAAACCTGAAATAATGCTCTGACTGACTAGTAATAAATAACAAGATAAATAATATTAAGATGAATATAGGATAACTATAGCCTAATTGGACCCCCATAAGCCCAGAAGGCACAAACAAAAGAGATATAATCCAACATAGCCCACATAAGCCTAATGAGTGCAATCAAGAAAGGAATACCAACAATAATCATCATAAAGTCACCAACTACTAAAGCTATATTTGTGAATCTTTTTGTACCATAAATACCAGACTCAAATCGGATCGTTAATATAATAAGTGAACTATAAATATCAGACTCAAACTGGACTGTAACATCATAAGTGAACAGTAAATGTTGAACTCAAATCAGTCATTAAAATATCATAAATAAATAGTAATTTCTAAACTCAAAATGGTCTTTAAAATAAATATAGGTTACCAAGTCAAGTCAAGAATGGAAAAGATATCTAAATCATCCTAGGGTCTAAGAGGAAATGTAAAATGATGAAGTAAGGCCTCCTAGATCTATAAAAAGCTAATAAAGATACTTGTGCTTAAAGAGGGTTGGTGAGGCCCATATTAAACTCCAAATATTTTACTAAGGTGATTTCTATCCAAAATTATCATAAATAAATAGTAATTATTGAACTTGAAATGATCTTTAGAATAAATATAGGTTACCAAGTCAAGTCAAGAATGGGAAAGATATCTAAATCATTGTAACGCCTCAAATCTGGTACTTGGAATGCTACACGGTGCCCATGACCTCGAAGGACCACAAGATAACTCATGACTGATATTTGTTAACTGAGCATTGAATAATAGTAATAATATCATAAATGCAGAAACATGAACTGAAAGGCCATAAGTTTCAATACTAGTACATAACTGAAAAATATAGTATAACAATACCAAAACAACTCAGATAATTTTCTAAACATACTGTAGTCTAAAAGCCTCTAAACTATCTGAATAAGGAGTTGATGGGACATGTCCCTAACTAACTCCAACTAATAAAATAAACTGAAAAACTGAAATAGTAATGTGATCATCATGTACACAAAGGATGAGGACTCACTGCTAACTCTGATCGCTGAACTGGGATGCTACTTGTTCTCTGAAGCTCGTGCTTCTAAACCTTTGGTATAAGACACCATAGCACAAATGCGTCAGTACTTTGAATGTACCGGTATGTAAGTGAGGTAGACTGAATGTAATAGGTTTATATACATGAACAATACTAACTGACTGACTAACATGAACGTGAGAAACATGCATGCATATGTAACTGTAACTAAGATCATGATAGGACTAGATATCGAGTTTTGACTACTGAGTCTACTGACATTGACATCTTAGTCATTGATGAGTAAGAAACTGATACTTTATTACTGAATACTGAGGGACTGATACTATGTTACTGATACATGGATAATTATGTCTGACAGTTCTGATTATGAAGAAATATCTGGTTGACTGTATTTGACAATCCTGAAGCTGATTGGTAATAACATAAGTTTTGATAACTGATATAACTGATAGCATGAGTGATTGTATCTAACAGTCCTAAATCTAATGGAACTAGCTGAGTTCTATACAATATCTGAGTAGCTGAATCTGAAATCAGTCCTATCTAGCGAGTGATCTCTAAATCTGATGATACCATTACTAATTGGCCATAGTTGAGATTAGTGCTGTCTAGTAGGTGATCCTGGAGTCTATTTAAAAGGAGAAGGAGTGACTGTATCTAACAGTCCTAAATCTATACTACTGAGCTGAATTGACTGTATCTGATAGTCCTGATTCTGTAACTGAAACTGTGGGATGTATTCATCTAACCTACATGCCCTATACTAAGCCAACTAGGGTCCAAACTATAACCCAGCTGGAAGGGTGTCAGTACCGTGCCACTGGTAAAGACAACTATTATGGAGTCCGTCCTAATCTAGCGGGTGACCCCTGGGATTAGTCCTATACATTTAAATGCACTAACGGGTGATCCTTGAGTATATCAGTCCTATCTAATAGGTGACATCTTGTACCTATACTGGCTTCATTGTTCTAGAACTTAGGGATTGCTTCTAGGGATCTTAGTCCTATCTAGCGGGTGATTCCCCATCCTTAGGCTCGCTCGATGTTGAATCCTACTCCCATATGAAAGACATTGAACTGATTAACTGAACTGAGCTGATTAACTAAACTAAACTTATACTAGTGGTATCATCTAGCAGAGCTAAACTGTATTTACTGAGTTTTGTTGACTAACGAAATGTGTTGAGTTCTGAGGACTCATAAGAATACTGAAGTTCTTGAGATTAACTGGGAATACTGAGGTTACTGAGATTACTGAGCAACTGAAATTACTGAGATTTTTGAGATTTCATGAGTCACATGACTGACTGAGTTCTATGGATCATAGCTTGACTAAGGAGATCATGAAAACATAACATGGCTATAGGCACACAGATAAATGGTCAGGTACAAGTACCTCCAGGACTCGCTGAGAAGAAAGTGACATAGCATGGCTTACTTGAACACATGACCAACAACCCAATTCATAATTCATATATTGAAGCACTTCATCAAACATGTGATATGCATAAGCTTGTACATACATGGGGATTTCATGATATCATACTAGTTGGGCATTGTTCCTTCATCGAGGTGTTTAATCATACACATGGTAGGCATAGCACATGTAGACAATATTATACAGCAATTAATCATCATAATTCATCTCTAATTTTATCATCCTAGGGTCTATTTATAGGTTCACATAAATATACATCTATATAAATCAATTCCATATAACATTGATCACCCAATATGGATTTGAATTCAACTGATGATTCTCAACATAAACAAAACAAACCCAACATGAAATTCATAAAGAAATCCATAAACTTTAACTTAGAAAAGAGATTCTCGAGCTTGATGGATGAAAGAAGTCCATGAATAAACATTATGCATACTTGGGATGTGATTTCTTGAGGATTGACGGTGAAACGTTCTTGAATTTGAATCCCTAATAAAAACCCTAGCTTGTTCTTGAGAGAAACTAGTATATTTTGGGTGAAGAATGAATAAATCACGTGTTATTGGGTATATACATAAGGATGGGAAATTGACCCTTTTAACCCTAGACGTGTCTTTAATTTTTGAGAAAACCCGAATTTAATCCTTGACGCGATGCGCCACTATCGCGCCAAGTCACTGGAAAGTGACAAATAGGAAATTGCACGATGGCGTGATGCGGAGCTATCGCGTTGCCACCTTGTTTGTGACCTGGAAGTTTGGAACAACGCGCCACTATTGCAGAGCAACACTAGAAATTGACAATTGCCATTTAAGCTGCCTCCGAGACGCGCTGAAGGCTTAGGTGATACACTGTCTCTCTAAAAAGGCTATAACTCTTCACCCGGGTGTCAGATTTGGGCGAATTTGGTATCGATGGAAAGATTATTCAATTCTCCACATGATAAAAAGTGAAAATCTTGAAAATACCATGTGTACAAAAGTGGACTCATCTTTCAAAGAAAGCTTCTAACATTCTTGGAAAACTTTTCAAGCTAAGAAAAGTATGGGGTATTACAATCATCCTTGGGTCTAAGAGGAAATGTAAAATGACGAAGTAAGTCCTCCTAGATCTACAAAGAGCTAATAAAGATACTTGAGCTTAAAAAGGGTTGGTCGGGCCCGCTATTAAACTCCAAAAGTTTAGACTAAGGTGATTTCTATCCAAAAACTAGACTAAAGATTCTAATTTTTACTATTAGGTGTTAAATAAGTCCTATGGAAATAATGTAACTTAAAAGGAGGAGGAACGGGTCAGTTTTACCTAATATAGATCTCTAACTAGTGAAGTATACTAAACTTCACAAAGTGTGAAACCAAGTCATAATTTCCAAACCTAATCTAGAAAAATACTAAACGAATACCATATTGTAGTGCAATCTATGAGGAAAGTAAGCCTAGCCTACTCGGAAGATGATGCATGAGCGAGAAAGTCTACTAAATTGGAGCTTTTTCTTTTCGAGAAGCCTCTTCACGATGCAATACCATCGAATTAATGATATGCATATAAATACAATAATAATAGTACCTATATTGTATATAAACACTTCAAGTCTTAAATCAAGCTAAACAACCCATGGGGGGCCCGCTTGTAGAATCACAACTTTGAAATCATCAAAACGTCCCTGTAGGATCAAGATCATTTACTCTAAAATAGGTAAAATTCGAGTACAATTACACCCTCAAATCAGACCACAAAGGATTATGGATTCAAGCTTCAAAAGAAGAATTAATCATGGAATCAAATTGAACTTACAAAAACCTAGATGAGGAAATAATTCCCACGAACTCTCCAACCCACCTTGCACTCCCATTGATCAAGCTCCATAATATTCTAAATTACCTAAGGTTTAATGATGTTTTGGTACTTTGTAAAATGAGCAAAATCAAGAAAAGAGAAAATAAATGCCCAACGATGACCATTTTAGCGGTCACATGATTGCTTAAGTGGTCATATCTATAGTGGTAAATTGTCTCTTAAATGAACCATGACCAAAGGATGGCCTCCACTAAAGCAGAAGATTGTCACTAAAGCAGCCAGGCCTCCACTAAAGTGGCTACGCGAGGAACCAAGGCTAGTTGCTAAAGTAGTGCCTTGGTTGCAAAAGTAGTGACTTGGTCACTAAAGAAACCATCCCTTGAGAGACCAAAGGTCCACTTAATTGGTTGCAATAGCTGAGGCCTGCACCAATACTTAGCAAAATATGCTAAGTTTGCAATAGACCCTTAGAATTGTTTTGGAATCTCATGAATGCAAATAAACTAAGCTACCCTATAAAATTCAGCCTTTTGGACTAAATGGAGCAATCAATTTTCCCATCTATGGTCTTTTGATAAAATGTGGGTCTCACACCTAAATGATCGTTTTAAGTAAAATCCACCCAATAGCCCAAAATAAGTTTAGAAGCCTCAAAATCCCAACCAAAGGTCCCTCTAACCTAAAATTGACATTTCAGACCTAAAACAATAGCCAAGTTGGCATACAAGGTTGTTAACATAAAGTTTAAGCCTGATACATAATTCTCAATAGAGAGAACTTCAAAATAGGAAATTATATCTTAAAAATAAATGAACTAAATGATAACTAAACTATCAGCTCCATTAAGTGATGAATTACTTGAGTCAACTATGGGAAGGCTCTAAACGGTAAAATAGTATGGAAATGTAGAAAATAACCTAGAGGGTCATCATAAAAGTGTAGGTCACCTATTTGATGGTTTGAGTTATGAGATATTAAGCCTTTGGGAATTGAGTTGGTAAAGGAGGCTCAGAAGAAGGTAAAATTCATTCAATCCAAGTTGTTGGATGCTTAAAGTAGGTAAAAGGAGTACACGAACCATAAGGTGAGGGACATGTACTTCAAGGTTGGTAAGCAAGTAGTGTACAACACCTCTTCCATGAATGGAGTCATGAGGTTTAGTAAGAGGGTTAGGATCAACCCTTGATACATATGTCCCTTTGAGGTTGTTAAGAAAATTGGTCCAATTGCATATCAGTTAGCTCTACCACCGGGGTTGTTAGAAGCCCATCTGGTTTTTCATATTCCAATGTTAAAAGGTTAATGTAGCTATGGAGACTACATTATTAAGTTGGATTTTGTGCATCTAGATAAGGATTTGGCTTACAATAAGGAACTAGTAGCAATTTTAGATTAAAAACTGAGGATGAAGTAAATTCAATCGATTAAGGTGTCATGTAAGATCATCCAGTTTAAGAAGCCACTTGGGAGACCGAGAAGGATATGTTGGATTAGTACCCTAAGTTATTTGAGGATATAGGTACTCTCATTCTTTCTAGTTTAGCTATGTTTAAAATTTTATTATTCGAGGATGAATGATGGGTAAATTGATATTTATTTTAATCACCCTCTCTACCGTTATGCATGAGACCTATATTTAAAATCTCATATGTAAATTCTTTTAGTTTGGAAGTTACTAATTTTAGGCTAGGCTAGTCTTGATCCATTTTAGAACAAGGGTGTCGTAGAAAATCTAGGAATGATTTGAACTGGAGTATTAGTATTTGTCTTGATTTATGGTTAGCTAAGATGATAAGGAACCCATAAGAATTTACGAAATCAATTTTGGTAAAGTAGAACTCCAAAATTGATCTTAGTGTAAATGGTATTATTTGAAATATTCTATATTTAAGGTGTGTTGCAAAAAGTGTGATTTTATGGTGAAGATGCGCATTCTATCCCACCAACACTGGTATAACAGTCAACATACTAATTGAACTATACCCCAGGGTATGACTTATGCCTCAATTATAAGCTTCATCTGTTACAAAGACAGTCCACTCGATTTTAGGCTTCACTCTATACGATTGAGTTGCATATAACTCATATGCATTGGTTATCACCATGGGATGAGCTTGTCGTATAGAAGATAGTATGTTACCCTCATGGATTTATGAGGGTACGAAAGATGAGGGGGATAGTAGTACGAATCATGACCAAGGGTACAAATCAAGATCCAAGTCGTATCCAACTCAGAGACACCAAAAGGTTGTTTTTCAAATTGTTCAAGGTCTAGGTGTTTTAATTATCCCCCACGGGGATCATTCATCCATTAATGAAGGGTAAAGAAATAATAAACACAAGTGAACACATCAACATGCATCAAACCAACCCCTACAAAAGTTAAAAACAAGTACACAATGAAGATGCAACATAACATATATTATGATCATCATCAATCAACCATTTCATTTCATTGGCCTTGGGACTCAAACCCATAGCTTATCAAATATTTGCTCATTTCACAACTTAGGGAGTTCAACCCATCAATTTTCAAAGATATAAAGCTACTCAAGGGATTGGGGACTTTAATCCACTTTTTACTAAGGCAAGAATCAATTCGACATACTAGGGCTCAAACCCATTCCAAATCACAACAAGGACACATACATAATTTTCAAGAATTAGGGACTTGAAACCATAGTGTAACAAGACACAATCTATTTAAACTCAGGTATTTAACCCAATATCCATCAAAGTCATAAATCAAGCAAGGAGATTTGACGCATACCTCCATAATAAACTTTTGAAATAGGAAATAAATGTGGGTAATTGGACTTGATGTCCTCTTCCGCCTCGCAAGTATCTTTCTCGGACTTTTGGTTCTTCCATAGAACCTTACCGAAGCCACTTCTTTCATTCGTAACTGGAAAAATTGTCGATCCAAGATCCATACTGAGATCTCCTCATAGGTTAAGGATTCTGAGATATCAACCTTTTTCGAGGGAACAACCAAGGAAGGGTCACCTACATATTTCTTCAACATAGACACATGGAAAATCGGGTGAATGGAGTCCATATTAGGGGAAAACTCTAACTCGTAGGCAACATTGCCAACCTTCTTCCCAATTAAGTAAGGACCAATATAGCAGGGACTAAGCTTCCTATTTTTGCCAAACCGTATCACACCCTTCATGGGAGACACTTTCAAGAATACCCATGTAATACCCTGAGTTAGTACCCTGGATGCTACATAGTTCTTACAACCCCGAAGGACCATAAGCTAACGCATGATTGATATCTGGGGTGAGCACTAAAATATGATACTTTAATAAATGAAGAAAATAGGCTGAAATACCATAAGATTTAAAAATTGTAAATAATGCTAAAGTGTATCAACTAAAATAACAATATGTAAAATTGAATACTATCTAAAAACTAGTCAGAAAAGTCTCTAACTGAAAATGTCTAAAAGTAGAGTTGATAGGATAATTCACCAACTAACTTCATCTACTGAAAAATAGTGTCTACTAAAATAATGAAATAAAAGAATATCCTCGAATGATGAGGACTCACTGCTAATCTACTGCTGGTAGCTGAATCTAAATCTATCTGCGGTCGGGAACCTGAGCATCCAAACCTATGATATGAGACATCATAGCATAAAGAAAGATTATGTGTTAGTACGTGGAATGTACTAGTATGCTAGATAAGGTAAGGCTGAATACAAGAGTTCGTATGCTTGAACAATAACTAACTGTATGATATAGAGTAACTATAGATGAGACTACTTGGATAACTGATTCTTCTGTAAAAATTGAGAATGAACTAATGTGCATATAAATAAATACTATGACTAAGCTTGTCTGAAGCTAAGTCCTGAGTACTAATATTGAGTAACTAATATATGAAGTTATTAATAACTGAGTTACTGATAGTGATTGACTGTATCTGACAGTTCTGGTTCTCTAGAACTGAACTAAATTCTATCTGAAGATTGAGACTAAGACTGTGAGAGGTAATCATCTAACCGACATGCCCCAAATAAGATAACTAAGTTAGGGTCGAACCTGTGACCCCAGTTGGAAGGGTGTCAGAATCGTGCCTTGGATAAAGACATAGAACAGTTACCCTCATATGGTAGGTACTCTAATAAGAATGGTGGAACCCTCATATAATAGGTTAAAACACCTCATAAACCCTAAACTGGAAGGTTTGATGTCTCAACCTATACTGGCTATGTAGTTATAGAATGGAAGTATTGCTTCTAAGGATCACACCCTCTACTGGTAGGTGAGCCCCCATCATTGGGTTCACTCGGTGTTGAATCCTACTCCTAACTGAAAGACACTTAACTGAGTATACTGAACTGGACTGGATTGATACTGAGTTTACTAAGTTTTCCTAAATTTGGTTACTGACCAAGTTCTATTGAGTTCTCTAACTGACTAAGAGTTTTACTGATAGTGACACGACTGAGATTCTGCTACTGACACTGGCTCTAGGCACACAGCTAAATTGTCGGGTATTAAATGCCCCTAGGAATTGATAGCATAAAATAAAGGTATAGCATAATCTTGAAATACATAACAATATATGCTTGTCCATAATTCATTCATAAAGATATTTTATCAAACACTTGTAATGCATTAACTTGTACATGAATGGGGAATACACGCTATATTGTTATAATGGCACTATTTCATTCACATAGGCATTTTATCAAACACATGGGGAGCATGCTTAAGTGATATAATAATCAAAACATATAGTCATCATGGCTACATCAATCAACTTGTAAATTGAATTATTTATCATAAATATCATGTAAATCAACATATACAAGGATCAATTCTTTGAACTTGTAATTTAAATCATGGATTAAAACCAACAATAACATGAATATGAATTCATTTCAATTTCAAGCATGTAATTCCTTAATCAACAATCTTGTAGTTTTAAAAATGGATTCGTGGACTCTATGGGTGAAATGAACCCTTAGATGAACACCTAAGATACCTTGGATTGTTAATTCTTGAAAGTTCTTGGAGAGACTCTTGATTTTTGCTCTTGTTTCTTGAAGCTAGGGTTTAGCCCCTTTTGAGAGAGAATGACTTAATCTTTGAATAAAGTGAATAAATGATGAGATAATGGGCTATTTTGTGGTAAATTTTGTGTTTAGACTAATTAAGGCCATGGATAAATACCCATTTTCCCCTAAGAATGAATTAAAAATTCATACTGAAAAACCCAATTTTGGGCCCTAGAGTGAAGCTCCGTTATCATGCC
Source organism: Capsicum annuum (assembly GCF_002878395.1). Lineage (NCBI taxonomy): Eukaryota > Viridiplantae > Streptophyta > Magnoliopsida > Solanales > Solanaceae > Capsicum > Capsicum annuum. The sequence continues at coordinate 55,738,685 of NC_061120.1, read as the reverse complement.
AAGCCACTGTAAAATGACAACTGGGAATGTGGATGGCCGCGTGATGTGGTGGAATTGTGTTGTAATACTGGATGGGACCCCGAAGCGCAGTGCGATGCGGTACAATTGCGTTGGCTCACTAAAAATTGACAAATATGAAAATAAGCTTTGGCGCGATGTATCGGTATCACGGTACCTCACTGGAAACTGACAATTTCCATTTTTCTTACTCCGTGACATGCTACTTTCCTGAATTATAGTGTTTAATGACTTAAACTTAAAATAACTATAACTTCTTACTAGTTTATCAGATTTAGGCAAATTTTATATCATTGGAAAGCTGATTCAATTTCTTACGGAACAACAGGCTCTAAACTAAAAATTACTAGTATTTCAAAAATTTCATATTAGATAACTCATGAACCGAGAGTTAAGTTAAGCTTGAGAAATATGAGGTATTGCAATATCTCCCTCTTGGGAATATTCATCGCCGAATGAGAATAATTAAGCTGAGACACTAATATAATGAGTTTACATACTGAACATGCATATCTGATGCATGACTACATGACTAAACTACTGACAAACTAAGCTCTTACATAGAACATGCATATCTAATGCATAGAATTTACGACTGAAGCTATTGACAAGCTGAGTTTTCATACAGAATATGCATATCTAATGCATGAGTGCATGATTGAACTGAGTCATGAATGCATAAATGAATATGCAATGGTAATAGATACCAAGTTATAATTATAACTGGACATGGAACTAAGTAAAGCTAAGAAAGACTGTAACCTTAAGATGGATCTGAGGTTGCGGAGAAGAGGGGAGGATACATGGTCCATATATCTTCTTCCGCTTCCGAATTAGCTCCCTCTATAGACTGGTTCTGCCAAAAGACTTTGACTAAGGGAACTTCTTTGTTCCTCAGTCTAAGAATCTGATGATCGAGGATTTGGAATGGAACCTCTTCTAAATGGAGATCATTCTGAATATTTACATCCTCTAAAGGAACTATGATTGCTGGGTCACCTACGCATTTCTCTAGCAAGGAGACGCAGAATACTGGATGCACTAAAGCTAGATTTGAAGGCAACTCAAGCTCATAAGCTACCTTGTCGAAATGGCTGAGAATTCTATAAGGAAAGACATATCGGGGACTGAGCTTTCTATTCTTACTGAACCTCTTTACCCCTTTCATGGGAGAGATTTTAAGAATGCAAAATCACCGATCTTGAACTCAAGATCATTTCTTCACACGTCTGCGTATGAATTCTGTTGGCTCTGGGCAGCCCTAAGTCTTTTTCTGATTAATTGAACCTTTTCTAAGGCATCAAACACTACGTCAGGCCCTACTACTACAGCCTCACCTACCTCAAACCAACAAATTAGAGATCTATATCTCCTACCATAGAGAGCCTCAAATGGATCCATCTAAATACTGGAATGATAGCGATTATTATTTGCGAACTCGATCAAAGGCAAGTGGTCATCCCAACTACCCTTAAAATTGACAATGTATGCTCTCCGCATATCTTCTAGAGTCTGAATAGTCCTTTCTGCTTGACCATTTGTATGAGGGTGGAAGGCTGTACTGAGATGAACTTGGGTACCAAGACTCTTTTAGAATGCTTTCCAGAAATGAGAGGTAAACTGGGTACCTTTATCCGAGATAATGGATACTGGAACTCCGTATAACTTGACCAACTCTCTAATATAGAGTTTGGCATAGTCCTTAGCTGAATAGAAAGTATGAACTTAAAAGAAATGAGCTGATTTGGTCATCCTATCTATGATAACCCATTTAGAATCATGATGACGACGAGTATGAGGTAAACCCGTAACAAAGTCCATGTTCACTTCTTCCCATTTCCATGTGGAAATATTGAGCTCCTATGTGGACCTACTAGGTTCTGGAGCTCAATCTTAACTTACTGACAAGTAGAGCATTTAGCTACAAATTCTGCAATATCCCTTTTCATCCCACTCTACTAATAAATCTCTCACAAATCATGGTATATCTTAGTGGCCCTTGGATAAATCTAGTAACGCGCACCATGCGTTATGCAAGAATTTGTTGCCTTAAGTAATCTATACCTGGCATATATAAATGACCCTAGAAACGTAACACACCATATCCCCCTTAGGAGAAAACCTCTACTTTTTGATCCCCGACTGACTCTTTCAACTTAACAAGTCTGGGATTTTTATCCTACTTTTCCTTTACCTCAGAAACTAGAGAGGATTCAGAATTGTTCTGAACCCATACACTACCTTCTGCTGAATCGACTAAGAGGACACCTAGTCAGGTAAGCTGATGAACTTCCTGAACTAACTTCTTTATACTATCCTTAACATGAGCAACACTACCCATAGATAGTCTACTGAGAGAACAAACCACTACATTGGCTTTTCCCAGATGGTAAAGAACACTCATGTCATAATTCTAACCACCTTCTCTGATGCAAATTCAAATCTTTTTAAGAGAACACATACTGAAGGCATTTATGATCTGTGAACACATCAACATGTACCCCATAAACCGAGGTATAACATGAGTGGAGCCAATCTATGCCGAGAATGATATCAAAATCCACCATCTCTTGCTCTACAAGATCTGTTGTAGTAACTTTTTGAGATATCATAACCTGACAGTTCCTGTATACCTGATGGGCTATGATAGATTTACCTACAGGGGTAGAAACTAAGAAAGTCTCTACTAGAATTTCTAGACTGACTTCGAAGTTAATGACTATACAAGGAGTTACAAAAGATAAAGAAGCTCCTGGATCTAGCAAGGCATAAACATGAAAATAGAAGATCTGTAATGTACCAGTGACTACATTAAGAGAATTTTCTTGATCTTGTTTGAATTGAAGTGCAAAAAGACAGTTTGGGCATTGCCCACTGGTCGTACTGGAAGTGGCATCCTGCTGATTTGAGCAACTTGACTGAGTTAAAAAACGAGTATGCTGACCTTGAGAACCTGACTGAGGACAATCTCTGACTCTATGTCCTGGCTTGCCACACCCGAAACAAACATTACTACCAGCTCTGCAGACAGCCTTGTGTTTCTGCCACATGTCTAACAAAGTGGATTTGTTCGAGCACTACTGAAACTACTATGAGATTTAGAGCTCGGCTCCCTATTGCTGTTACCATTTATGAACTTAGGTACTGGAGCACTAGCTGAGGAAGGAGCTAGAACTAAAGATTTTAGAGAAAATTAGGGATGGTTACCGCCCTCTGAGTTAGGCTAATTGAAATTAAAGCTACCTATTTTAGCCCTCTTGTTCTACTTCTCTCTCTCTTTATTCTTAGCCTCTTCTATCTGTTAAGCATGGACCATGAACCTGGATATGTCCATCTCCTTAATCAACATTGCAGTTCTGCACTCTTTAATTATACTATCTGGCACCCCAGATACGAAGTTGCTCATTCGGTACCTACTGTATTCTACTACATGGGGAGCATACCTGGATAACTGAGTAAACTTGAGGGAATACTCTTTCACGCTTATACTACCTTTCCTGAGGTTGATAAACACAAACGCCTTGGCTTCTCTCAGCTTTAAAGGAAAGAATCTCTCTAGGAAGGTAGTACCAAACTCTTTCCATTCTATGGGCTCTACATCTGTGCCTCTGTCTACCTTCAACTGCTTAAACCATATATGAGCTACATCTTGTATCTGATAGGTAGCTAACTCAACACTCTCAGTGAAAGTCACTCCCATAATATATATAACTTTCTAAACCTAGGAACACCTGTGGATTCTCTTCTGGCGTAGATCCTGAGAATAGGGGAGGATTCATTCGGGTGAAGTCCCAAATACTGGCTGTAGCAGTATTGGCCAATGGGTTGGCCGCAACAATAGCTGGTTATTCATTTTGAGCTACTACAGAGTTGGCTAGAGTAGTGAATGCAGCTCTAAATTCTGCATGGGAGACATGCTCGTCCAGGGGATCTGCCTAAATGGGCTGAGGTGCTGACTGGTTTCTGGTTCCCCTTTTACTAGTATTTTTGGGAGGCATGTTCTGTAAGCAAAAAAGAGGAAATGGATTAGACTGAGAGTTAAACTTGGGCTCCTGGACACTCACATGATATGAATACTAAAAGAAGAGAAACTATTTCCTAAAATATCTCACAGCCTCCTATCTATTGGTGTGACGCACTAACACCTATGCACATGGCTCCACTAGATGCGATTTTTAGACTTCCTAGGACACTGTTGAACCTTAGGCTCTGATACTAAGATTGTAATGCCCCGAGTCTGTTCCCTGGATGCTACACAGTGCTTACGACCTTGAAGGGTCACAATCTAACCTATGACTGATATCTGCTATGAGCACTGAAACATGATACTATAATTAATGCAGAAAATAGGTTGAAATGCCATAAGGTTCAAAATTTGTAAGTACTGCTAAAGTGTATCAACTGAAATAACAATCTATAAAACTGAACATTATCTGAAAACTAGTCTGAAAAGCCTCTAACTAAAACTGCCTGAAAGTGAGTTGATGGGATAATCCACCAACAAACTCCATCAACTAAAATACTCAGTCTACTGACATAGTGAAATAAAAGAATATCCTCGAATAATGAGGACTCACTGCTAATCTACTGTTGCTGGCTGAATTTGAATTTATCTATGCGCGATCGGGAACCTGAGCATCCAAACTGATAATGTGAGAAATCATAGCACAAAGAAGGAGTATACGTCAGTACGTGGAATGTAATGGTATGCTAGATGAGGTAAGGCTGAATGCAAGGTTTCATAAGCATGAACAATAACTGACTTTATGATATAGAGTAACTAGACATGAGAGTACATGGATAACTGATACTGTTGTTAATATTGAGTATGTACTAATATGCATATAAATAAATATTGTGACTAAGCTTGTATAAAGCTAAGACCTGAGTTCTGATACTGAGTAACTGATATCTGATGTTACTCAAAATTGAGTTATTGATACTGATTGGCTGTATTTGACAGTCCTGGATTTGTAGAACTGAACAGAGTTCAATTCTGAAGACTGAGATTGAGACTGTGGGAGGTAATCATCTAACCGACAAATTCTAAATAAGATAACTGAGTTAGGGTCAAACCTGTGACCCCTGTTGGAAGGATGTCAGTACCATGCCAGGGTAAAGATTCTAAAGAGTTATCCTTATCTGGAAGGTACTCTAATGAGAACGGTGGAACCCACATCTGACAGGTTAAAACTCCTCATCAACCCTCAACTAGCAGGTTTGATGTCTTAACCTACGCAAGCTACGTAGTTCTGGGAAGCAAGGATTTCTTCTAAGGATCACACCCTCTACTGGTAGGTGAGCCCCCATCCTTGGATTCACTTGGTGCTGAATCCTACTATCAACCGAAAGACACTGAACTGAGTATACTGAACTAGACTGGACTGATACTGAGTTTTCTGAGTTTTCCTAAATTTGGTAACTGACCGAGTTCTGTAACAGACTGAGAGTACTGCTAATCGTGAAATGACTGAGATTCTGCAACTGACATTGGCTCTAGGGACACAACTAAATTGTAGTGTATTAAATAACCCTAGGACTCTATATCATAAAAGAAAGGCATAGCCTAATGTTGAAATACATCACAATGTACACTTGTCCGTAATTATTTCATAAAGACATTTTATCAAACACTTGTAATGCATTAGCTTGTACATGAATGGGGAATACATGCTATCATGTTATAATGGCACTATTTCATTCACGTAGGCATTTTATCAAACACATGGGGAGCATGCTTAGTTTATACAAAAATCAAAACATATAGTTATCATGGCTACATCAATCTACTTGCAAATTGAAAGGTTTATCATGAATATCATGTAAGTCAACACATTCTAGGATCAGTTCTTGGAATTTGTAATTTAAATCATGGATTAAAACCCTACAATAACATGAACATGAATTCAATTCAATTTCAAGCATATAATTCCTTAATCAACAATCTTGTGGTTTTAAAAATGGATTCGTGGACTCTATTGGTGAAAGAAACCCATAGATGAACACCTAATATACATTGGATTGTTAATTCTTGAAGGTTCTTGGAGAGACTCTTGATTTTTGCTCTTTTTTCTTAAAGCTAGGGTTTAGCCCCTTTTGAGAGAGAATGACTTAATCTTTGAATAAAGTGAATAAGTGATGAGATAATGGGTTATTTAGGGGTAAATTTTGTGTTTAGACTGATTAGGGCCATGGAAAAATACCCATTTACCCCTGAGAATTACTTAAAAAATTGTACTAAAAAATTCGACTTTGGGCCCTAGCACGACGTGCCACTATCGCGCCAAGCCACTGGAAAATGACAACTACGAATGTGGCTAGTTGTGTGACATGGTGGAATCGTGTTGCAATACTAGATGGGACCCCGAAGCTCGGTGCAATGCGGTACGATTGTATTGGCTCACTGGGAATTGACAAATGTGAAAATGATCTTTGGCGCGATGCGCTAGTATCGCGGTACCTCACTGGAAACTGACAATTGCCATTTTGGCTTACTCTGCGACGTGCTACTTGCCTGAATTACGGTGTTTAATGATTGAAACTTAAATCACCATAACTTCTTACCCGGTTTTCATATTTAGGAAAATTTTATATCGTTGGAAAGCTGATTCAATTTCCTACACAATGGCATGCTCTAAACTAAAAAATACTGAGTGTTTAAAATTTTTTATATTGGATAACTCATGAACTAAGAATTAAGTTAAGCTTGAGATATACGGGGTATTACAAACTAATCGCCCACATTAAACTCTAAGTCCCTACTCCCTACATCTGCATAGGAATTTTGGCAACTTTGGGCGGTTTTCAATCTATCAGGGATCACCTTCACCTTCTCTATGGATTGGTGAACTAAATCAAGCCCAAGCAACTTACCCTCACCAACTTCGTACCACCCAATAGGAGATCGACATTTCCTACCATACAAAGCTTCAAAAGTAGTCATGCCAATAATAGAGTGGTAAGTACTATTATAGGCAAACTCAATCAAAGGAAAGTGGTTATACAAACTACCGCCATAATCGATTACATAATCCCGCAACATATCTTCCAATATTTGGATAGTTCTCTTTGCTGGACCATCCGTTTGTAGGTGAAATATGGTATTGAGGCATACCTTAGTTCCCAAACCTCTTTGGAACGACATCCAAAAGTCAAACTCAAAGATTCGCTAAATGGTGAATATTTTTCACCAACTCCCCCTTATCCTCATCAACGTGGGCCAAACTCCCCAAAGACAATCTATTAAGAGCATCAGCGACTAAATTTGCCTTACTTGGATGGTAATGAAGACTCATATCATAGCCTTTTAATAGCTCGAACCACGTTCTTTGCCGGAGATTCAACTCCTTTTAGGTAAACACATATTGGAGGATCTTATGATCGGAAAAGATATCAACATGAACACCATAGAGATAATACCGCCAAATTTTCAAAGAAAAGACCACGGCTAACAATTCTAAGTCATGGGTAGGGTAGTTCTTTCCATGAACTTTCAGTTGCCTAGAAGCATAGGTCACTACCCTACCACATTGCATCAACACACAACCAAGACCGACGCGAGAAACATCTAGATAAACCAAAAAACCATCACTATCCTTGGGAAAGTTCAAAATTAGAGCCGAAGTCAATCTGTCTTTCAAATTCACGAAACACCCTCACATGCATTGGACCACAAGACCTTGACCTTTTTCTAGGTCAACTTGGTCAACGGGGCAGCTAACCATCTATATTAACCAGTTAGACCCAAGAAGCTCCAAATGTCGGTTGGGGTCGTAGGTTTTGGCCACTTCTTAACTGCCGCAATCTTTTAGGGATCTACCATAATCCCTTCACTAGAGATAACATGACCAAGAAAAGCTACAACTTTCAACCAAAACTCAAACTTGGAGAACTTAGAATACAAATAATGTCCCTCAAAGTTTGTAACACAGCACAGAGGTGATCTACATGATCTGCCTCACTCTTAGAATAGACCAAGATATCATCAATGAAGGCAATGAAAAACATGCCCAAGAACAAACAGAAGACCTTATTCATCGAATCTATAAATTTTGCCGGGGCATTGGTCAACCCAAAGAAGATGACAAGAAACTTATAGTGACCATATCGGGTTCTAAAGGCATTCTAAAGACTATCCGCATCCCTAATACTAAGTTGATGATAACCCGATCAAAGATCAATCTTAGAGAAATACTTCGCTCCCTGAAGTTGGTCAAACAAATCATCGATCCTATGAAGAGGATATTTATTCTATATGGTCACTTTGTTCAGCTGATGATAGTCGATGCACATACGAAGGGAACCATCTTTATTGCGCATGAATAGCATGGCGGCAGCCCATGGAGACACACTAGGGCAGATAAAACCTTTATCTCAGAAATCTTTCAATTGCTAGGGCAGATAAAACCTTTATCTCAGAAATCTTTCAATTGCTCCTTAAGCTCTTTTGGCTCTACCAAAGCCATTCAATAAGCAGGAATAGAGATAGGCCGAGTGTCCTAAACAATATCAATCCCAAAATCAATTTCCCTAATGAGAGAAACACTAGGAAGATCATCCAGGAACTCTTTCACCACGGGAACTGAGCTTAGAGAAGGCTTTTTAAAATTAGAATCTCCAACTCAGACCTAATGATACAAGAAACCCTTTGCAATCAACTTTCGGGCTTTAAGATAAGAAATAAGCCTTCCTTTAGGCAATAAGGAACAACCTACCCATACAATGACTGACTCATTAGGGAATTTGAATATGACCCTACGAGTTCGACAATCTAAGGAAACATGGTTAAGAGTAAAACCAATCCATTACTAAAATGACATCAAAATCAACCATGTCTAACTCTATCAAGTCCACGAGAGTATCTTTACCAATAATAGATATCACACACTTCCTATAGACCTTTCTAACAACCACAAGGTCTCCCATCGGGGTAGATATAGAAAAATGAACTGACAGACTATCGAGACCAAAATCAAGATGCAAAGCCACATAAGGGGTCACATAAGAAAGAGTGGACCTTGGATTAAGCAAACAATACGCATCATGGATAAAAGTCTCAACATACCCGTGACAATATCTGGAGACTCCTCAGAATCTTAATGAGTAGAAAGTTCTTACAAACGGTTCCAATCCACAACAACGCAAAAAGTAAAAGTAGATATAGAACCTTTTGGTGCGGGAGAAGGTCAAGAAAAAATACGGACTTTGCGGGCCTAAGAAGCTGCTAAAAAGGGAAATCACGGTTTATATGCCCAAACTGACCACAAAACACCTATTTCTCTCTTTCTTACAATGACCATAGTGACTCTGGCCAAAGAATCTGCAAAGATAGTAGGGTGGAGCCGACTGGGCATCACTAGTCTAAAATTAGACACCCGATGCCTGGGACCTATCACTTAACTGAGATCGATGACCACCTAAAATCTTTGGGTAAGGAGAGAGAATACTAGCTAAGGAGAACGAACCCAAAGTCCCCTACTAATTTTATGGCACTTGCCACCATCTCCATCACTACTCTCAAAAGGCCTAAACTTTCTCCCTTGCCTCTCACTAAGCTCAAATTGCTTTTTCTTCTCATCCTCTACTTGTTGCATGCACACAACCAAGCTAGAGATATTCATGTTGCTAATTAACAAGGCTGCCTTGCACTCAAGGACTAACTTATGGGAAAATCCTGAGATAAACTTACGTATTCTAGCCCTAATGATAGAAACTATCTCGGGAGCATACCTTCAAAATTGATGGAATTTCAAGGCATACTCTTAAATACACATTATCCCTTTCTTTAGTTTCACAAACTCTTCCGCCTAAGCCTCCCCCAACACTCGAGGAAAGAAATGGTTAAGGAAAGACTTGGTGAAATCCTCCCACAAAGAGGGAATAGCATCAACACCTCCACATAACTCCCAATACTCGTACCACTGGTACGCGACATTCTTCAATTGGTAGAATTCAAACGCAACAACCTCAATTTACTATGCATGCATAATTTGGAAGATCTTTTCTATCGAGGATCTTTCTCAACCTTCACACTGGAGAACATGGGAGGGATCAACCTCATAAATTGGATAACTCTTGTGGCCTTAGAAAAATTAGTACCGAAGCACCACGCTCTGCTTGAGAGGCTACCAAATGAGTCAAGAGGTTAATGGAGTGATGAAACTCTGCATTAGTGGCATTTCTTTGCGGGGATCAGTCAGGGTTAGTTGGGACAAAAGGAATACCACAAAGATAATCGGCTACTGCAGCCCTTGCTTGAGTCTGAACTCACGAAGTCGAACGAACTTCGTCCATAAGGCCCTCAATCGAAGCTGAAGTGTTTGGTTGAGTCTTAGATCTCTTTTGAGGCATGATCTGAAAGATAGCAAATGGAATCAGAGGAATTCAAGGCCTTACACTTTATATCTTGAGATTCAAACATAAGAAAAGAGAAATATTTTCTAAAATATCTCATAGCCTTCTTTTTATAAGTGTGGCATGCTTCACACCCATAAAAGAGACTCTACTTGACACGGTATTGTAAATACCTAACTGACTATGATCCTAGGTTGTGATACCAACTTGACACGACTAGAACCCCAGACCATGTTTCATGGGAACCTCAAGCCCACATGAATTGGAGGTCGACTCAAAAACCCAGCCTAAACATCTCGTCATACCATCAGAGTCGAAGGAACTACAATCATAAGTTAAGATAACAGAAATAATATCATAAATCAATATTTGATTTCATAACAATAACAATGCCTAAGTTCACAGTTGTTCAAAATACCTCTATATAAGGTCGAAGTCAATAAATGTATTTATCGGGACAAGCCCCCGACTATAGCCCAACCACGTCTAAATGAGACTCTAAATGAGACTTAAGTCTAAAAATAAGAGACCAAGAGATGAAGATCTTCCAAAGAAAGGAAGCTCAACACTTCAAGTCAAAGATCGAACCTCCTTGATTTACTAATCATTGTGTGGGTAAAGAAAAAGGTGCTACGAGCTCTACGTCGCATGGCGACGTAGCATTTGGAGATGGTTAGCGGTTGGAATGCTAGCATGTAACTCAAGGATAATTGTTAAAATAATATCATCAATCAGCAACAAGTTATTATATCACATTTCATGATATTCATACACTTATCCATTCATATTGGTACATAACATGCAAATCAAGATATCAAGGCTCATCATCAATCTCAAGCATCTATTCATTAGACATAAAATGGGGGACTCTAATCCTTCAGCCTTTACGATCAATAATACTCATGAGGCATAGGATATTCAACTATATTAACATATCATATACACCAAGGACTCCAACCTTGTACACACTAATCAAGTATGAGACTCTAACCACATACATATTCATTGTAGCAAGGGACTCTAACCACTTGCTCACACATTCAATGAGGCATGGGACTCTAACCACATGCTCATACATTAGGCCATGAGACTCTAACCTCATACCCTAATTGTTAGGGGACTCTAACCCCAACTAATTCATTTGGTGAGGTACTTTGACCTCATGAGATCTCATTAAGAGTGGGACTCTAACCGCGTGAAACTTTATTAGGAAAAGGACTTTAGCCATTTCATAAGGCAATGGACTCTAATCTCAAGCCATCACAACCATCATTGTCAACATTAGGACTCTAACCCTTTACTCATGAATCACCATCATTCAACACAACATTTAGGGACTTTAACTCCCCTTTATCTAATTTCACACTGTACATGACCACATCATAGCTCAACCCATAATTTAAGTTCATTTTCATGTTTAGGGGCTCTAACTTCGTACAACCGTTAACTAACAAGGTTATCAATTATACAATACATGGCTCATAATACCTTCACAATATCACTCAATAAACATTCATACTCATTTGGGCCATTTCCCTAGCTCAACACATTGTCAACCTACAACTAGTCATTTTACTTAGATATTTTTACAAACACCTTGGATGCATACCTCTAACAAGGCAAATCTCATGGTAGAAATCATCAAGACTAGGGTTCCTCAAGAACCTTATGTTAATCAACATACAACAAGATCCCACATATACAAGCTACCATTAATAACATGTATAAAAAAAATATACAAGTAGAATCATTATTATTCATTATTGGGTAACAAAACCCTATTCATTGGATTCAAAACCACCTTGTACACTTACTAATCCAAGTGTGAAATACATGGGTTTTAGAGATATTTAAAGACGGGTGGAGATACATGCCTTATATAAGATAACACACAAACAATCTTGACTCTTCCTTGGCACTAGATGAACACCTTCAAATCCTAGCCTCCAAATCTTGCTCCAAGAAGCCTTTAGAGTGTTTTGGAATATTTAAGTCTTGTAAATTAAGACTTAAGAGGCTACAATGCCTTATATAGTGAGAGGGTCTAGGGTTTTAGGCATGTGAAATGACCCAAAGGTCCTTTGTTGAAAGCAGAAAAAGCTCACTCGAGTAGGGGTAGGACTTCTCGATACAGTTCCTTGAGCAATCATAACCTAGGGTACGAGTGGTAACCTAACTCATACCCTAGGATACTCCTAGGCTAACCTCACTATTGTGGGTATAAGTGGGCCTCATTGAGTTGTAACTAAGGGTAGATCTCATTTCCCAAACATAAGCTTCATTCGTAATTAAGATAGTCCACTCAGTTTGAGGCTTCACTCTATACGGTTAAGTAACATACGACTCGTATGTGTCACGACCCAAAAATGAGGGTCATGATGGAACTATTCATGGCGTACATTGACAAGTAAGCCTATTACCTAAACTGATACAAAAAGAGCAAAAGACAGAAATATCCTAAGGAAAGGCTTCTAGAATTAAGCCGAACCATATAAGTAATCATAACAATACGAAAAGAACTTATCCAAAATACCAATCATGCCCAAAACTAGGTGTCAATAGTGTAAGAACTACCAATACAATCTAAGAGTCAAATACATCGGAAAAGTAAACATAAAGGAATAATATTTGCATCTGAATACTAATAAAGACATAACTATTATAGTAAGATAGATGTGAACTTTGGACGCATGAATGTCCAACTGCTACCTTGGAAGCTCCAACAATCAATTGAATCAAGAAAGTTGAGGCACACTCAAGCTAGGACCTACACCAAAATGGTGAAGTACGCATGAGTATGATCCACTTGTACTCAATAGGTATCATCGGCTGACTAAGAAAAGTAGTAAATAAAGCATATAGAATATACACTAAGGGAACGTCGTTTGCAATATCTCACAATGGTAGCCCAAACCACTTGCACTAACAATTCTAATAAATATATCACATATATTGCAATATCACAACCAGATAGAACACAAGTATGCATTATATCACATATAAGTAGAAATAGGGGGAACATACATATACAAGATCATCAAATACAAGTAAAAAAATATAAGACAATTACATAAATGGCAAGTGAATATGGAAATACAACACAATATAAACACAATAAAGTAAGTGAAATGTATATTATGATGATGATGATGATGATGCACGAGGTCATCGCACAACCTCCGGGATAGTCATACAATCCCTGTATACACCTACGGAGGCAAGCCTCACAATGTAGGACCTTTGAGGGGTCCATCAACCCATATACAATCCACATATCTCATATATCCTTTTCGACATATCTCTCAGAAAGGGTTTTGATGTAATGCTTATAAGAAAAAACGATGAGTATTTCCACAAACAACCACGTGATATATTTCCACAACCAACCACCATGATAAATTTCCACAACCATTTGAGCAATTATCCACTCATTATATTCATTTCATCCATGAATTTCCATATTTCTCATATGTCAATAAAGTGTGAATAAAATTACAATACACCAATTTTAACACATTAAACATTTTAACAACATAATACAATTATTTACATGCATTCAAGACTATCAATATCACATAGGACTCCACAAGGTCAAACCTGTCACATAATATCTCAATTTTGACAGTTACATCATATATAGGCCCCCACTCAGGTACAACACATAGATAGCCATTTTTCATGATTAGTTCTCACCTTTAACATGTATTTTATACCATCATTTATTACCCAGAATAGTCTGAAATAGTTAAGCCATAACCTACATCAAAAGCCAAAATCTATTCACTACATTTCGAACCCACGACCTTACTTTTCATGAACAATCTTAAACTCTACTAAAGACATCAAATAGGGAATCTATGTATCAAAATAAAACCAATGACACTCATATTGACTACTTTTAGTTCAGGGTCAAAACAGACTCCCGAAATGGGTTTTCGAAATAAAGGGCAAAATCAGAACTTTACTTTAAAAACTGTTCCCCATATTTTGAGAAATCTACAGCTGCAAACCCAAGTCAAATCGAGTAAAATATGAGGTTCAAATCGAAGAAAAACCATTTTTGAGCTTTGCCAGATAAAATCTTTAAAATTTAGGTTAAAATCAAGAATCAGAGTTGTTTTGAAGGTTAAATTTATGAAAAACTAGTAATTATATGGTAAAAATATTATTCAAGTGAAAAGAGGTATAATTAAGGTTTAAAATCAAGCCCTAAGATTATTTGGGGTGTTGAGAAATTTGTTAAGAAATTACTAAGAAAGAGTAATTTCTTACCTTAATTCTGTAATAGAATAAAAATATATATGTTAATCTAGCTTCCCAAGCTCCCACAAGCTTTACTTTTAAGATCTCCCACTATTTTAGAGTTTAACACTCAAGGGGAAGGTGACAGAATGAGCAAAAACTGATTAAAAGGACTATTTATACTGTACCCAGGTTACCAAAGATTTAACTCATAAACTCATTCTTTAATCCCGATTTACCTTTTATGAATCTGGTTGCACCAGTAACCTGGTGCACTAGATATTTTTAATTCGAAGTATACTGGTGCACTAGATATTTTTAATTCGAAGCATACTTTGATGAGGTGCCATACTTAATTCGATGCTCCAAATTCGATGGCGTTATCAGAATTTCAAAATACAAAGTTTTCACAAAGTCGACTCCTGAAACCCAAAATCACAATTTTCCAAACCGAGGATAGAAATGAGATTTAAAGGCCGTAAAATTATACCAAATATGTCACCACTCTTAAATTGGCGTTCTGGATCTACTGGCGAAATTGGATTTTACATCCAAGGTCATTCAACTAAATAATGGTCCCCCACCCATATTTTTAATTTTTTAACTTTTTGATGAATAGGTCGAAATGATCTAGGGTGCACTGAGACCCAAACCAAAGGTCTACCTAGCCTAAAATCAATATTCTGGAGCTGCTAGCACAGTTCGTTCAGCCATCCGTTTCATGGATCAAAAGATATCTACATAAGCCCAAAATTAGTTTCTCAAAAGTATCAAAAACTATAATATCGCATAAATGGTACCAAAATGCATCAAAAATTGTGTCAATCACTCCCACACCCCATAAATATCATAATGCAACTATATGGAGAGGTAAAACAGTCAAATCATACAAAATCATAAATTTCACAAATTTTATCAAATTTTTAGATTATTACACCATCCACCACTAACAATCTAGTTCGTCCTCAAACTAAAGAAAAGAAATACCTGAATCAATGAAGAGCTGAGGATAAGAACTACGCATATCAGGCTCAACCTCCCAAGTATCCTCATCTACAGGTCAATGTCGCCACTGAACCTTAACCACAGGGATAACTCTAGAGCACAACTGCATAACATCCCTAGCCAAAATTGAGATGAGCTCCTCAACAAAGGACAACCTCTTATCTAAGAGAACTGACCCCCAATGAATGACATGAGACTCATCAGGAATATAGAGACGAAGTATAAAAATGAAAAGCTGGATGAACAACTGATATTTTAGTGGGGAATGGACAACTCATAAGCGACATCACCAGCAGTTCGAAGAACCTCAAATGGACCAATATACCTGGGGCTAAGCTTAGCCCTCTTCCCAAACCTCATCATACCCTTCATGGGTGAAATTCAAAGGAAAACACTATCACCAACACAAAATCTCAGGGCACGAAGTCTACGAATAGCGTAGCACTTCTGCCTACTCTGAGCCGCTCTAAGTCTATCCTAAATGACCTAAAATCTATCAAAAGACTCACGAACCAAGTCCGTATCCCAAGGTATCACCTCTAAAACATTAAACCACCCCACTAGGGAGTGACAACTCCTACCATACAATGCCTCAAAAGGCGCCATATCAATACTAGAATAATAGCTATGATTACATGCAAACTCTTCTAAAGCCAAATGTTGCTCCTACTGGCCACCAAAATCCATCACGCATGCACAATGCATATCATCCAAAATGTAGATAGTCTTCTCTAACTGGCCATCAGTCTGGGGGGTAAAATGCTATACTAAGATCAACCCAGTACCTAACTCATTCTAAAAAGTCTTCCAAAAGTGAGATGTGAACACAAAACCTTGATCTAAAATAATAGACACCGGCACACCATGCAGACACACAATCTCATAAATATAGATATGGGCTAACCTCTCAGTACTAAAAGAGACCTGAACAAGAATAAAATAAGCTAACTTGGTCAATCGATCCACAATGACCCAAACATTGTCAGAACCATAAGAAGTATGAGGCAACCCAGTCACGAAGTACATAGTGATCCATTTTCACTTTCAATCGGGAATAGGTAAACTGTGAAGCAACCCACCAGGTCTAAGATACTTGGCTTTCACCTACTGACAACATAGGCAATGAGAAATAAAATTTTCTACATCTCACCTCTCACCAACCCACTAGTAATACTGCCCTAAATTATGATGCATCTTAGTCACGCCTGGATGGATAGAATATCTGGAACAATGGGCCTCCTCAAAGATAAACCTAATCTAATCACCCATTCTCATAACACAAACTTGGCTTCCAATCCGTAAAACTCCATCTGAATTAAGTGAGGCTTCCTTAGCCTCCCTACTCAACACCTTATATCAAATCAATCTCAATCAAACTTCATCAAACTGATATTCGTGAATCTGCTCCATCAAAGAGATCTAGCCTCTATAAATGCCAAAACACGCTCAGGTGTGGAAATATCAAGTCTAACCATTTGGTTAGCTAAAGACTGAACCTTTAAGACCAAAAGCCTCTCCTGGGTTAAAAACTATGCCAAACTACCCATGCTAGTAGATTTCTAGTTTAAGGCATCCACAACCATATTAGCCTTCCTGGATGGTAGAGAATAGTCAAGGCATAATCCTTAAGTAACTCTAGCCAATGATGCTACCTTATATTAAGATCTCACTGGGTGAAGAAGTATTGAAGGCTATGATGTTTTGAGAAGATCTCACAATGAACTCCATATAAGTAGCGCCTTCACAACTTTAAGGCAAACACAATGCGTACAACTCTAAATCATGTGTAGGATAATTACTCTCATGAGGCTTCAATTGATGAGGTACAGACATAATTACCTTGCCCTCCTGCATCAACACATCACCTTAACCAACACTTGAAGCATCATAAAATATGGTAAAACTCTTACGCTTTTTGGGCAAACTCAAGATAGAAGCTGAAGTCAACAAATCCTTAAGCTTTTAAAATCTCACCTCATAGGTATCAGACCATTGAAAAGAAATCTTCTTCTGGGTCAACATGGTCAATGGAGCTGCAATGGATGAAAAACCCTTAAAAAATACTGATAATAACCTGTCAAGCTAATAAAACTCTGAATCTCACTAGGCAAAGTAGGTCTAGCCCAATCACAAACTGCTGCAACCTTGCCAGGATCAACCATAATACCTTCTTTAGTCACTCTATAACCCAAGAAAGAAATAGGCTCCAACCAAAACTCGTATTTAGAAAACTTACCATACAACTTCTCATCTCTCAATCTCTGAAGAACAATCCATAAATGATCCTTATGCTCAAAATTTCTCATAGAATACACCAAGATATCATCTATAAATACAATAACAAAGGAGTCTAGATACGATCGAAACACCCGGTTCATTAACTCCATGAACGCGATAAAGACATTTGTCAACCCAAAGGACATGACCAAGAACTCATAATGACAATATTGAGTCCAAAAATCTATCTTTAGAATATCCGAATCTCTAGCCTATAATCCTCAACTGGTGATAATCGAACCTCAAATTAATCTTCAAAAACACTACAGCACCCTGAACCTGATCAAACAGATCATCAATGCGAGAAAGAGGATATTTATTCTTAATCATCACCTTGTTCAACTATCGATAATCAATACATATCCATATAGACCCATCCTTTTTCTTTATAACCAAGACAGACACACTCCAAGGTGTAACACTAGGCCAGATAAATCCCATATCCAATAACTCTTGCAATTGATACTTTAGTTTTTTAAACTCTACTATGGCCATCCTCTAAGGAGGAATAAAAATGAGCTTGTTGCCCATCTCAACATCAATAGCAAAATTAAAATCTTGATTCGGAGGCATACCAGGTAAGTCAGTAGGAAACACATCTATAAACTCACAAACAACACAAATATAATCTACGAAAGAAGGTGATACAACACTAGTTTTATAAATATAAGCTAAGTAAGATAAACACCCTCTCTCAACCAATTTATGAGACTAAACAAAAAATATAATCCTCTTAGAACTTGAATAAAGTGCACCCTTCCAAGATATCCTTGGCACACCCGACGAAACTAAAGTCACAATCTTAGCAAATAATCTAAGACAATATGATAAGGAGCCAACCAATCCATACAAAAAATAATATCAAAATTTACTATATCTAGCACAAAAAATTCTACCAGAGTCTCATGCTCGATAAAATTCAAAACACAAGATCAGTACACCTGATCCACCACTAAAGAATCACCTACCGGGGTAGATACATTGATAGGCAGGGTAAGAGGCTCACTAACAAAATCAAACCTAAAGCAAAATACACAGAAACATAAGAAAAAGTTGATCTGAGATTAAATAATATACATACAGGTCTAAAACAAATGGGGAAGATACTTGTAATCATAAAATCAGAAGCCTTTGCCTCGGTTCTGGATGAAATAGCATAATACTAACCACAACGACCATTTACTTGGGTTTCTCCATGACCACCAACTGCCTGAGTGTCCCCATGACCATCCCTACAAGCTCAACTACCTCTCTCTGTTACACCTGTTATAGCACCCCTACCCCTCACAGATGAAATAGGAGTAGTCTGAATCTCCCGACTGGGATAGTCCTTAGCCACATGGCCAATCTCAATCTCTATAACTAGTCTCAATAGGAGAAGGTACAACTAGGTTCAAACGGCCACCCTAAAATACTGAACAAAAAGATCCACCACCTAAACTCTGTAAAGCCGCCTACTCTTGTATCTATGAAAACCTCTAAAATCTTTGCCTCGAGAGGTATGAATCTTAAAATCAATAAAATATCATGCCTTTTTTGTGCCTCCCTAAGATACACTAGGAAAAACCTCTGTCATCTTAGCATGATCTACTATACTCTGGAAAAAAATTCCAAACACAACCAGCTAAGATGCAGCCAACTATAGAGAAATATCCAAACCCTTTACGAACTTTCAAATCTTCATAAAATTAGTGGAAATGATATCATCGGAATATCTAGTCAGGGTATGGAAGCGTTTCTCATACTCAACAACTATTATGGAACCTTACTCCAAATGATCAAACTTATCTCACATATGATCTCTCAAACTGAAAGTCAGAAATCTCTCTAGGAAAGACTCAACAAACTAATCCCAATTCATATTTGGAGAATCATGGGGTCTATAACTAGCTAAATCTCTCAACCAATAGTAGTATAAACCACACCATCTATTCAGAAAGAGTAAAACATAACTAAGAATAAAAGGTATGAAAGAACTTTGCATGATAAAAAATAAAATGACGGATGTTTCCTAAAGATGTTCGATAGCCTCTTGAAGATAGATACGAATGTCTATGTACCAATCCATGAGAATCTATTAGACATCGTGTTCTTACATAGTTGAGATCAATAAAACATGGATTCTTTGATATCAACTTGTCATGACCCAAAAATGAGGATAATGATGGCACTTGTGGTGACGTACCTTGACACGTAAGCCTATTACCCAAAATGATACAAAAACAGGAAAAGATAGAAATATTCCAAGGTAAGGCCTCTAGAATGAAGCTGATCCATATAAGTATTCATAACAATGCAAAAAGAACTTATCCAAAATACCAATCATGCTCAAAACCAGGTGTCAATAGTTTAAGAACTACTAATGTAATTCAGGAGTCAAATACATCAGAAAAATAAACAGAAAGGAATAATATCTATCTCTAAATACTAATAAAGACATAATTAATATAGACAGATAGAGGTGAACTTTAGACGTATGAATGTCCAACCGCTACTTTAGAAGCTCCAATAATCGCCTGAATCAAGAAAGTTGAGGCGCACTTGAGCTAGGACCGGCATCAAAAGGGCGCAGTAGGCATGATTACGGTCCAATTGTACTCAGTATATATCTTAAGCCGACTATGCAAAGTAGTAAATCAAGCATACAAAATATATAATAAGGGCACGACACCTGAAATCAAAAAATATCCCACAATGTTAGCCCATGCCACTTACACAAACAGTTCTAATATATATGTATATATATCATATATATTACAACATCACAACTAGATAGAACACAAGTATGCATTATATCACATATACATAGAATAAAGGGGAATATACATGTTCAAGATCATCTAATACCAGTTAAAAAAATAAGACAATTACGTAAATAACAAGTCAAGCTGGAAATAAAGCACAATATAAACACAATAAAGTAAATGCAATGTATATGATGATGATGATGCACAAGGTCTTCGTACAACCTTTGAGATTGTTGCACAATCCTCATATACACCTATAGAGGTAAGCATCCCAATACTGGACCCATGGGGGGTTCATCAACCCATACAAAATCCGTATATGGCATATCTCAAATCCAAAACACCCCTCAGAAAGGGTTTTATAAAGTGTTACAATGTATCTTCATGGAACATCCCTCGGGGAAGATTTTTAAGGTGTTGGTAGTGTTACTTAGGAGTTACCATAGTGGTACAAATATTTCATGAATGAGTAAATTATAAGAATGTTATGCTTAGAACTAATCACAATGAGTAATTCCACAACCAACCACATGATATATTTTGTAACACCCCAAGACTACACCTTGGGCATCACACGGTGCTTATGGCCCCGAAGGACCACAAGCTAACCCATGACTGATACCTGCTATGAGCACTAAATGATAATCATGAAACATATGTAGAAGTTAAATTGATAACGCTATAAGGTTCATAAAACTGAATCAATACTAAGTACATCTATAGAATAACTGCTACTATAAATGTCTGAAAGCCTCTAAATATTTGAAATAAAAGAGTTGATGGGACAGTCCCCAACTAACTCCAACTACTATTTGAAAATAACTGAAATGCTGAAAATACTATAGATAATGTAATAACTAAATAAGTGTCACGTCCTCTATGGATGAGGACTTACTACTGTAGCTGTGGCTGATAGACTGATTTGGCTAAGTACGGTCAGGAACCCGAGTGTCCAAACCAATGATATGAGACATCATAGCTCAAAGGGATAATATGCATCAGTACTTTGAATGTACTAGTATGCTAGGTGAGGTTAGGATGATATGAATGGGCTCACATGTGTGAGAATAATAACTAAATATCATGAAGTAACTGAATGAGAGAATATGCAAGACTGGGACTACTGATAGTACTGAACATGTAATACCAAGAATATATCATTTGTCTGAATTAGTCGAAAGATAAAGTACTGAGTTTTTGATAACTTATTACTGTTAACTAAAAGTCATGGTCATGCAGAACTGAACTCAGTTCTATACTGAATACTAAATACTGAATACTGGAACTGTAACTGTGAGAGTTATCATCTAACCGACATACCCCAATTATAGACTGATTTGGGGTCCAACCTGTAACTCCAGTTGGAAGGGTCTTAGCACCGTGCCACGAGTTACTAATAGTAGCTAGGCAACCCTAATCTGGCAGAAAGACTCATGATATGTATATTGTTATATCAACTCTATCTTGGTAGAAAGATGATTTACCCTACAATAGCAACGTAGTTCTGTAACTTTGGGACTACTACTAAGGGACAAACCTTCTACTAGCAAGAATGCCCCTATCCCAGGGTTTGCTTGGTGCTGAATCCTACTCTCAACTAAATTAACGCTGAACTGATCACTAGACTGTACTAGGATTGACTGAACTCACGCTGATTTGGTAGACTGGTCGAATACTACTATTTGAGATACTACATAATCATTCTATTTTATCTGGAGACTAGGTAAATAGTTAAATATCAGGTATTCAATACCCTAGGGCTCAAAAGCATAGATAATGGAACAATATATCAACTTTAAATGTATCACACATAGATTATCATGCACAATTACTTTACATAGATATTTTGTCAAACACCTAGATGCATAAATCTTGTACATGGGAATGAGCAATATATGATTATCAGGACTATCACATTCAACATCACAATTCATGTATTTAACTTGAGGGTTACATAAATCAACACACATTCTAATTTATTCACATGAAACTCATAATATTATTAACTTGAAACCAACACAACAAAACATACATGAAAATAATTCCCTTCAAGAATGTTAATCTTAATTTAAGTTTTAAAAAGGATTCTTGAACTCCAAGGGTGAAGGAACCCAAGGATGAATACCAAAACATACCTTGATTGTTGAATTCGTGATGATTGTTGGTGAATTCTTTGGACTTGATCGTTGACTTGATGAACTAGGGTTTTGCTCTTGAGAGAATTTGTGAATAATGAGTGAAATTTGCCCTTTGGAAGGCTTAATTTCGTGTTATGGCCAAATAATGTAAGGGTAAAATGACCTAATTACCCCTACAAACCCATAACTTAATACACAAAACATGCCTAGTGATGCAATTGGAAACGTACTGCATTGATGGTATCGATGCAATTACTGACACACTGTGTTGATGGTGATGACACGATAGCCAATGCAACGCATCCTGATCGCATTGGCTTGCTGTCTTGGTCATCCAAACATGTCTCAAATGATGTTTGAAAATTCTGAATCTTACTTGAGATGACCTATAAATAACCCTTATCATGAATCAATTTAAAAATTGACACTCTCTGGATGGAGAGATAAAAAATGAAACCATTGAAATATCAAGGCCAAAAATAAAACTGAGTTTGAACACTTAGCTGACATTTTCTAAGTATGGGACCTCTTTGGGTATGCTATAAAGAACTAAAATGGGCTAGGACTTTATGGGGTCTTATAACATCTCCCCTTTGGGAACATTCATCCTCAAATAAGACTGATTAAGCTGAGAGGCACTGAGGTACTGCAGCTATACTGACATACATCACTGAAATATAACTAAATGTGGAGACAAGACACATGAATAAACTAATACCTGAATGCATGTATGATTTGAGAATTAAATATAGCTGAAACTAACCATGGAATAGAGTTAATCTAAAGAAGACTGTTACCTTAGGCTGAGCCTGAGTTTGCGGGGAAGAGTTGAGGGTACTTGGTTTGCATGTTTGCTTCTGCTTCCTAAGTGTCTCCCTCAATAGACTAGTTCCGCCAAAGAACTTTGACCAAGAGAATATCTTTGTTCCTTAGTTTGTGAGTCTAACGATCGAGGATTTCGATTGGAAATTCTTCGTAAGAGAGACTATTCTAAACATCTACACCCTCTATGGGGACTACTAAACCTAGGCACTTCTTTAGTAAGGAGATATAAAACATTGGTTGCACTGATCCTAAGTCTGCAGGAAACTTAAGTTCATAGGCAACCTTTCTATAATGACTTAAAATCCTATAAGGACCAACATATCAGGGACTAAGCTTCCCTTTCTTACCAAAACTCTTCACTCCCTTCATGGGAGAGATTTTCAAATACACGAAGTCACCAATCTCAAATTCAAGATCTTTCTTTCTCATATCTGCATACGATTTCTGTCTGCTCTGGGCTGTCTTAAGCCTCTCTCTAATTTACTACATTTTCTCTAAAGCATCAAACACCAAATCAGGCCCCACTACCATGGCCTCACCTACTTTAAATCAACCAATGGGAGTTTGACATCTCCTCCCATAAAGAGCCTCAAATGGAGCCATCTAAATACTGGAATGATAGCTGTTATTATATGTGAACTAAATCAAAGGTAAGTGGTCATCTCAACTGCCCTTTAAGTCAATTACAAATGCTCTTAAAATATCCTCAAGAGTCTGAATCGCCCTTTATTCTTGACCATCTTCCTAAGAGTGAAAGGTTTTACTGAGATGGAATTGGGTACCAAGATCCTTTTTCAAGACTTTTCAAAAGTGACATGTGAATTGCATACCTGTATCTGAAATGATCAACAATGGGACACCATGTAACCTAACCAACTCTCTAATATAGAGCCTGGGATTGTCCTTGGCTGAATAAGAGGTATGGACTAGCAAGAAAAGATTAAACTTCATCATCCTATCTATAATGACCCAAATTGAATCATACTAATAATGAATACAAGGCAGACCCGTTATGAAGTCCATGTTTACTTTTTCCTATTTCCATGTTGGAATGCTGAACTCCTGCATAGAACCACTAGGATTTTGGTGCTCAATCTTCACCTGTTGACAAGTACAACACTTAGCCACAAACTCTGGAATGTCTCTCTTCATCCCACTCTACCAATAGATATCCCACAAATCGTGATACATTTTAGTGACCCCTGGAGGAATAGAATAATGCATACCATGCACTTCAGCAAGAATTCATTATCTCACATCATCTACACATGGCATACATAGCTACCCTGGAAACACAATACACTATCTCCTCCTTGGAAGAAAACCTCTCTTTCTGGTCTTTAGCTGACTCTTTTAGCTTAACTAAACTGGGATACCTGCCCTATTTTTCTTTCACCTTAGAAACTAAAGAATATTTTGAACCATTCTGCACCCAAACACTACCCTCAGCCGAACCAACCAAACAGACACCTAGTATGTAAAGCTGATGAACTTCCTAAACTAAATACTTCTTACTATCCTCCATGTGAATGACACTACCCATGGACAACCCATTAAAGGCATCTGCCACTACATTAGCCTTGCCCGGATGATAAAGAACACTCATGTCATAGTCTTTTAACAACTCTAACCACCTTCTCTAATGCAAGTTCAAGTCTTTCTGCAAAAATACATACTGCAGGTTTTTTTGATCTGTGAACACATCAACAAGAACCCCATACAAATAGTGCCTCCAAATTATTAAGGCAAACATAACAGCTGCTAGCTCAAGATCATAGGTGGGATAATTTTTTTCATGGGGCTTAAGCTATCTAGAGGTGTAGGCTATAACCTTACCTCTCTACCTAAACTAACTCTAGAAGAATCATAGTATACAACAAATCCATCTGAACCATTGGGCAAAGTCAAAATTGGAACTATAGTGAGTCAGTCTTCAACTCTTGAAAACTCTTTTCTCAAGAATATGACCATTGGAACATGAATTTCTTTTGAATTAATCTGTACATGGGGGATGCAATAGACAAAAATCCTTCAAAAAACCGCTGGTAATAGCCATCCAAACCAAGAAACTCCTAATATTTGATGGATAGATGGGTCTGGGCCAGTTCTCACTAGTTTGGTCTTTTGAAGATCAACTCTAATGCCATCATAAAAAATTATGTGACCAAGGAAAGTTACCAACCTTAGCCAAAATTCACTTACCAAATTTGGCAAACAATTGATGGGCTCTGAGAGTCTATAATACTATTTTAAGATGGTCTATGTGATTATTTTCATTGCGAGTAAACAAGAATGTCATCAATGAATACTATAATGAACATGTCCAAGTACTGCTTGAATACTCACTTCATTAAGTCCATAAAGGCTGTTGGGGCATTGGTAAGACCAAATGACATGACTAGAAATTCAAAGTGACCATACCAGGTTCTAAAAGCAATTTTAAAAAGTGACATTCTCTTACTCTGAGCTGATGATAGTTAGATATGAGGTCTATCTTAAAAAAGTAACAAACACCCTAAAGTTGGTAAAAAAAGTAATTAATTCAAAGAAGTGGGTATTTATTCTTAATGGTGAATTTGTTCAACTGGCAGTAGTTTATAAACATTTGAAGAGAACTATCTTTCTTTCTTACAAATAGAACTGGTTCACCCTAAGGACGCAGGGCCTGATGAAACCTTTGTATAGAAGGTATTTTAAATGTTTTTTCAACTTTTTAAGTTCAGCTGGAGCCATTCTGTATGGCAGAATAGAGATAGGCTGAACATCAGAAAGACGGTCTATTCTGAAATCAATTTCCCTTTCAAAAGGAATTCTAGGGAGATATTTGGGAAACACATCTTGAAATTAACTTATGACTGAAACTTACTCAAGATTAAGAGTCTCAGAACTAGAGTCTTTAACTCGAACAATATGGTAGAAACACCCCTTGGATATTATTTTTCTCGCTCTAGGGTATGAAACAAATTGACCCTTAAGTACTGAAGTACTACCCCTCCATTCTAGGACTGGTTCATTTGGGAACACTGAAAATAGACAACTCTATTTATACAATCAACTGAATCATAGCATCAATGGAGCCAATCCATGTCGAGAATAATATAAAAATCCGTCATCTCTAGCTCTACAAGGTCTGCCAAAGTAACTTTCTGAAACACAATAACCGACAGTTCCTGTATACCTACTATGCTATTATAGACTTACCTACTAGGGTAGGGACTGAGAAAGGCTCTATTAGGATTTTGGGACTGACTTCGAAGTTGACGGCCATGTAAGGAGTTACAAAAGATAGAGAAGCTCCAGGATCTAACAAAGCATATATATATATATATATATAAATGAAATACTTGTAACATACTAATAACTACATTAAGAGAACTCTCCTGATCTTATCGGGACTGAAGTGCATAGAACATGTTTAGGAGCTGCCCACTAGTGGCACTGGAAGTGGCGCCCTGCTGAGATTGGAGACTGAAATAACTAGGAGATGGTTATAATGAATCTACGAACCCATATGAGGACATTCAATGATCCTATAGCCTAGCTTACCATATACAAAACACACGTTGCTGCCATCCCTATATATACCCTGATGGTTTCTTCCATATTTCTGCCAGAGAGGATTTGTTCTAGCACTGTTCACACTACTATGAGATTTAGAACCTAGCACCCTATCCTTATTATCATTCCTAAATTTGGGCATCGGTGCACTAGCCTAAGATAGAGCTAGGACTGAAGATTTTGGGTGAAATTGAGGATGATTACCACCCTCTAACTTTGTTTGAGCAAAATTAAAGCTCTCTATTTTAGACCTCTTGTTCTCTCTCTCTTTGTCCTTAGTATTATTTTCCTCAATTTTTTGAGCATGGACCATCAACCTAGTCAAGTCCATTTCCTTAATAAACATTGCGGTCCTACAATCCTTGACCATATTATCAAATACACTAGATATGAACTTGCTAATTTTAGACCTGCTATTAGCTGCCATATTAGGGGCATACCTGGCTAATTGAGTAAATTTAAGGGAATACTCTTTCACACTCATGTTTCCCTGCTTCAGGTTAATGAACTCTAACACCTTAGTCTCTCTCAACTCTAACAGAAAGAACCTATCTAAGAAGGCAGTAGAAAACTCCTCCTATTTAATAGGCCCTACATCTGCACCCCTAACTAGCTTTCACTGCTTAAATAATGTACGAGCTACATCTTGCAATTGATAGCCAGCTAAATTAGCACTCTTACTAGGAGTTACTCCCATAATGTCTGTTACCTTCTACTCCATGTTGAGGAATTCCTGTGGATTCTCTTTAGACTTAGACCTTGAAAACAAAGAAGGGTTCATTCGGGTTAAGTCCTAAATTCTAAATACAGCAGTATTGCCCACTGGGTTGGCCTAAAACAAAGCTGGTTAAATATTCTGAGCTTCCATAGAATGGGCTAAGGTGGTAAATGCTGCTCTTGATTCTATGTGAGAAATATGCTCAATCAGGGGGGCTTCCTGAATGGGTGGAGGTGCTGGATGGTTCCCAGTTCCTCTTTCATTAGTCTTTCTAGGAGGAATGTTCTGTAAATGAAAGAAAAAGTTGGATTAGATAGAGATTTTAACTTGGCTCATGCTCACTCACATGATATGAGCACTGAAAGAAGGGAACTTTTACTAAAAACATCTCATAGCCTCTCATCCATAAGTGTGACGCTCTACACACCCATGTACATTACTCTACTTGATGCAAATTTAAGACTCCCTTGGATACTTTAGAACCTTAGGCTCTGATACCAAGTTTGTAACTCCTTGAGACTACACCTAGGGAGTCACACGGTGCTTACGATCCCGAAAGACCACAAGATAATATATGACTGGTACCTTTTGTGAGCACTGAATAATAATGGTGAAACATATGTGGAAGTAAAACTTACAACACCATAAGGTTCATAAAACTAAATCAATAATGAGTATATCTATAGAATAACTGCTACTGTAAATATCTGAAAGGCTCTAAATATTTGAAATAAAAGAGTTGATGGGACAGTCCCCAACTAACTCCAACTACTATCTAAAAATAACTTAAATGCTGAAAATACTATAGATAATGCAATAACTAAATAAGTGTCACGTGCTCTATGGATGAGAACTCACCACTGTAGCTGTAGCTGATAGACTAATTTGGCTAAGTACAGTCAGGAACCCAAGCGTCCAAACCAATGATATGAGACATCATAGCACAAAGGGATAATATGCATCAATACTTTAAATCTACTGGTATGCTAGGTGATGTTAGGCTAATATGCATGGGCTTATATGCGTAAGAATAATAAATAAATATCATGAAGTAACTGGATGATAGTATATGCAAGACTGGGACTACTGATAGTAATGAACATACAATACTAAGCATATATCATCTGTCTGAATTAGGCTGAAGTTGAAGTACTGAGTTTCTAATAACTGGTTATTGATAATTGATAGACATGGACATGTAGAACTGAATTAAGTTCTATACTAAATACAAAATACTAAATACTGGAATTGTAACTATGGGAGTTATTATCTAACAGACATGCCCTAATTATAGACTGGTTTAGGCTCCAACCTGTAACCCTAGTTGGAAGGGTGTTAGCACCGTGCCATGGGTTACTAACAGTAGTTGGGTCCACCCTAATATGGGAAAAAGACTTATGAGATATATACAATTACGTCAACCCTAGTCTGGAAAGAAGATAATTTACCCTACACTGGCTACATAGTTCTATAACTCAGGGACTGCTACTAAGGGTCAACCCCCCTAGTAGTAGGAATACCCCCATCCCTGGGTTCGCTCGGTGCTGAATCCTACTGCCAAGTAAATCCATACTAAACTGATCACTAGACTGTACTGGCTTGACTGAACTTATATTGATTCAATTGACTAACTGAATGCTACTATTTGGGATGCAATGGAATCATTCTATTTCAATCGGAGACTAGGTAAACAGCTAAATTTTGGGTATTCAATACCCCCAAGACTCGATAGCATAGATAATGGAACCATATCTCAACTTTTAAAGTATCAGACATAGATTATCATGCACAATTCTTTCACATAGACATTTTATCAAACACCTAGGATGCATAAATCTTATAGATGAGAATAAGCAATATATGAATATCATGACTACCATATTCCACATCATAATTCTCAGATTTAACATGAAGGTTACATAAATCAACATACAATCTAATTTATTCATATGAAACTCAAAATACTCTTGACTTGAAACCCACAAAACAACACATACATGAACACAATTCCCTTCAAGAATGTAAATTATAATTTATGTTTTAAAAAGGATTCTTGAACTCCAAGGGTGGAAGGAACCCAAGGATGAACACCTAAACAGACCTTGATTGTTGAATTCATAAGAATTGTTGGTGAATTCTTGGGACTTGATCTTAGAGTTAATGAACTAGGGTTTTGATCTTGAGAATATTTGTGAAATAATGAGTGAATTTTTCCCTTTGGGAGGCTTAATTTCATATTATTGATGGGAAAATGACCCAATTACCCCCCACAAACCCATAAATTAAAACACAAATCATGACCAATGACACGATAGGTAACACGACACATCAATGGTGTCGATATGATTATTGATGCGACGTGTCGATGGTAACGATGCAATAGCCAATGCGACGCGTCCTGATTACATTGGCTTGCTATCTTGGTCATCCAAACGTGGCTCAAATGATGTTCAAAAATCCTAAAACTTACTCGGGATGACCTATAGATAACCCTAATCATGAATCAATTTAAAAATAGATAATTTTAGGTCGAAAAGATAAAAAATAAGACCATTGAAATATTTAGGCCAAAAATGAGACTAAGTCTTAGCACTTAGCTGAAATTTTTTAAGTTTGCGATCTCTTTTGGCATGCTATAAAGAACTGAAATGGGTTAGGACTTTATGGGGTCTTATATATTTCCACTACCAACCACAATGATACATTTCCACAACCATGTTAGCTAATATTCACTCATTATAATCATTTTATTCATGAATTTCCAAAATTTTCATATGTCAATAAAGTATGCTAACATTACAATACACCAATGGTAAAACATTAAACATTTTAACAACATAATATAATTATTCACATGTATTCAAGGCTATCAATATCACATAGGACTCTATAAGGTCACACCTACATATCATATCTTAATTTTGACAATTACATCATATATAGGCCCCCACATGGGTACAACACATAGATAGCCATTTTACATGATTAGTTCCCACCCTTAATATGAATTTTGTACCATAATTTACTATCTAACACAATCTAAAAGAGTTAAGCCATAACCTACCTCAAAAGCCAAAACTGGTCCCCTACACTTTGAACCCACGACCTTACTTTTCACGAATAATATCAAACTCCACTAAAAACATTAAATCTAGTATCTATACATCAAAACAAAACCAACGATACCCATATTGAGTACTTTTGATTCAGGGTCAAAAAGGACTCTCGGAATAGGTTTTCGAAAAAAAAGGGCAAAATTAGAACTTCACTTTAAAAATATGTTCCCCATATTTTAGGAATTTATAACTAAAAACTCAAGTCAAATAAAGTTAAAAATAAGGTTCAAATTGAAGAAAAATTATTTTTGAGCTTTGCTGGGTAAAATCATTGAAATTCGGGTTAAAATCAAGAATCAGAGTTATTTTAAAAATTAAATTGATGAAAAATTAATAATTATACGATAAAAACATTATTCAAGTGAAAATAAGTGAAATTGACGTTTAAAATCAAGCCCTAATATTTTTTGATGTTTTGAGAAATTAATTAAGAAATTACTAAGAAAAATGTGATTTCTTACCTTAAATACATAACAGAATAATAAAATATATGTTAATCTAGCTTTCCAAGCTCCCATGAGCTTCACTTTTAAGCTATCACACTATTTAGGAGTTTAACTCTCAAGAGGAAGGTGAAAGAATGAGCAAAAACCAGATAAAAAGGGCTATTTATACTGTAGTCGAGTTACCAAACCTTTAACACATAAAAATCATTTCCCAATCTCGATCTACCCTTTTTATGTTTGTTTGCACCAGCTACTTGGTGCACCATGTATTTTTAATTCGAAGCGGACTTTAATGATTTGCCCAAAATTCGATCGGAGTTCGATATATGCAAACGAACTATGTAACCACACTAAATTCGATGCTCCAAATTCAGTGGCGATATCAAAATTTTTAAAAAACATTGTTTTCACAAAGTCGACCCCCGAAACCCAAAATTATAATTTTCAAAACTAAGGATTAAAATGAGATTTAAAAACCATAAAAATTACACCAAACATGTCACCACCCTAAAATCGACATTCTAGATTTACTGGTGAAGTTAAATTTTACATCTGAGGTCATTTCGACCAAATATGGATCCCACACCCATACTTTCAATTATCCAACTTTTCGATCGATAGGTCTATAAGATTTGGTGAACTGGGACTCGAACCAAAGGTCTACCTAGCATAAAATTGATAATTTGGTGTCTCTAGTATAATCTGGTTAGCCACCTATCACATAGATTAAAATATATTCACATAAGTCCAAAATAAGGTTTTTCAAATCATAAAAAACCACAATATCACATAAATAGTACCAAAATGCATCGAAAATCATGTCAATCACTCTCATACCCCAGAAATATCATAATATAACTATGGGGGGGGGGGGTAAAAGAGTCAAATCATACAAAATCATAAATTTAACATATTTTATCAAATTTTTAGATCATTACAGTATACATTGGTTACCACTAAGGGATGAGCTTGACGTATAGAAGATAGTATGTTACCCTTATGGATTGATTAAGGTATGAAAAGAAAAGGGAAGAGGGGTACGAATCATGACCAGGTGTATGATTTAAGCTCCAAGACCTTTCCAACTCTGAGACACCAAAAGTTGTTTTTCAAATGGTTCAAGGTCTAGGTGTTTTAGAATTCCCTTAGCTAAATGTACATCACATTAAGACAAAAAAATCCTAAAATATAATTTTAATATTTTTTGTACTAATTCTTCTATTTTTACACTCTCTTGAAACACGCTAAGCTATTAATATCTGGTTGAAATCCTTCCATGCAATTAGCTCCCAGAATCACATAAGACCCCACATAAGTAAGATGATAAAATCATAATTTCAAAAGATTAATCTCACGATAAAATACCCTAGCCATAACATAATTTACATGAATGGTTAACTATCACATCTGGTCTAAGCAAAGTTAAGCCATAACCTACCTGAAAAATCAAAACACGACCCTAGATGCTTTAACAATAAGCTTTTCATTTTTGCATGGTCTCAAAATGAATCTAGTCTATTGAAAATATATTCTATACAATAAAAGTAGTCTAACAATATTTATATTAGATACATTCATTCTTGGTCCAAAAATAATTTAAAAATCAACCCTAAAGAAAAAAAGGGTAAAATCAAAATTTTATTGAAGAATTATGTTTTCCATACTCAAAATATTTTAAATATGGAAACCCATTATAAAAAATAGTTGAAATCAAGCTTGAAATCGAAAAAAACCTATTTTTTCACTTTACTAAGTGAAACCCCAAACTCCAAGTTTGAAATCAAAATTTAGAAGGTATTTTTGAGATAAAATAAATGGATATTTTTTGATAGAAATAAGGTTTAGATATTTACCCAAGAAAATTCAACGGAGAAGCCTCTTGAAATCACCCAAAATCATGGCCTCAAGGCTCACTAATAGAGAAAAATGGAAAAATTATGATAATGAAAAATTTATAATATTCAGGTGAGTAATGTCTCACGATCGGAACACCCTCCAAACAATTATGAGGGTTAAAGTTTGTTCAATATTAAATTGACCATTCTGATAGTGAGAGATTAGCGTCGCAACTCAACTAGTCCACAAGCTAACATTTTATGATCTTGGTTACCTTCCTCATGATCATTATAAGTAAAATAATCAAGGCCCATGATCCAAATATATGTCCACACAATCACGATAAAGGGCTAGGTGCTACATCAAATATCACTAAATTAATTAAGGAAATGTAACAATCCTCATTATGATTTTTAGAGTTTTCTATGTTTTAACATTTTTTTCCTTCTTGCTTGTTTCTTAATATCCATTGTGAGTGGTAAGAATGATTAGCACTGTCCTCAAAACATTTGTAAGTAAGTTATATGAGTTTGTGATTTTAAGTAGACTTTATATTGATATAGTTAACTTTGGTCAATATTTTGTGATCCAAGCATCAAATGGTGATTATATAAATTCTATTAGATCTGGAATGTCAAAATTTTGAGTTAGTAGCATTTAGCCTTGTAACATAGTTGGATTGTATTTGGGAGGTCCTAAATGAGTTTTAGATATCAGAGTTTAAACTTTAATATTGTTGAGTTTTCATAGAATCACCTATATTTAATGAACTATTTCATGCATGTGTATGGTACCATTGGATATATTTCAAAACTTGAGTCTGTATGAGAATGTTATGCCCATTTTAGTGAAATTTGAGGTTGTTGGTGCCGGTACATCGCTTAAGTGACCAAATGGACACCTAAGTTGTTCGAAATAGGGAAATAGGTCCTCTTAATTTAGGTGATAGTGGTGTCACTCAATAGATGCCATTTAAGTGACAAAATTCTTGCTTAAGCAAAAATCGGCGAGTTTAAGACCTAAATTGAATCCATTTTAAATTTTTGATATTAGGGAGCTGGTAAACTCTATTTTAGGTGATTCTTAATGTGTTTTTCTTGTATAATTATTGAGTATGTGATTTTACCTCTATTTTTTTCATTTTCAATATTATATGTCCTCATTTTTTATGATTTTGATACATAAAGTTTAATTTTGAAATTCAGAGTTATGAAATTGAAAGTTCTTGATTTGATGGTCGATTTGGAATTAATTTTCATTAATTTTTGAGATTTAATGTCTTTGTATCAAGAATAAACAGATTTTGACAAAATTTCTAAAATTTCTCATTTTAAACCGTGTTTGATAATATGGAATTAATGTTTTATCGGTAAAATGATATATTGATATTTTAGTAAATTCTAATTCATCTTCAACTCAGTTTTATTGGTTTTCTAATTTAAAATCCTTAAATTATGAGTAACATATAAAAATATTAGTTTTACCCATTTATTTTTAGGGTCGATTTGGACCAGAAACCAAAGTATAATAATTTGGGTATCATTGGTCTTATATTTATGTATAGGTACCATATTTGATTATATTGAATGTGTTTGATAGTGATTCAAGGGACTAAAGCCTCTAATTTATCTTTCAGGTTGTGTTTTAACTTTGTGGATCTTTTTTTGAGGGAAGTTTATATGTACTTTGACTCTTTTATAAGGTGTTTATGTGTTATGTGCTTGCATTTTGTAAATCACAAAGGGTTTGAAGGTATCGCTTAGATGAAATGGCTAGCATCTCTGTGAGTAGTAGAGTCTACTAATGGGTTGAATTAACTAAATGAATATCTTACATTTTTTCTCTACCTGGGTATACTTTTATGATACTTTGCAGATAAATGGCTTATTGATCTTGAGTAAATTGATAGTGGGTATATATTTAAGATCTTGAATTATATTTGGCGTATTTTGATGTGATGATTGGGGTTTAGTGACCATTTAGGGAATAACTATGCTATTATGTTATTTGATGGAATAATTGAGATTTATTAACCACTTTGGGTAAGAATAGATTGTAGTGGTTGATACAGTTATTGGGGTTTATTAATCTCTTAAGATATAACAAATGATTGTATAGATAAATGGTTAACAAATTAATCTGGGCCTAAATCATTAGATAAGAGAATGAATGAAAACTTTAGGGTATGTTGTTAAATACTATAGTTTTCCTTTAAGTAATTTAGTTTAATGCGTCATTATTTGGGAAAGATGGAAATTATATAAAATAAGCTAGTTTTTGGGTAAGTCCTCTATGTTTACATTTTTTGTATTACTTATTGTCGTTGTGATGTGCAAGTAGGGTCTTCTATTGACTATATTATTGACTAAGAGTTTTCTCATTGTGATTCTTGTGTGGGGGCTAGCATTGGTCTTGTTTAGCATTATTTGCCTTTATTATTATCATGATGCCTGAGTAGGGGCTTGTATTGGCATTATTATTGTATTACTTGACTCTTTATTACTATGGCACAATTCGATAGCTTATATCATGATCTATTAAGATCTGAGCTAATTATACTATTACTGAGTTAATTCTTTACATTATATAAATTTGTTTATGAACATTCATCCTTATTTCATTAATTTATATTCAAAGAAACAAGTACAACAAAGAAACACCATTTTTTCTAAAAAAATAAGACACTTTATAAAATGTTTTGATTGAAGGATATGCCGGCAAGGTTGATTGATGAGATTGTGATTTGGTATATAAGGTGCGAACCCTCTGTGGTGTCCTATCTTTGAAGATTTCTCTCAAAAGGAGTAAACATGGTGATATTGAGACAGTACATCAGTACCCCTTTATTTCATTATATCACATGCATTGCATTCCTTTGTATGATTGATATTACATCTGATTATTTCCTTTGATATTCCGTTATTGAGATTGGATATTGTTTGTGATATTATGTATTTTTATCCCATATTACTACATTACATTACATAGTACCTTCTCTATCACAATCTAAAAATGAACTCATGATGGTAATTATCGCGTCCCTACCTTGACAAATAAGCCAATCACTAAAAAAAGGAAACAAGAACCCCAATAGTAACTAAAATAGTAAGCCGAGACTTCTAGATCAAAGTCATGCCAAAAAACAATTTAAATAAAGCGAAAGTCTGAAAGAAATGACATAAACCAACCAAAATCTGGTTTCATAATATAGGAGAATCTAACCATAATATTAAAAATTGAAATACAAAATCTGTCTCTAATCTAAAATATAGACAAGGTAAGAGATATGATGAGATCTAGAATCCATCATAAACACTAGAACGATCCAGTACTTTGAATCTGATCAACTCTGCCCAATACTTCAACCGCCACGCATAGTACTCAAATTGGGATCTGCACTGAAAGGGTGCAGTAGGGGTAAGTACGGTGCACTTGTACTAAGTATCATAGGCCAACTGAGCAAAGTAGAAAGTAATACAAGTAAAGAAAACTATGAGCAAATCACCTACAAATAGAAATTTTTTAAAACGTTAGCTCACACCCTCTCCATTAAAATATCTAATATAAATACTAAAATAAAATAATACAAATATACATAAAAAGTATACCATAACTAAACACACATCAAGGAAAACTAAAGGAATCATGCAAGATACATATGAAATGTAATGTAATGATGATATGATGAATAGTGAAAGTCATCATGAGTTTTTGTACATACTAACCGAGCTTGCAACCTCCAAGATTGGATCCATAGGGGCCTTACAACCTATATACTATATATCAATCTCAAGACTCAACTCATCACTCTGGCTTGTGTTCACGGAGAGGGTTTTATCAAAATATCTCATTTTCTTCAAAAAACATCATTCCTCAATTATCTCATGAATATAAATATGTATGGAATAAGAATGCAATACTTACAATTTAATCTATGTGAAGATATACAGTCCATTTTATACATATATAAGTGAGCCAAGAAATAAACTCAATATGTCCATAATTCATGATATCAATTATAATTAGACACCATCAAAGTAAATATGCATGTACAACATAATTAATATCATATCAACCCCTAATATAGATATTTTATTATGATAAAGGCAACCAATGCTCAATAAGGGATACAATAACAATTCAATACCTCACACTGACATTATGTCTAGACTAAAGGCATTAAATGTATAGATAAGACCAAATGATGTCAAGTAAAACCCCCACTCGAGTAACACACAATATCAAACACAAGTTATCAACAACATAAGAGCCTCTCGAGCACACAATAGTAATAATAATCCCCAAATATAAGACCTATAGTTATTTTTCCTAATTCATAGCATGCTTTACCCCCAACTCAGTCTAAAAAAAGTTAAGCTATAACCTACCTCAAAACATTGAAATCAAAGTCTAAAGTACTTTAACAAGATACTTTACCCTTTTGAACAGTCTCTAAATCAACTAAAACATACAAAAATAGCATCTACGAATTAAAAGGAAGCTATCAATATCCATATCAATCATATTTTAAAATGGGTCCAAAACAGACTTCAAAAATAACTTCAAAAATAAAAGGGGCAAATGTAATACCCTATACTTTTCTTAGTTCAGTTCAACTTTTAGTACATGCACAAGAGGCTTAGAATCTAAAAATTTAGCTAAGTGTTGGAGACTTAGTTTTATTTTTGGTCTCTTAACTTCAATGATTTCTAGATTGACCTTCCCGGCCCTGAGACGTAAGTTTTTGAGTTGATTCATGTTCAAGGGTGTAAGTAGCATGTCTCGAGTGAGTTTTAATTTTTTCAGATGAGGTTTGGACCACATTTTGATTTCAAAAATAGTAGCTCATCACGATTTCACCGCGTCGCAGTGGCTATAGCGGTGGAAGCCTTGGCGCATCGCGGTGACAGCCCAAATGGTGTTCCAGTTGTGAATTTTAATTTCCAGGGGCAGTTTAGTCTTTTTCCATCACCCCTAAATCATGAAAACAAGGGATTAAACAACTGAAAGGGAATATTTAGCCCACATTTCCCCATTTTATTCAATAAGAAACCCTAAACTCTCTAATTGTTCATCAAGCTAAAACCTTCTCCCGATCCAAGAAAGATGAAAATTTGGGGTTTCTAAGTCAAGAACATTCAAACTTATGATATTCTTCTGGATTTAATCCTTAGAGGTATGTTAGATGTTTAATTTATGGATTCTTTTCACCCATGGTGTCCAATAATCCATCTTTTATATTTTACATTATGAAATTAGATGTTAATAATGATTTATCTCCATGAAGTTTTTGTGAATTTCGATTATACATGATGTTTACAATGTATTTTCATTGAAAGAAGCCCTTACACATTTAAAGCATGAAATTTCATTGTTAAATTCCTAAGTATGGTTTTATGCAAATATGCTATTCCTACATGTTTCACTCATTTCCATGATTAAGTCCGTGAATGTCTTACCATTTAAATTTCAAGTTAAGATTATAAATTGTTTCAAGTGGAATGCATTGTAAAATGTTTTAAATATGGTGGTTTTCATATCATGTTCATGAGAATTTTGAATAAATCCTCAGTTTATGATCTTGTCATGTGATCATGCTACCTCATCATGTTTAAAGGTATTCATATATTTAAACTCATGTCTCCCATCTGTTTAATGAAATGCTTTAGTGAATAATTGTAAATAATGATTTCCCTTCCATGATTTCGAAGCTTTTATATGTCCCTAATGTTATAGTAATTGAGCCCTGGGGCTATGTATATTTGAAATTTAGCTGTTTACCTAGTTTTCAGTATCTATAGAATGATTTTAGTCATAACATGAGTAGTATCATTCAGTTAGTTAATACAGTCAGTTGTGGGTTCAGTTAACCATTGTTTTGTCCAGTATTTAGTGTCAGTTCAGTTGAGAGTAGGATTTAGCACCAAGTGAACCTAGGGATGGGGGCTCACCCATCAGTTAGGAATGGGTCCTCAAAAGCAATCCCTAAGTTCTAGAACTACGTAGCCAACATAGGTTATTAGATATCACCTAACAATTTAGGAATGACACTCTCAGGGATCACCCGCCAGTTTAGGACTGCTCTAAGGATTCACCTGCTAGATTAGGACAGACACCACAACCATTGTTAGTACTCGTGGCATGGTACTACCACTCTTCCAACTGGGATCACAGGTTGTAGCTCGATTAGTTCAGTTTGGAGCATGTCAGTTATGTGATACCTCTCACAATTTTTATTTCAGTATTAACTTCAAAACTCAATTCAGTTTTGATTGACCATGAAATACAGTTTAATAGTTAATCAGTTATCAAATTTTAGTATTTTGGTTTACAGAATATTTTAGAATCATGTTATATTCTTGGTCATGCATTCTTCAATTTTATAGCATTCACGCATGCATATCCAATTATCTCATGCTATTCATTCAGTCAGTAGTTATTCATACACATGAGTCCATGTATATAAGCCAAACCTCATATAGCATACCAGTACATTCCAAGTACTGATTGCATACTCGTTTCTTGTGCTATGATATATTATATCATAGGTTCGGATACTTAGGTTCCCGACTGCACTTAGACATTCCAACAAACTTTCCAACATGAAATATAGTTTCATGACCATGTAAGCGGCACACCATACAAAATCAAAGCTTACGTCAAACACCACAAACATAGAGACTAACTTTCCAATAGGTTTCAACACCATAGAGGCGGTATACCTTAACAAGTCAAAGCTTTTATCAACACCACAGACACAGAGACTAACCTTTCAAACAAGACAGGCAATTCATGTCCATATAGCTGGTATGCCATACAAAATCAAAGCTTTTAATCGACACACCATAGCTTTTCTACGACTGAGCTACACATCCATATAGAAGGTTTACTTTTTATCTACAAAGCCTTTAGAACCCTTAGTGGGATGGCTTGACTTTGGAACTACAAGCTACGCAACAAGGATGGTGTTTCTCGGTAATAAAGCCTTCGTAACCCAAAAGAGGTATGGATTGACTATGCCAGTCTTAGAACACATGAGATCCCTTGTCTCCTTAGTACATAACTATTACGTATTTACCTAAAATGGGTCTTATGACAACTTTCCCTGGACAGTTTTCCTCAAAATGGCCGCAAAACAAAAGGTGTACTAAGGCAAACCCCAGATCTGCATGTTCTTTCTCAGATATTAAATCTTTTCAGAAAGCTATCGCATGGACTAAGACAATTTCATTTCATATACATGGAAAGGACTTAGACATCTATGTAGTGTGGAAAAAGCCAACTTCGTTATGCATGGAAAGTACTTAGACATCTACGTCATGTGGACAAATCCTACTTCATTTCATAAAATCTAGGAAAGTAACTTTGGAGTGCCGTTGTTGTCATCACAACAAGCTAGCACTTCACCATAGTATTTCCTTACCCCCTTAATCGGACCTAAAGGATTGAAGTACCCATACCTTTGGAATAAAGAAAGCAATAGAAAGAGAGTTTAGCCAACAAACATTTTCATTGATAGTATAGAGAAACTATACAAAAGATTTTTAGGTGGAGGAAATGATCTACGTAGAGCAAATGATCTAAGTAGAGCCAATGATCGGTAGAGAAAATAATGCCTCCAACCTTATGGCCAAGGCTTTCTTTTATAGAGAAAGAAAGCTTACTAGCTAAGCAAAGATATGGATAAATATGAAATAAAATATTACATTCCTATTCTAACAATTAAAGGATAGGCATTATCTACTAATAAGGATAAGTATTATCCTTTTAGAAGGGATAAACATTATCTGTTACAACTAGATAAGCCTTATCTTTATTTGCACTGGGCCCTACTAACATGTGGGAGGAATAATAGCTTGCAAACAGGTGCATTAGCATCTTCATAGGCATCTTGCAAGAAGGTGGATAAGATCCTTTTAAGTAGCTGAGTGAGTAGCTTTAAAAACCCATCTAAAAGGGTAACCCATTAAGGAGGGTTTCCTTGGAGAGAAGCGTAACCTATTGGAAAGGGTAACCCACTGGTGAGGGTAACCCATCTGATAGGTTTTCCTTGGAGAAGAGGGTAACCTACTGGGGAGCGTAACCCACTAGAGAGGGTAACCT
Source organism: Capsicum annuum (assembly GCF_002878395.1). Classification (NCBI taxonomy): domain Eukaryota; kingdom Viridiplantae; phylum Streptophyta; class Magnoliopsida; order Solanales; family Solanaceae; genus Capsicum; species Capsicum annuum. The sequence goes on along the minus strand of NC_061120.1, from coordinate 55,697,303 downwards.
ACTGGAAATAGTAACCCATTGGAGAGGGAAAATTCTTGCACATGTCATCTGCCATCATCTTTCAGGTAGTGTTGGATTGTGGCGGCCGCGATGGGCTCCCGTATCCTTCTTCTATCCACTAATTAATTCTGTGCTTCTTCTTTTGGCGTTCTTTTCCTTCCAAGATTCTTTTCATCGATCTAGTGAAGTAACTCCTTCTGAATTATGAATCTTCACTTTTCTATTGGGGAGCTTTTAGCCGTATGCTTTTGATAGAGCTAGTGACTTCATCTCTAGTGATCTTGTATTGTGGCTGATATTGTTTTCCTTCTCATCTGACTTCATCTAAGTGGGGATGACCTTCGTCTACATCATTCTATTTACCCCATTCCTTTGGCCAGATTTCCTTTGAAATACATCTGTTCTGCTTAAAAATGAAGTGCCGAGCTATATAGTATTTATCTTCCAGAGAGAGTATAGACACGGGAAACTTCTAGAGGAGTGAAATTTTTGGATGATCTTAGATTTCATGGCCTGAGATTCGTATAGGGCAATGCAGCATGAAGACCATTGCATTGTAGGAATCCTTGAAGCATCGAATCCAATATTCTTGCGGCTTGAACCATAGTATGAATCTCTTTAGAGAAGGTTTGATTCAATTGAAATACCTGAAGGAAACACACTTTAACTACATAAGAATGTAGTGCTAGTGGCACAAATACCAAAATAGCCACAGGAGTTCTTACGAGAAGTCATTGGTTAGCGCGATGAACACATGGCAGAAGGGATATTTTAGGTGTACTCCAAACGGCTTCAGGATGGATCTGCCATACTTTCTAAACACTTGAAGCTCATAGAAGGTCCTTCTTTCTCAGAGAATAGATGTATAAAAGGGATCCACATACTGGTTGAATAGATTTGGCGGGTAATCTGCTAGCCCATAAGATAATATCCCTATCTTCTTTAGCTTGAGGATTTAACTGGCATGGTGCTGGTAGTCTTCTCCATTGTCGGATATCAGCTGAAGATCATCAGTATACATGTCACCTTCTATGTCATATACGTCTACAGAGAATAGGGTGTCCTCCGTCAATTCTTCTTCCAGCGAGAAGAATGATTCAAGGTCGTTCTCCATACTGAGATAGATTCCCGCATGATCATCTATCTCTTCAAATAGGTGGATGGAGTCCTTTGATGTCTTGTATTGAGGACAATTTCTAGTGAAGTGGCCAGGCTTTCTACAGATAAAGCAGCCATAGTCTTTCTTCTTGTAGCTGGCTGGGCTCTTTCGTCTGAAGTACCTGGTTTGCCAGGTAACCCTGCTCCTATCATCGGGAGGTCTTGGTAGTTTGATCCTCCTAAATAACAGTTGACTTTTTGTGTTTATCTTGCGGCGAGGTAGGAGCAGTCAGACATGGCGATGAGGTTATCTTTGCTACAGCCTCGATCGAGGACTGGATTGTTTTTGATGATTTTCTTTAGCATGGTACTCTTGATGAATATGCTGTCCAGAGCCTAGAAGATGGCTTGCCAGATATAGCCTATTTATGGGATGGTTATCGACTTAAACTTCTCCTCTACAATCATCATCGTGTTGTTTACAAACATTATCGGTAGTGATAATATGAAGGCTTGCTTTAGGTTGGGATCCCCGCCCAACTCAAAGAAGATCTTCGCTATCCTTTGGAAGTAGATATCAATGGCATTTCTCTGGAATGATAGACACTTCATCTCAAAAGGCTGTCGCTGGAGATTCTTGTGCCTCTGTCCTTTATCTCCATAGAATACCTTGTGTAGGATCCTGATATTGATGGCAAAGTCCTGGGATCTCAGATATGTGTTCTTGTCTAAAATTCTATGAGCGTTCCACCAGTCTTTAAGTATGCTAGAGAATCTGGATATGAACTTCGAGTGTATCATGTATTTATTCTGCTCAGCCAGATTCTTCATTGCCATCTAAGTGTAGAAGTCCTGGATCTATGGTGTTACGATAAAATATTGATGTCGTCGAGGGTAAAGGTGTGAAATTTGGTTCCCACGGTCTTTCTCACTGGTGTACCTAGATTTGTCTTTATTTTGGGATTTGATCGTTCGTCATCCCATCTTGCTCGTCGACAACCTCGAAGACCTCTGGTTCCCTAGAATAGTTCATGTATGTCAATAGATAGTTTTCTTATGGAGATTTTATTGAGGGTTAAGGAGTATCCTCAACATATTCTTGTGAATCATCAGACTCTTTGCTGTTCTTCATGTACCCATCGGTTGGAAAGTTATCGGTGGTGTTGGAGTATGCCTCTGCATCAGAGGAATCTCCTTTACTCAAAGAAGGATAAATAGGATCAATATCCTGGATCTGTTCATTGCACCTTAAAGATACTTTAACTGGATCAAGGACGGTTATTGCTTGTTGATCTAGGATAGTATCGTCATCGAAGTTCAAGCCATATGGATTTGGGACAACATGATCTGAATCAATATCTGTATCACAATGATGTGGCAACTATTTGTAATTCAAAAGGCCATCTTTTAGCAAGGCGGTCCATTCTATATTTTCAAATGGCACTCTGGCTTGTGGATTATGAGAATGTCATCTGGGAATGTGATGTTGTGGTCTAAGATCATTATGGCCCCGTTGTCTACAACAAACTCTATTTTTCTCTTGGCCTGCTTCTGAGTTTTGTTGGCTTTTCTGTTGGTAGCGATGTCATCTTTCCTATCCCATACATACTTGGCAATTTCAAACTCCCTTTCTTCTTGAGAATCTGGGGATATCGGCATATGGGAACTCAAAGTAGGTGTGGGAAAAATATGGCCTATTTTTGGTGGAGAGTGTACATGTGGAGACACAGGGAATAAGGTTGGCTTTGGTAGTGAGCTATGGTTTCTCTGGGGCTGAAACCCTTTGTGTCTCAATTATTTGTTTTTGTTCTTTAGAGAAGCCATTTCTTTCTGTTGCTGGTCAAAGAAATGACACATCAAAGTGCCTTGCGGATATATATCATACTGCATGGATTGGTGCCTGAGCTCCAACTAGCGGATAAGTCCATTTTGCTGAGTTGATGCTTGTTATTCTCTCTTGTTTATTCTTTCAACTTTGCTCGCCAACTTATTTTGAGAGTGAGCAACATTATTCATGGATTTCTTGATGCAGGATAGCATCCTGTTTTAGCACATGGCCTTTTTAGATTGCCAGTTGAGTGCTGCCTTGGTATCACTGAGGGGCATCTTTTCTCTGGATGGAAGGATAACAGTTTTAGCGGTATCTTTAAAGTGTGGTTCATGACCTTTTCAAAGGGTTTGTTTGATGGAAAGTCATCTGAGTAACTGCTGCCAGAGTAAGACATCATGAATAGTTTGGTAGCGGGTTGGTTTTCTTTGGTTCTGGTGGTTTTGGCTTGTGGTGGAGAGGGCGAGGTGGCCCCTTGGCTCAGGTGGCATCTACAATTTGACTTCCATAGAAAGTGTCCAGAGAAAGGACATTTGCGCCACATGGTATATTGGCCGTCATTATTAAAGTGGTGTACCCGATTAAGCTCATCCATAGTCTATGAGCCAGCACATGAACCCTGGGTCATCTGTCAAGATTTCTCCGTCTAGTAGTGGGATGTCATTAGAAGGTTGATACATGTAGATTTAGAAGGTGGTTTTGGGAGGATGCTTTAGGCGTGAGTGGTTAAAGCTAATTGTGACAGTGGTCACTCCTTCTGGCAAAGGTTGGTTCCTTGGACTAGAGAGGTTCAGGATAGTGTCTCAACTTCTCATAGTTTGTGACCCATGAATCTGGGAGTACTTTTACAAGTTCATCTCTAGGTATCTACCTTGGGAGCTGTAAATACTGAGTGGTTCCATTGGTGGCATCTATATTAAAGAACAAAGCATTGCCACCACCTGGAAGGGATAGATCCATAGCATGCTTCTAAACCCGCTAAGCTACTTGGTAGTAGAGAGTTACCTTGATGGAATCTCTTGCCTATGGAGCTCTAAGTATCTAGACCTGGATCTTCAACACTTCCGTCAGATACGGATTAGAGAGGGACATATTGAAGTTGGGGAATATAGTAACGAAGACTGTCCTGACGTACAGTGTGATTTCTAAAGTTCCTAAGTTGGCATCTTGGTATTTTTTGTACGTAGTATAAAGGAGGGAAAGACACACCACCACAGGCTGGCCTTTTCTTCCATGATATGACAACGCAACACTAACAGCACCAAAGTGGATATGGGTGAAGCCTTGGTTCCTCCACTGTCTTGGAAAATCTTGCGGCATCTATAGAGTGATGAACTATTCCTCCTGAGATGAAAGAATAGGATTCTGGTCTAGTTTCGAGGCAGAAAAATATTCTTTAACTTCTTTCGATGTTTGCTACACCAAAGAACGGATCTACACCCATAGGTTACATGCCCTTTTCGCAAAGGTAAAGTAAGGATTTAGGAGAGGTAGATGTGTTGAGGATATCTTTTGTTTTGATGGTAGCACATCTACATTGTATGGGTAATCAAATTTGGATGACATAGTTTTGGAAGGGGACATATTTACATGAGCTAGGGATCTATATGAACTGGGCCTACCAAAAGATGAGACTCAATGGAAGACATATTTTTGTACTTTTTGGACTATAGAGACGATGTATTTGTTCTAAGGTTCTATGAACAAAATTCTTTTTGTATTTTTGTGGACTGACTCTATATATATGTCACTGACTTGATCTATTTGTTCTAAAGATCTACAGAAAAGACTCAATAAAATGAAAATCTTTTTGTGTTTTTATGGACTGACTCAATATATTTGTGCTAAGGATCGAAGGACACAACATATATTTGTTCTAAAATCTAAAATAGTAACTACGACTCGATTATGTAAAGGACGCAGACTACTATACTGGAAAACACTACCTCTGACAATTGAAATGAAACTATGACACTAATTTGTACAAGAAATGAGAATTAAAACTTTGAAGCTAAAACTAAAGACGGATCTAAGAGTAGTAGTTTGGACAAGTGAAAAGTAAAAACAAAAGAAATTAAAAATATAAAGCTAGCTCATGCATTTGCAATCAGCAGAGGTGGGTCCAAACTCCTGCTTCCTCCCAACCTCTGGGAGTGGGGATTGCTCTGATACCAAATAGACGGGGAGGTAGAGGGGATCCAAAGACTACCAGATAGAGCAGCCATATTGATAGGCATAAGACCCCGAACTTTCAAACATGAAAGGCGATTTCACGACCATGTAGGAGGCATGCCATATGAAATAAAATCTTTTGTCAAACACCACTGACACATAGACTAAATTTCCAATAGGTTTCAATACCATGGAGGCATTATACCTTAACAATTTAAAGCTTTCATCAGCACCACAAACACAGAGACTAACCTTTCCAACATGACAGGCAATTCACGTCCATATAGGCGGCATGCCATGCGAAATCAAAGTTTTCAATCGACACGCCACAACTTTCTTACGACTGAGCTATGCATCCATATAGATGGTTTGATTTTTAGCTAAAAAGACTTCACAACCCTTAACGGTATCGATTGACTTTGGAACTGTAAGCTAAAAATCAACGATGGCTTTTCTCTGCAACAAAGCCCTTGCAACCCAAAAGAGAGATATCTTGACTTTGCCAGTCTTAGAACACATGGGATCCCTTGTATCCTTAGTATAAAACTGTTTTGTTGTTTCCTAAAACAGGTCTAACAGTGGCTCTCCCTGGCCTGTTGCCCTCAAAATGGACGTCGAACAAAAGGTGCACTAAGGCAAACCCTTGATCTGCGTGTTCTTTCTCTGATATAGAATAGTTTCAGAAAGCTATGGCATGGACTAAGCCAATTTCGTTTCATATACATGGAAGGAACTTAGACATCTACTTCATGTGGACAAATCCAAATTCATTATACATGGAAAGTACATAGACATCTACGTTATGTGGACAAAGCCAATTTCATTTAATAAACATGGAAAGTAACTTCGGTGTGCAGTTGTTGCCATCGTAAAAAGCTAGAACTTCATCGTAGTATTTCCTCATCCTCTAGTCTGACCTAAAGGATCAAAGGACTCATCCATTTAGAATAGATAAAGCAAGAGCAAGAGAGTTTAGCTAACAAACATTTCATTTGTAGTAGAGAGAAACTGTACAAGACGTTTTTAGGTAGAGAAAATGATAGGTAGATCAAATGATACTTCTAACCTAAAGGACTATGATTCATTTGATAGAGAAAGGAATCTTACTAGCTAACTAAGCTATAGACAAACATGAAATAAAATATTACATTCCTATCTAAATAACTAAGGGATAGGCGTTATCCGTTAATTAAGATAAGTCTTATCCTTTTGTAAGTGATAAGCATTATTTGTTATGACTAGATAAGCCTTATCTTTATTAACACTGGGACATACTAACACGTAAGGGTCAAATTAAAACAAAACTAACTATATTGTTTGCATGTGACAATATGTCCAGTCAGGTGATTCAACAGATTGTAAGCAGGTGCATCAGCAGCTTCACAGGCATCTTGCAAACAGGTGAACAAGCTCCATGTCTTCATAGTACCTGAGTGAGCAGCTTCAAAAACCTATCTGAAAGGGTAACCCACTGAGGAGGGATTCCTTGGAGGGGAGAGTAACCCACTAAAATGGGTAACCTACTGTAGAGGTAACCCATCAGGCATGGTTTTCTTTGAGAGGAGGGTAACCCACTGGGAAAGGTAAACCACTGGAGAGGGTAACCCACTGGGAATGGTAACCTGTTGGAAAGGGTAACTTTCTTGCATATGTCATCTGACGTCATATTGTAGGCTGTGTTAGATGGTGCCGGAGGCGGTGAGCTCGTGTATCCTTCTTCTATCCACCAATCTATTCCATGCTTCTGCTTGAGGCATTCTTAGCCTTCCAAGTTTCCCTTCATCGACCTTGTAAATTAACTATTTCTGAATAATAAATCTTTGAATTCCTATTGGGGAGATTTCAACCATATGCTACTGATAGAGCTGGTGACTTCATCTATAGTGATCTCATACTACAGATGATATTCCTTTGCATCTGTCAGACCTCATCCCAGTGGGGATGACCGTCATCTACATGTTCTGCTAGAAAATAAAGCACTAGGCTTTATAGTATTCATCTTCTAGAGGTAGTATAAACACGAGAAATTTGCAGAGGTATGAAATTTCTGGCTAAGCTTGGATGTCGTGGCTTGAGATTCCTACATGGTGATGCAGCATGAAGACCATTGTATCAAAGTAATTCTTGAAGCATTGAATCCAGTATTCTTGCTGGTTGAGCCACAACATGAATCTCTTTAAAGAAGGTTGGATTCGATCGAAATTCCGGAAGGCATCACACTTGAACTCTATGAGAATGTAGTGCTAGTGTCACAGATACCATAATAGCCACATGAGTTCTTGTGGGAAGTCGTTGGCCAGCGCGATGAACACATAGTAAAAGGGATGTTCCGTGTGTACTCTGAACGGCTTCAGGATGGATCCACCATACTTTGTTAACACTTAAAGCTCGTGGAAGGTCCTTATTTCTTAGAGGATGGATGGATCAAAGGGATCCACATATTGGTTGAATAGATCTGGAGGGTAATTTGCTAGTTCGGAAGATAGTATCCCTCCATCTTTAGCATAAGGATTTAATTAGCCTGGTGCTGGTTGTCTTCGCAGTTGTTGGATATTAGGTAGAGATCATCGGCGTAGATGTTGTCTGCTTCTTCATATACGTCTATGGAGAAGAGGGTGTTCTCTTTTTATTCTTCTTCCATCTAGAAGACCAATTCTAGGTCATCCTCCATGCTGATATAGATATCTACCGAATTGGCTATCTTTTCAAAGAGGTGGATGAAGTCCTTCAACTTCTTGGCTTGAGGAAAGTTTCTGGCGAAGTGGCCAGGCTTTCAGTAGATGAAGTATCCATCCCCAAACATTCAAACATAAAAGGCGATTTTCTGACAGTGTAGGCGACATGCTATATGAAATCAAAACTTTCTTCAATCACCACAGACATAGAGCCTAACCTTTCAAACATGATAGGAAGTTCACGACCATATAGGCAGCATACCACATGAAATCAAAGATTTTAATCGACATGCCACAACTTTCCTATGACTGAGTTACGCATCCATATAGGCGATTTGCTTTTAAGCTACAAAGCCTTTACAACCCTTAACGGGATGTCTTGACTTTTGAACTACAAGCTACACATGAAGGATGGTTTCCCTTGCAACAAAGCCTTCACATCCCTTGTCTCCTTAGTACACAACTGTTCCGTATTTACCTAAAATGGGTTTACTCACTTAGGAATCAACTTCTCAATCTTTTAGGGATGAAATCACACCTTACTCGACATGCCCTATGACTCAAACTATGAGGGAACTTTGCGGGGCCTTACAATATCTCCCCTTGGGAACATTCATCCTCGAATGTCATTAGTTAGGCTTGAAATACAGGAAAAATTGAGTACACACAGCCGAAATAATTACTAAATGGTTCAAGATCTTCCTAAACTCATGACTACCCCGGATATCGCAGGAAATCTTACAAAGATAGATGCATAGCTGAACTTTAGATTAGAAAAGCTGAATCAAGGAAGAATGGTATCTTCGGATTGATCAAAACTTGCGAAAAAGAGGTGCGGGTATTTGGCTCGCATGTTAGCTTCTGCCTCCCAACTAGCACCCTCAACGGACTGGTTCTGCCATAAAACTTTGACAAAGGGAACTTCGTTGTTCCTTAGTCTACGGATCTAAAAATCTAGGATCTCTATGGGAATCTCATCAAAGGAAGGCTATCCTGAATATCAACACTCTCTGAAGGATCAACCATAACGGAATCACCAATATGCTTCTTAGACATGGAGACATGAATGATAGGATGAATGACGGACAACTCCGAGGGCAACTCAACCTCATAAGCGACTTTACCAACACGACTCAAGATTCTATACGGGCCAACATAATGGGGACTAAGCTTCCCTTTCCTACCAAACCTCTTCACCCTTTTCATGGGTGAAATCTTCAAGTAAACCAAATCACCTACCATAAACTCAATATCTCTCGTCCTTACATCAGCATAAGACTTTTGATAACTCTGAGCAGTCTTCAACCTTTCTCTAATCAACTTAACTTTCTCCATAGCTTCAAAAACTTCATCAGGTCCACAGACGGCAGCTTCACCTACCTCGAACCAACCTATGGGTGATCTACACCTCCTACCATACAAAGCCTCAAATGGTGTCATCTCAATGCTAGCATGGAAACTATTGTTATAGGCGAACTCTACTAATAGAAAATCTCATCCCAAATTCCTTTAAAATCAAGAGTGCACGCCCTCAATATATCCTCTAGGGTATGAGTGGTCCTCTCAGCCTGACCATCTATCTGCGGGTGAAAAGTTAAACTCAAAAGAGCTTGGGTGCCAAGACCCTGCTGAAATGTCCTCCAAAACTGAGAAGTAAATTGAGTACCTCTATCCAAAATGATAGACAAGGGAACTTCATGTAGTCTAACCAACTCTCGGACATACAATCTAGCATAATCCTCAGCCGTATAAGATGTATGCATGGGCAAGAAATGTGCGGACTTAGTCAACCTATCCATGACAACCCAAATAGAATCATGATGATGACACGAAAGAGGCAACCCAGTCATGAAGTCCTTATTCACTATCTCCCACTTCCAAGTGGGTATACTAAACTCTTGCATCACACCACCCGGTCGTTGGTGCTCTACCTTAACCTTTGATATGTCACACACTTTCTTCAGGCTATTCCACTAGTAGATTTCACAAAAGTCGCGATACATATTAGTAGTACTGGGATGAATGGAATAATGCGCGCCATGCGCTTCACCTATAATCCTCCATCTCAAATCATCAACACATAGAACACACAACCTACCATGCACCCTTGACACACCATCTCCCCCTTTGGAGAAAACCTCGACCTTTTGGTCCTTAACTGACTCCTTTAGTTTGACAAAACTAGGTCCCTGTCCTTTATCTCCTTCACATCCAAAACTAATGAAGACTCAGAACTATTCTGCACCAATGTACTCCCCTCTGCTGAATCAACCAATCTAACACCCAACCTAGACAGACAATGAATATCATGAGCTAACTCTCTCTTACCTTCCTCAATATGTGTAATACTACCCATGAATAATCCACTAAGGGCATTCGCCACCACATTGGCCTTGCTCGGGTGATACAACATACTTATATCATAATCTTTCAATAACTCTAACCACTCCTCTACCTAAGATTCAAATTATTTTAGGTAAACACGTACTGTAGGCTTTTATGATCAGTAAACACATACAAAAGGGACACCATAAAGATAGTGTCTCCAAATTTTCAAAGCAAAAACCCCAGTAGCTAACTCAAGATCATGGGTTGGGTAGTTCTTTTTATGCAGCTTCAACTGTCTAGAGGCATAGGATATAACCTTACCTCTTTACATCAACACATAACCCAAACCAACTCTAGAGGCATTACAGTACACCACAAAGCCATTAGTACCATCAGGAAAAGTCAACATATGGGCTGAAGTGAGTCGAGTCTTGAACTCCTAAAAACTCTTCTCACAGGAATCGAACCACTGGAATTTAACCTTCTTTTAGGTCAATCGGGTCATAGGAGATGCAATGGAAGAGAAACCCTTAAAAAATAGTAGTACTAGCCTGCTAGACCCAAGAAACTTCAAATGTCAGATAGAGAGATTGGTCTAGGCTAGTTTCTCACAGCTTCTATCTTTTAGGGATAAACTCTAATACCCTCGGCTAAAACAACATAACCTAGGAAGGCTATAGACCTTAGCCAAAATTCACACTTACTAAATTTGGAAAACAACAGGTGATCTCTAAGAGCTTGCAAGACAATTCTAAGATGAGCTTCATGATCATTTTTATCACGGGAGTACACAAGGATGTCATCTATGAAGACAATGACGAACGTATCAAGGTATTTTTTGAACACTCAATTTATGAGGCCCATGAAAGCTGCTAAGGCATTGGTTAGCCTAAAAGACAAGACTAGAAACTCAAAGTGACTATAATAGGTTTGAAAGGCTTTCTTTAGATTATCAAATTCTCTCACCTTAAGCTGAGAAAAGCCGGATCTAAGGTCTATCTTAGAGAAATAAATTGCACTTTGCAACTGATCAAATAGGTCATCAATTCTCCAAATAGGATACTTATTTTTAACAGTGACTTTTTTGAGTAGACGGTAGTCAATGCACATACTCAAAGGTCCGTTTTTCTTCCACACGAACAAAAAGGTGCGCCCCAAAGATAAATACTGGGTCTAATGAAACCTTTGTCTAAAAGATCTTTGAGTTACTCCTTCAACTCCTTGAGTTCTACAGGTGCCATACGATATAGTGGAATAAAAATAGGCTGAGTGTTGGGAAGAAGGTCAATTCTGAACTCTATCTCTCTATCGGGAGGTACCCCTAGGATATCTTCAGAAAAGACATCGGTAAACTCTTTTACAATATCAACTGACTGGATATTTTGAGTATCGAGCTTAGTGTCCTTGACTCTAACTAGGTGGTAGATGCAACCCTTGGATATAATCTTGTTGGATTTGATATAGGAGATAAAATGACTCTTGGGAGATACCAAACTCTTTGATATAGGAGATAAAATAACTCTTAGAAGATAAAATGACTTCTTGGCTCTTTGATGTCCAAAGTGCCCAAATTGACATGTTGGTATTCTTCGAATCTAGTATCAAGAAAGAAAAGGTGTGAATTTAACGGCTGTCCTTTCCTCCCTTGATGAGTCAAGGTAATTCGTATTGCAACAAAATAGATATGGGTAAAGCTATACCTTTTCCACTGCTATGGAAAATTCTTTGTCATCTGCAGAGTGATGAACTGTTCAGCTGGAGTCGTAAAGACGTATTGATCAAGTTTTGTTCCAGAAAAGTATTCCTTAACTCCTTCTCATTTCCATTGATATAAGGAATCAATCTGCAGCTCTAAATTACACGTTTTTCTGGCAAAGGCAGAGTATGGATTTTGTATGGGTAGATATGTACAAGACAGATCTTGCTTTTCTGTCAACACATCTACTTCATAAAGGTATTCTCTATTACATGACATAGTTTTGTTGATAGTTGGAGACAAGTGTAATTTTTCCAATGTTCTACCAAAACTGGTCACAAAAGACATAGATGGTGAAGACTCTGAGACTGACATGTTTTGTATTTGTAGGACTATAATGACTCGATACATTTGTTCTAAATATCTATAGAAAAGACTCAATAAAGTGAAAATCTTTTTGTTTTTATGGATTGACTCAATATATTTGTGCTAAGGATCTAAGGACACAATAGATATTTGAGCTAAAATCTAAGAAAGTAACTACGACTCGATAATGTAAAAGACGCAGACTACTATACTAGAAAATACTGACTCTGACAATTTAAATAAAATTATGACTCTAATATGTATAGGAAATGAGTAGTAAAACTTGGAAGCTAAAATTACGGATGGATCTAAGAGTAGTAGTTTGGACAAGTAAAAACTAAAAACAAAAGAAAATAAAAATGTAAAACTAGCTCATGTGTTTGCAATCAACAGAGGTGGATGCAAACTCCTACTTCATCCTGACCTTCAAAAGTGGGGCTGGCTCTGATACCAAATTGACAGGGAGGCAGAGGGGCACAAAAGACTATCGAAGAGAGCAGCTAGGTGGCCAGGAAATAAACCCTGAACTTTCCAACATAAAGGCCGGTTTCACGACCATATAGGTGTCACACCATACTATGTCAAAGATTTTGTGAAACACCACAGACATAGAGCCTAACTTTCCCATAAGTTTGAACACCATGGAGGTGGTATACCTTAATAAGTCAAAGCTTTCATCAATAGCATAGAGACAGAGACTAACCTTTCCAACATGATAGGCGATTCAGGTCCATATAGGTGGCACACAATACGAACTTAAAAATTTTATAGATGGTTTTATTTTTAGATACAAAGCCTTCACAACCCTTAATGGGATGGTTTGAATTTGGAATAGTAAGCTACACATCAAGGATGGTTTTCCTTGGCAACAAAGACTTTGCAACCCAAAAGAGGGATGGCTTGACATTGCCAGTCTTAGAACACATGAGATCCCTTGCCTCCTCAGTACATAACTGTTTAGTATTCATCTAAAATAGGTCATATAGTGGCTCTCCCTAGCCTGTATCACTTAAAATGGCCGTAGAACAAAAAATGTACTAAGGCAGACCCCAGATCTGCATTTTCTTTCTCAGATATTGAATCTTTTTGAAAAGCTATTGCATGGACAAAGCCAATTTCGTTTCATATATATGGAAAGGACTTAGACATCTACATTGTATAGACAAAGCCAACTTCATTATACATGGAAAGTACTTAGATATCTACGTTGTGTGGACAAAGCTAACTTCATTTCATAAACATGGAAAGTAACTTTGGGGTGCCATTATTGCTGTTGCAACAAGATATCACTTTGCCATAGTATTTCCTTTACTCCGACCTAAAAGATCGAAGTACCCATCCCTTTAGAAGAGAGAAAGAAAGATAAAGAGAGTTTAAAAATAAACATTTTCATTGATAGCAGAGAGAAACTATACACGAGGTTTTTAGGTAGAGAAAATGATCTTGGAACATAAAATGATCTAGATATAGAAAATGATCTAGGTAGAGCAAATGATGCCTCTAACCTAAGGTACTAGGCTTCCTTTCATAGATGAAGAAAGCTTACTAGCTAAGCTAAGCTATCGATAAACATGAAATAAACTATGACATTCCTATCCTAACAGCTAAGTGATAGGCATTATCAATTAATAAGGATAAGTTTTTGGAAGGGATAAGGATTATCTGTTATGACTAGATAAGCCTTATATTTATTCACAACGGAACCTACTAACATGTATGGGTTCAAATAACTATAAAACAAACTATGTTGTTGGCATGTGACAGCATGTGCAAGCAGGTGAGTCAATAGCTTATAAGCAGGTGCCTCAACAACTTTATAGGCATCTTGTAAGCAGGTGGATAAGATCCTTATCTTCGAAGTAGCTGAGTGAGCAGCTTCAAAAACATATCTAAAAGGTTAACCCACTGAAGAGGGTTTCTTTATAGAGGAGGGTAACCCACTAGAAAGGGTAACCCACTGGTGAGGGTAACCCATCTATAAGGTTTTCTTGGAGAGAAGGGCAACCCACTTGTGAGGGTAACTCACTGAGAGGGTAACCCAATAGAAAGTGTAACTTGGTAGAGAGGGCAACTTCTTGCTTATGTCATTTGATGTCATCTATCAAGCAGTGTTGGATGGTGCTGGCAGTGATGGGCTCGCATATCCTTTTTCTATCCACCAATCAATTTCATGCTTTTGTCTGAGGCATTCTTGGACTTCCTATCTTCTTTTCATCGATCTGGTGAAGTCACTCCTTCTGAATGATGAGTCTTTGCATTTCTATTAGGGATCTTTAAGCTATATGCTTTTGATGGAGGCAGTGACTTTATATCTAGTAATCTCGTACTGTGGCTGATATTGTTTTACTGCTCATCGAACCTTATTGCAGTGGGGATGAACGTCGTCTACATAGTTTAAGTTTTACTATTCCTTTGGCTAGATTTCCTTCGAAATATATCTGTTTTACTGGAAAATAAGCACAGGGCTTTATAGTATTCAACTTTTAGAGAGAGTATAGACATGAGAAATTTCCCAAGGTGTGAAATTTTTAACCGAGCTTGGATGTCATGGCCTGAGATTCCTATAGGGAAATATAGCATGAAGACCATTTCATCGTAGAAAACCTTGAAACATCGATTCCAATATTCTTGCAGCTTGAATCACCGCATGAATCTCTTCAGATCAGGTTGGATTCGATCAAAATGCCTGAAGCCATTACACTTGAACTCCATGAGAATATAGTGCTAGTGACACAGATACCAAAATATCCACATGGTTTTTTGCAGAAAGTCGTTGGCCAACGCGATGAACATATACCAGAAGGGATATTTTGGGTATACTCTGAATGGCTTCAGGATAGATTTATCATACTTTTTGAATACTTAAAGCTCGTAGAAGGTCCTTCTTTCATGAAGGATAGATAGATCAAAGGGATACACATATTAGTTGAATAGATCTGGAGGGTAATCTGCTAGCCCAGAAGGTAGTATCCCTACCGTGTTTAGCATAAGGATTTGACTGTCCTGGTATTGGTTGTCTTCACCATTAATAGATATCATGTAGAGATTATCGGCGTAAATATCTACTGCTTCTTCATATATTTCTATGGAGATGAGGTTGTCCTTCATCGATTCTTCTTCTAGCGAGAAGACCGATTTAAGGTCATCCGTCGTGTTGAGATAGGTTCTTGCATGATCGGCTATCTCTTCAAAAAAGTAGATGGATTCCTTTGACCTTTTTTTTAAGAATAGTTTCTGGTGAAGTGGCCAGGCTTTCTGTAGATAAAGCAGCCATTGTCTTTCTTCTTGTAGATGGCTGGGCTCCTCCATTTAAAGTACCTGGTTCGTTGAGAAATCCTGCTCCTGTTGTTGGGAGCCCTTGGTAGTTTGAACCTCCTGAATAGCAGCCATCTTTTTGTGCTCGTCTTACGGCAAGGGCAGGAGCAGTAGGACTTGGTGATGAGGTCATATTTGTTGTAGGCTCGATCAAGGACTGGATTGGTTTTGACAATTTGCTTCAGCATAGTCCTCTTGATGCATATGCTATCTAGAGCCTAAAAGATAGCTTGCTAAATTTAGGCTATTTATGGGACGTTTATTGAATTGAACTTCTCCTTTATAATCATTATCATGTATTTTGCTAGCATTATCGATAGTGATAATATGAAGGCTTGCTTCAGGATGGGATCCTCGCCCAACTCAAAGTAGATCTTTACCATCCTCTGGATGTAGATATCATTGGCATTTTCATTGAATCATTGACACCTCATCTCAAAAAGCTATCACTGAAGCTTCTTATTCCTCTAGCCTGCATCTTCGCAGAATACCTCACGCAGGATCTTGATGTTGAAGGAAAAGTCCTGGGATGTCAGATATGTGTTCTTGTCTGAAATCCTAAGAGAGTTCCACCAGTCTCTGAGTATGCCAAAGAATCTGGATGTGAACTTTAAGAGTATCATGTATTTCTCCCACTCAGCCAGATTATTCATCTCTATCAAAGTGTAAAAGTCCTAGATCCACTGGGGCTAGGGTAAAATGTTTATGTCATTGAGGTTGAAGGTGTGAAATCCAGTTCCCATGGTATTTTTCACTGGTGTACCTAGATTTGGCCTTCTTTCTGGGATTGGATCGTCTGTCATCCCTTCTTGGTTATTAACAACCTCAGAGACCTCTGGTTCTTTGGAATAGTTCATATATATAGGTGGATAGTACTCTTTTGGAGATTCAATTAAGTATTTAGGAGTATTCTCAACATATTCTCATAAATTGATAGACTCTATGCTATCCTCTACGTACCCATCGACTGGAAAGTTACTAATGGTATTAGATTATGCTTCTGTATCATAGGAATCTCCTTTACTCAAAGCAAGATTAGTGGGATCGACATCCTGGATCTGTATGTTGCACCTCAGAGATTCTTCTATTGAAGTAAGGACTGTTGTCGCTTATGGATCATGGACGACGTCGCCATTGATGTTCAAGCCATACAGATTTGGGACAAGCTAATTTGAATTAATATCTATATAAAGATAGGATGACAATCACTTATGATTAAGAAAGTCATCTTTCAGCAAGGCATTCCATTCTTTATCTTCATATGGCGCTTCTGGCTTGCGGATTATCAGATTGTCATCTAGGAATATGATGTCGTGGTCCAAGATCATCATGGTCCCTTGGTCTATGTTAGACTCTATTTTACCTCTTGGTTTGATTTTGATGTTCATCGACTTTTCTCATGGCAGTGATGGAATCTTTCCTATCCTTTACATGCTTGGCAATATTAAACTCCTCTTTTTCTTGAGAATCTGGGGATATTGGCATATAGGAGATCAAAGTAGGAGTGGGAAAGATGTGGCTCATTTTTAGTAGAGAGTATGCATGTGGAGACATAGGGAACAAGGTTGGCTTTGGTAGTGAGCTATGGATTCTCTGTGGCTGAAACCCACCGTGTCTCAGCTATTTGATTTATTCCTTCAGAGAAGCCGTTTCCTTCTGTTGCTGGTAAAATAAATGAGACGTCAAAGTGTCTAGCGGACTTATATCATATTGTATGGATTGGAGCCTGAGCTCCAACTATCAGATAAGTCCATCATGCTGAGTTGATGCTAGTTCTAATCTCTTATTCATTCCTTTAACTTTGCTTGCCAATTTATTATGAGAGTGAGAAATATTTTTCACGACTTAGTTGATACTGTATAGCATCCTATTTTAGCACATGTCATTTTTAGATTGCCTGTTGAGTGTTGCTTCGGTGTCGTTGAGGGCATCTTTTCTTCAGATGATAGGATAACAGTTTTGGCTGGTATCTTTGGAGCGTGGATCATGTTATCCTTTTTGAAGGGTTTGTTTGGTAGGAAGTCATCTGAGTAACTGATATCAGAGTGATACATCATTAATAGTTTTGTAGCGGGCTAGTTTTCTTTGGTTTTGGTTATTTTAGCTTATGGTGGAGAAGGCGAGGTAGTCCCTTGGTATAGGTGGCATCTACAATTTGACTTCCATGGAAAATGTCAGGAGAAAGGATATTTGTGCCACACAGTATGTTGGAAATCATAATTGAAGTAGTGTATCCAATTATGCTCTTCCATAAGCTAGCGCATGAACCCTGGGTCGTCTGTCAACCTTTGGCCTTTTAACAGTGGGATGTCATTAGAAGGTTGATACATATGGATTTATAAGGTGGTTTTGGAAGGCTGCTTTAGGTGTGAGTGGTTGAAGCTAATCGTGATGGTGTTGTCACTCCTTCCGACAAAGGTTGGATCCTTGGACTGGAGAGGTTGATGATAGTCTCTTAACTTCTCCTAGTTTGTGACCCATGAATCTGGGAGTTCTTTCACAAGTTCATCTATGGGTATATGCCTTGGGATTTGTACACACTGAGTGGTTCTGTTATTGGCGTCTATATTCAAGAACAAAACATCACCGCTATCTGGAAGGGATAGATCCATAGCATGATTCTAAACTCGCCAAGCTACTTTGTACTGGAGAGTTGCGTAGATGTCATCTTTTGCCTATGTAGCTCCAAGTATCTAGACCTGGATCTTCAATTCCTCTGACAAATGCGGATCAGAGAGGGACATATTGAAGTTGGGGAATATAGTGATGAAGACTGTCCCATGTTTCAGTGTAATTTCTGAATTTCCTAAGTTGGTATGTTGGTATTTGTTGTACTTGGTATAAAGAAGTGATAGATACACCACCACGGGCTGGCCTTTTTTTCCGTGATATGACAACGCAACCCTAACAATACCAAAGTGGATGTAGGTGAAGCCTTAGTTCCTCCACTATCTTGGAAAATTTTACAGCATCTGTAGAGTGATGAACTGTTCCTCCTGAGTTGCAAGAATAGGATGCTGGTCTAGTTTCGAGGTAGCAACATATTCTTTAACTTTTTTTGGTCTCTGCTGCAGAAAAAAATGGATCTGCAGCCAGGGTTTGTATGCCTTTTTTTGCAAAGGAAGAGTAAGGGTTTAGGAGAGGTAGATAAGTTGAGGATATCTTTTGTTCCGGTGGTAGCACATCTACTTCATATAGGTAATCAAATTTGGATGACAGAGTTTTTGAAGGGAACATATTTACTTGAGCTCGAGATCTACATGAACTGGACCTACCTAAAGAAGAAGACTCAACGGAAGACATAATTTTGTATTTTGTCTGGACTGTATAGACTCAATGTATTTGTTCTAAATATCTATCGAAAAGAATCAATAAAATGAAAATATTTTTGTATTTTTATGGATTGACCTTATATATTTGTGCTAAGGATCTAAGGACACAACAAATATTTGTTCTAAAATCTAAGAAAGTAATTACAACTCGATTATGTACAAGACGCAGACGACTATACTGGAAAACACTGACTCTGACAAATGAAATGAAACTATGACTCTAATATGTACGGATTTAAAAGTAGTAGGGTGGACAAGTGAAGACTAAAAACAAAATAAAATAAAAATATAAAGATGGCTCACGCATTTGCAATTAGCAGTGATGGATACAAACTCCTGCTTCCTCCCAACCTCTAAGAGCGGGGAGGCACTGGTACAAAATAGATAGGAAAGAAGAGGGACATGGAAGACTACTGAAGAGTAGAACCAGGCGGCCAGGCAACAAACTCCAAACCTTCCAACATGAAAGGCAGTTTTATAACCATGTAGGTGGCACACCATAAGAAATCAAAGCATTCGTCAAACACCATGGACACAGAGACTAACTTTCCAATAGGTTTCAACACCATGGAGGTGGTATACCTTAACAAGTCAAAGCTTTTGTCTACACCACCGACAAAGAGACTAACCTTTTCAACATGACAGGCGATTCACGTCCATATAGGTGGCATGCCATACGAAATCAAATCTTTTAATCGATACGCCATATTTTTTGTACGACTGAGCTACGCATCCTATAGATGGTTTCCTTTTTATCTAAAAAGACTTCACAAACCTTAATAGGATTGCTTGACTTTGGAACTGCAAGATACATATCAAGGATAGTTTGCCCCGGTAACATCGCCTTTGTAACCCAAGAGAGGGATGTCTTGACCTTGCCAGTCTTAGAACAAATGAGATCCTTTGTCTCCTTAGTAAACAACTATTTTGTATTTTTCTAAAATGGGTCTTACGGCAGCTTTCCCTGGCCTGTTACCCTTAAAATGGCCACAAAACAAAAGGGGTACTAAGGCAGACCCCAGATCTGCGTATTCTTTCTTAGATATTAAATCTTTTCAGAAAGCTATGGCATGGACTAAGCCAATTTCATTTCATATACATGGAAAGGACTTAAACTTCTACGTCGTGTGGACAAAACCAACTTCGTAATACATGGAAAGTGCTTAGACATCTATGTTATGTGGACAAAGCCAACTTTGTTTCCTAAACATGGAAAGTAACTTTGGGGTACCATTTTTTCCGTCACAACAAGCTAGCACTTCATCATATTATTTCCTTACCCCCTGCTCCGATCTAAAGAATCAAAGTACCCATCCCTTCGAAAGAGAGATAGCAAGAGCAAGAGAGTTTAGCCAACAAATATTTTCATTAATAGAAGAGAGAAACTATACAAGAGGTTTTTAGGTAGAGAAAATAATCTAGATAGAGAAAATGATACCTCTAACATAAAGGCCTAGGCTTCTTTTTACAGAGGAAGAAAGCTTACTAGCTAAGCTAAGCTATGGATAAACATGAAATAAAATATTACAATTCCTATCCTAACAAATAAGGGATAGGCATTATCTATTAATAAGTATAGAAAATTTGCCAAGATATTAGTGGAAAGAGAATTTCTCGATCCTTTATAGGAAATCTACCAAGATATTCTACTTTCCCTTGATATGTCTGACTTTGAATTTGTAGGGAGAAAACCATTGAGACCATTAAATAATTTGTGAATTTGTGATGACCTTTGAGTTTAGTTGGACCATTCTGGGAAAAGCCCGCATATCCTCTCGATCAGAAATTTTGTGTGAATAAGAAATAAGTTGAACTTCTTGATTCCATTCTTCACATCAAGAATTTCCTTATAGTTGGGAATAGAATTCCTCGATCCTTTATAGGAAATCTACCAAGATATTCTACTTTCCCTTGATATGTCTGACTTTAAATTTGTAGGGTGCAAACCATTGAGACCATCAAAGAATTTTTGGATTTGTGATGACCTTTGAGTTTAGTTGGACCATTCTGGGAAAAGCCTGCATATCCTTTCGATATAAAATTCTCTGTGAATAAGAAATAAGTTGAACTTCTTGATTCCATTCTTCATATCAAGAATTTCCATTATCTTTGAGCTTTCCACCTTCATGTCCACATATCTTTCACTGGCCATTTTTTTCTTCTAGGAGAACTGCACTCCAATAGTTATTGCTGGCGTCGGTCTGTAATATCATCTATGTGTCTGATGAAATATGAAGTGTGTTGACCTTGCTGGATATTCCCTTTATTCTTCGAACAATATCATCCTGATCTTTTCCTTAGGCTGGAGCACCTTTCTTGAGCATCTTTGTGATTGAGGAGATATATATGGAGACGTCAGGGGTGAAGTCTCTCACATAGTTAATTACACCAATAAATTACTGGAGCTGCTTCATAAAGAAGTTGATGTTTGGGAATATAAGCAGTTCTTGGCATATATGGGATCCTGGAGTGTAAGGCCCATGGGCGAAGTGCATCCCCAAGAAATCAAACTCAGCTTTTACTAGGGATATTTTCTTTTCTGAGAGCATAACTGGATGATGCTTCACCAAGTCATGTAACTGATGAAGAAGGTTCAGGTGTTCCTCTAAAGTGTTGCTGAAGAGAATTATGTCATCGATGTAGACCAATGATATATGTAGAATGGGTTGGAATATCCTAATCATGGATTTTTAGAAGAGTAAGGGGTAGGTTTAAGCCCAAATGACATAACTTTCCACTGATAGTGGTGATCGGGTTTGCAAAAGGTCATTTTGGCCCTACTTTTAGGGTGTATGCCTAGCTACTAGAATCCAGATTTGAGGTTAAATTTTGAAAAATGGATGGATTTTTCTAGGTGCAAGAATAGGGTCGGGTTATACGAAATGGGAAACTTTTCATCAAGAAGGAAGTAGTTTAGGGGCTGTTTAGCCTCCTACAAATCATAGTACAGGTTATCACCATTGATATACACATCGTTCAGAGAGGCTATGGTTCAATGACTTAGAGTGAACCAGACATTTAGAGTATTTCTTATCTCTCTCTTATGTTTTAAAGTAGTCTCTATATTATATACAGAAATAAGTTGTATTAGTGTAATTGTCTTGATATTTCATTTTTTACTCTTTTTTATATTAGAAGCTCTTGTACTGATATCACCAATTTTTGTATTGATCTTTAGCTCATTTATTTTGCATCCTTTTCCTTATATTATTGTGTAGTCTATTATGAGTCGTTACCAACTATAGGTTGGCATACCTAATAGTGGGTTATCATAGGCACCATTATAACCTGAGAAATTGTGTCGTGATAATAAGGGTTGGCGAGGTTATAAGGTTGAGCCCTCTTGTGTTCACTGGTGTTAAGTTTTAGGAGGATCCTTAAGGTTTAATAGATGAGATGGAGAAGATATTCCCCATTATGCATGCTACTAATCTAGAGGATGTAGAATTTAATACCTATCAACCAAAAGATATAACACAAAAAAGGTATGAGGAATAGGAATAGTCTAGGGGAGATGATGATGAATCCATAATATTGGATGATTTCTCTAGTGCTTCAAAGGACTATTTCTTTCCTAAAGAGTTTAGGAAGGCAAAAGTGGAAGAGTTTGTTAATATGAAGCAAGGCTTGATGATGGTTAAGGAGTATGCCTTGAAATTCTATTATTTATCCTATTATTCTCTTAAGCTAGTGTCTAGCAAAGGGCTAGAATGAGGAAATTCACCTTTGGATTATTCTGTGATTTGATTCTACTAAGTAAGGCTGGTTTGTAGAACAAGGATATCAACATCTCCAGATTGGTTATGCATATGTAGTAGATAGAGGGAGAAAAGAAGAAGTAGGCACAGATAGGTGAAATACAGAATAAGAAGTTTAGTTTTTTTTATTAGGGTGAAGGTTAACATCAGTGTGGTAGATATGGTCAAAAGTTGTATAAGGAAAAGTAGTAGAGTTCTAGTTCCTACTCTATGGCTAGTGCTCCTTATTCGAAGTAGTTGGGTGATCTCCATTCTCAATATAATATTGGATTTAGTGTGAAGGTCATCCACCCTCAGGTTGGTAGGGTTCAGTCCGCTCCATCTTATAAATTTTGTGGGCAGGTGTATCATGGATTTTGTGAATAGGGTAGGAATAAGTATTTTTAAATCTGGTAAGATTGGTCACTTACAGAGGGATTGTCCTTGTAAGTATGCTTCTTAGGTAAGTAAGATTCCGTTTGCTACTTCATCAGCTCCTTCACCAAAGGGTACTACTTCTACTTCTAGTACCTCAGAGGCTGAAATTTTTTGTATCCTATTGCTAACCGCCAGGACCTTGAGACATATCTTGATATTATCATTGGTATTTTACAACTCTTTCCTCTTGATGTTTATTGATTTCTTGATTTGGTGTCAATCTTTCTTATGTAACCCCATTTATGGCTGTATATTTTAGTTTTGGTCTAGAGTGTATCCCTGATACCTCTTTTATTTCTACCCCAGCGAGTAACTCAGTGGTTACTAAAAAAGTTTGTAAGGGTTATACGGTATCTATTATGGTAAAGAAACTCTTGTTGGCCTGATAGAATTGGACATGGTTGATTTTGACATCATATTGGGGATAGATTGGTTGTATTTGTGCTATGCATCCTTAGATTGTCGAACCCATAAGGTCATGTTTAAATTCCCTAATAAGCCAGTTATTGATTTAGATGGGTGCTCTTTATTTCCTAAGGTAAGGTTCCTATCATATCTTAGGGCTCAAAAGTTGATTTTCAAGGAATGTATTTATCATTTGGTTGGGGCAAAAGATTCGAACTCAGAGGGTCCTTTAATGACATCCATTCCCATGGTTGATGAATTTCTCTAGGTTTTTCTTGATATCGTCCCGGTATCCCTCTTGATAGGGAGATTGAGTTTGGGATTGACCTTGTTTTAAACACTCGTCCTACTCTATCCCTCTTTTTAGAATGGCTCCGACTAAGTTTAAGGAGCTAATAAAGTAGTTGAAAGGCCTATTTGACAAAGGTTTTATCCATCATAATGTGTCTCCGTGTGGTGATTCTATTTTGTTCTTACATAAGAAGAATAGTACCCTTTGAATGTACATTGATTACTGTCAGTTGAATAAGGTTATAGTGAGGAATAAGTATCCACTTCCTTGGATTGTTCATTTATTTGAATAGCTTTAGGGTGGTAGGTATTTCTATATGATTGATCTTATGTCCAGTTATCATCCGCTAAAAGATTAGAGAAGCAAATATCATTAAGAATGCCTTCCAAATGCCAGATGGTCATTATGAGTTCTTAGTCATGCCTTTTAGTTTGACTAATGCCCCGATGAAATTCATGGACTTGATAAGTAAGGTCTTCTATTAGTTTTTTGATTTATTCATTATCATGTTTATAGATGATAATCTGGCGTAATATTAAGGGGGATTATGTCAATTACCTCCGTGTCATATTGCAAACCTTGAAAGATCTGCATCTCTATGCTAGGTTTTTAAAGTACAAATTCTTGTTGAAAATTTGTTACTTTTCTAGGTTATCTCATTTCTGATCACAAGAGCCTACAATATGAGTTCACCTAGATGGGGTTAAATCTCAAAAGAGGAGGTGGTTGGAGTTTCTAAAATATTATGGACTAAGTCTCAACTATCACCCAGCTAAAGTTTATGTGGTTGCTGATGCTCTTAAAAGGTTATCCATAGGGAGTCTAGCTCATCTGGATGAAAATAAATGGGAGTTGATGAAAGATATTAACTGTTTGGATAACCTTTTAGTTTATTTCTTAGACTCTAAGGATGGTGGTGTATTTGTGTAAGAGGTGGTAAAGTTATATCTTAATAAAGATTAAGAGGGCTATCAAAAAGCAAAAGGTTGTAGCTTTTGAGAATATTAGCGATGCTATCTTGAGGTACCAAGAAAAATTATGAGTTCTTGATATAGATATGGCGCGAGAGAGAATCTTGGCTAAGGCTCATGAGTTGTGTTATGTGATTCATCTCAGTTCATCAAAGATTTATGATGATCTTAAGTAGATTTACTGGTCGAATAATATGAAGCGAGTTATGGCATATTTTTTAGATAAATGCATAGTGTGTCATCAAGTAAAGGTTGAGCACTTGAGCCCTAGTGGGTTGACTCAAGATATTAAACTACCAGTGTGAAAATGGGAGGTAATTATTATAGATTTCGTTACCAGTTTTCCTTAGTCTTGAAATAAGTTTGATTTGATTAGGGTCATTATGCATAAGACAACTAAGTTTGCTCACTTCTTGCTAGTGAGGAATAATTATTCAACAGAGAATTATGCGAGGTTGTTCCTTGAAGAGATTTTAAAGTTGCATGGGGCGCCAGTTTTTATCATGTCAAATTATGGTGCTCAGTTCTCATCGCATTTTTTGCCTTTGTTTCAGATAGATTTAGGAACTAAAGTGAGCCTTCGTACTGCTTTCCACTAGTAGTTGGATGGGCAAGTGAAAAAGATATTCAGACATTAGAAGAGATTCTTCGATCTTGTGTGATTGACTATAGTGGTAGTTGGGTTGATCATTTGCCTCTTATAGTGTTTTTGTATAATGATAACTACCACACTTGCATTAGATTTCTCCATTTTAGGTATTGTATAGTAGGAAGTGTAGGTCTTCTATTACATGGTTCAAGATTTGTAAGGCAGAGATATTTTCCTTGGATTTGTTTTACCAAGTGATGGAGAAGGTGAAGGTGATTCAGGATATATTTAAAGCTTCCCAAAGTTACAAAAAGTCCTATATCGATGTCAGACATAGAAAGTTAGAGTTTGAGGTTAGTGATTGGGTGTTATTGAAGGTATCTCCTATGAAGGGAGTAATGCACTTTAGAAATAATAGGTAGCTCACTCCCCTATATGTTGTCTTATACTTGGTTTTGAAGAGGGTTGGTAAAGTTGTGTATGAGTTGGAGTTGCCTTCTTGTTTGAGCACCATTCATCTATTAATTTAGGATGTTGAGAAAGTGCGTGAGTGATCCTTCAATGGTTATTCCTTTGGAGGAGGTGGTATTTTGAAGTCCTTATCATATGAGAAAGTTCGGTTAAGATCTTAGATCGACAAGTTCATCGGTTGTAGACGTAGGACATAGCCTCAGAAATGGTTCTATGGAGAAACCATAGGGTTGAAGAGGCTACTTGGGAAGCTAAAGAGGATATAAAGTCCACGTATTTAATTCTTATTTTTCTCAGAACAATCGTGCGTAAGGTATGTGTCATTCTTAACATCTTTTTTTCTTTGTTAAAGAAAAGGTTAATTTCCTTAAAATCGTTGGTTTCCAAGTTTTTTAGAGGTAGTAGTAGGGAAATATAGAGTCAAACCTTGCTAGATATTTCCTTGTCCCATCATTCGAGGACTAATGATGAAAGTGGGGGAGAATTGAAACACCTTAGATTTTATCCCTTGAATATTGCTTGAGCTTTGGGATCACTGCCTTGTTTATGACTGGACCCCCAGAGTAGTAGGGTGTCTTGATGGCTAGTTGGGATGAGTCACACACAAAACAGCATATTTGAGGCTTAATTCAGCTCTGAGTATAAGTGGTTCACTAAGAGTCGCAAGGATATGTCATGAGTCATTAGGTGAAACCATAGGGTGTCTAGTGTAAGTCCCAAATTTTGTTCTGTATTTACTACTACTGGACCCTGTTAGTCGTAGGGTCTCATTACAAATGGGTTGGTTGTGTCGTAAGGTCGATAGTGTAATGGGGTCCTAGTCACTGTCTTGGTTATGACTCATGGTGACGAGTTGAGGGCCCTCTACATATTTCCCTCTTTAACCCTTTGTATCCCACAACTTATAGCCTTTTTGGGGACTTCATTATCATATTATTCCCAATGAAATAATCCCAAATTCTCTCTCTAACTCTCTGTTCAAGTTAAGGCTAGGGTTTTAAGAGGTTTATCACTTAGGGTTCTCAAGGGTGGTTTCTCTCCGTACATCTTTACTATTTAAGGCATGTTACTTTTCCCTTATTGTTAATTTTTTAAAATCATATGATTTAAAGTATTGCTCATAAGATTGCTATTTTGGTTTGGAAAACAAAGGTTT
The DNA here is from genome assembly GCF_002878395.1 of Capsicum annuum. Taxonomy (NCBI): domain Eukaryota; kingdom Viridiplantae; phylum Streptophyta; class Magnoliopsida; order Solanales; family Solanaceae; genus Capsicum; species Capsicum annuum. The sequence continues at coordinate 55,670,434 of NC_061120.1, read as the reverse complement.
GGGGTTTTTAATGTTACAAATTGAACGATGTTTCTCCTGGTTTATATATATGATTTTCATACTTTTAATATGGTTTTGAACTTGTGGGTGCATGGGTAAGGTGAATGAACTAGGGAATTATGATTTTCCCCAACTTGTGACTTTTGAAGTGGGTATGACCCCAACCCTATAATGCGAAATTAGTTTTTGTTATGAGAATTTTGGGAATTTGTAAAATTGAACTAGTCTTAAACAATCACATGATTTAAATAAGTATTTGAAATACAACAGTATAATTTAATGAAAAAATAGAGTCAATGTTCCCTAATGTGTATTGATGAACAAAGGGAGTTGTTCTCCCTAAATTAATGGGAAATGTTTTGACATGTTGGTGTTACCTTGAAAGTGTAGTTGGTATGACGATACCAACATTATATGACTTAATGTAGAAGGTGGTTAATTGATTAGGAATGTGTGATACTTGTTTTAATTCTGCTATAATAAGGGTTGTGTAGCTGAGTCGTGAAAGTATTGATCCAAGTACGCGATACTAGAAATTATTTTTGTTGACGCAGGGTTTAAACTGACTTGGGAGGTTCGAGTCCCCATTAAGGTTATTTTATGATTTGGGAGGTTTGAGTCCCCACAACATCACTATATGATCTGGTACTTAAGTCAGCATTGTACATGTTGGAAGATTTGAGCCCCCATATGTATATATATGAGATATTTTTATGGTTTGTTTGGCTTTACAAATTGGGCCCAACCAGGACGTAAGAGTTAGGGCCCATATAGCCCATGGTTAGTATTATATGATGGTTTAGCTACACAATCTGTCCAAAAGTGTTGAAAAAAATGTTAATCCTTATTCCTATCCCGGCATATGATATATATATATATATATATTTATGTATATGCATTTGATTATGTGCGTTGTCTTTTGAATGATTTTAAACTGTTGATCATATTATTATGTTATACTTATCCCCGAATTAAATACTAGCATTCACCTTGCTAATTGATTTCGGTATTGGTGTCTGTATTTGTATTGGTATTGACATTGATACTAGTATTAATTGATTTTTGTTAGAGACTTTTTAATGTCTTTAAATTGATATTCTCTTATGTTGCTATATGCTCAGAATTCAACTGACCGTGAGGTGTGGTGTGCTTAGTTTAGTCAGGCGCAGAGTGATCTTCTGTCCATGCAGGACCTGAGATAACTGTCATGGCCACACCCTAGTTTGGGTCATGACAGTTTTGTTGTAGTTGAGGGTTTTTACATGGTTGACTCTTAGATTGTTTTCCCATGATTCATTATGCATTGTTTAAGCTTTAGTAATGGTTTTGAACTTGTAGGGTGCATGAGAATGGTGACTAAACTAAGTGTCCATGGTTTTCCCCCAATCGATGTTTTGAGATTTTAATGGGTTCAAAATAATTGCATTCTCTCAACCCACTTGTCCAAATGGCTTTGAATAGTAAAATTGTCACTTGGCTTGACTTACCCACCTATGTTATTACATTGCATAAATGATTAAACAATGAACATAGATTTTGCAAACCTTGTTGGCAACAATTTAATTTAATGAGAAAAGGGGTTCGAGGTATTCCCCCTAGTTTATGTTATTATTATGGCATAGAGACAAGTTTACAAGTCCAAGGGCAGGATGATACCCATGTGTGCCATAACGGTTGATTCATTGATTAATAAATGGGATATTTGAAATTTCTTGAAAATTCGATTTAATGGGGGTTATGTAGCAAAGTCGTGAAAGTGTGGGTCTTGGATGACTTGTCCAAGAAACTCATGTTTGCCAATGTGAGGTTTGGTCTTGATGACATATGTGCCATGTTCACATTATTGATATATTTTTATCTTTAATAGACATGGGGTCGGGGAATTCCTTGGTCTTCCTTTATACCACCGATTCATATGACTAACACACATTGGGGCCCTTTTAGTAGGGGCAGTTAAACCCATATAGCCCATGGCTGCCTGTTTATGACAGACTAACTACATAGTCCAGAATATAGTTTTACTTCATGATAATCCTTGTTCCCCTTCCCGACATGACATGCTTATATATATATAAGATTATGTGTGTTGGCTTTGAATAACTTAGAACATTGATCATGACATTATTTTATCCCCTCTTCCTTAGTTGCATGCTAGTGCTCAACCCACTAACCATCTCCGAATGCTTTATCCCCATGCGATGTAGGCACCAGATATACTTTTAGATTTCCTGCTCAGTGTTAGGTAGGTCAGCTCGAAGCATCAATCATTTGTGGTGAGATTTGATTCTTCAAAAGACTTTTCCATTTCATTAATTTCCATTCATATATTATAATTTAGGAGTTCATATTAACACTATCATTATCATTGTAATTGTCAGAGTCGGGGGCATGTCTTGACACTTTGTTGGTTTTTGTTTTATTAGAAGGCTTTGTGGATTACTATGGACTTGGGCGATGTGGTTGGTTTTTTTGGGTTGGTTATCGGATATCGGTTATATATATATCTTAAATTCCTTAAGATTCTCTTATGTGATCATGTTATATGTTTGGAAATCATCTATTTTTTAAGGTATGGTGTATGTTTGTATAGGTCTTGGGGGGGGAGGTCTCTCTAGCCTTTGTTGGACATGAGATAACTATCATGGCCAGGCCTTGGTTAAGGTAGTGACATATGGCCAGGCAGTGGTAGAGGTCTTTTACTAGTTGTAGACCATTATGTTTGTCTACGATGTCATGGACCAAGTTTTCTGAGGCATTCTTAGAGAGGTTTTGTCCTTACACTTTAAAGGGATCAAAAGAAAGATGAGTTTTATCACCAGGATTAGGTCTCTATGACTATTGTAGAGTATGAGGCATGTTTTCATGTACTATCTATACATGCCATTCCCAGTATCTCCACTAAGCTAGAGAGGATTAAGAAGTTCATAAAGGGGTTGACAAGTTATTATCAATTCAGTACTGCACAAGATAGTGGTTTTATGAGCTTCTTTCTAGATTAATATGGAGCATGCTAAGTTGCTTGAGTCAATTCATAAGGTTACTCAAGGTAGTAGCGGTGCTAAGAAGATCCACAAATATGGTGAGTTCACTAAACACACACCTAAATGTTACAATTTCTCTGGTAAAGGTACTCATAGTTAATAGCGCAGATCAGTTCTGATATCTTTATAGTGTTTGAGTAGTAGGTCTATTGTTTCTTGCACTCTAGGTATCCAGAGGTCAAGTCATTGAGTAGAGTTCTCCAATTTTTTTCATTGATGAATGAATAATGTTCTAGCTCTTTTGGAACCCCTCAGTGTGAGTCAGATAGTAGAGGGTTTATGTATGAGCTTGGTTAATATGTAAAAATATGTCGTTGATGTGTATTTGATCCTACCCAATAGGGTTCATAGTTTTAAATTTATCCAACTCCTTTATCTACAGTAAGAGGTGGTTCACAATATGGTAAGGTTATTATAAAGGTGCTCGAGGTGGAGTTTGGAGAGTTCATAGTAGTGGACCCAAGGTTGCCTAATTTAAGAGTGGGCATGGTTAAGTGTTACGCAATACTTTGAAACCTAAGGAAGAGGCCTCTGATGAAATTATCACAGGTATCATCCTAGTTTATCATCATTTTGCGTGTTATTTGACATAGGGTCTACATTCTCTTATTTTTCTACATATTTATCTACTTGTTTTAAAGATACATAGGAGTCCCTTGTTATTCCTATTCGTGTTTTTACCCATATAGAAGTCTCTTTAATGGTGGATCAGGTGAACTAATCTTATGTAGTGACCTTTATAGAGCGTGACATTTGGTTAGATTTAATTACCCTATATATACTTAATTTTTATGATATCTTGGGTATGGATTAGTTAGCTCCTTATCATGCAATTTTTGATAGTTTTTCAAAGATTTTGACTTTAGCTACTCTGGGTATGCAAAGGATATCCTTGAAGGGTATGCCTAGTCCACATCCAAAGGGAGTTATATATCTTTTACATGCTTATCACATAGTAGAAAATGGGTGTCTTTCTTATTTAGCCAATTTTTTCTATACTAGTGTTGCCTTACTACCTTGGATATGGCTCTAATTGTTAGAGAGTTTTAGGGTGTATTTCTTATAAACATACCTAGTATGCCTTTGGACATGGCTATTTATTTTTCCATCGATGTTGAGATATAAACTAAGCCCTTTTTCATTATTCTTTATATAATGGCATTGTCTAAGCTCAGGGAACTAAAAGAGAAATTAGAATGTTTGGTAAGGGTTTCAATATACCTAGTGTGTCTCCTTGTGGTGCTGTTATCTTGTTTTTTAAGAAGAAGGATGGATTTATGTGCATGTGTGTTAACTTTCAACAACTGAACAAGGTCTCCCATTAGGTATCTATTTGACCAGATTTAGGGTATCTAAGTGTTTTATAAGATTGATTTGAGATCTATTTGGCTTTAGTTGAGGATTAGATCTTTGGATGTTCCAAACATGACATTTTGCAAATGATATGGTTAGTATGAGTTTTTGGTCATGTATTTTAGGCTGAGCAATGAACCCAACAACAATCATGAAGATGATGAAGTGAGTATTTTGACAATTTCTTTATTATTTCATGATTATATTATAAACAATTTCTCTGTTTATTACATGAATAAGGTTAACCATATGAGATACTTGAGAACTATACTTTAGAGGTCGCGAGATGAGAAGTATATGCCATGTTCTCCAAGTCCAAGTTTTTCTTAGATTCTATATATTCTTGGTTATATAATCACGAAGGTTTCCATTATGTTCTATCCATCCAAGATAGTTGTAGTTCGTGATTATGCTGGGCCCACTTATCCTTTAGAGTTTTATTGGGTTAGCAAGATATTATGGCTACTTTATGCAGAGTTTCTCTTCTCTTGCGACTCCTTTGAAAAAGTTTAATTAGAGGTAGATAGTATTACAGTGATTAGATGCTTTTAAGGAGCATTTTGAAGAGATTAAAGAGTAGTAGACTTCAGCTCCTATCTTGAATTTACCCAAAGATAGATCCCATCTCATGAAGTCACACGGTGCTTATGGACCCGAAGGTCCACAAGATAACCCTTTACTGATATCTGTACCTGTACACTACATAATATCTAAAATAAATGCGTAAACTGACCATAAGATTCAACCGATCTATACATACTAAAACTGAAAACTGAATACTAGTACATCAACATCCGTCTGAAATGACTCTAAACTATCTGAATGATGGAGTTGATGGGACATGTCCCCAACTAACTCTGTCAACTGAGAATATAAATAAAATTTGATGCAATAATAGTAAACTGAGATTCATCCTCGAAGGAAGAGGACTCACTTCTACTGCTGCTAATTGGGAGTGAACCGCGGAGGAAACTCTGAATCCTGTGCCTCTGAAACTATGGTGTCACATAAAACACCATAGCACAAATGCATCAGTACAAAAATGTACCAAGTATGTAGACGAGGTAAGGCTAAATGCAAGGGCTCATGCATGCACAATATGTAAACTGAATAGTCATGAAAACATCGCACAAGAACACATACATGAATGCACAGAACATGAACACAATTATCGCAACTCTAGGTACTGAAACCCAAATACCACTTTATTGCGAACTGAACTCACTACTGACTCTGAGTTACTAAATCACTGACTCATTTCATACTGGTAGCTGAGAATGTAGATGTACTTAAATATATGATTGAATTCTTGGACTTACTTCTTTTGACTGACAGGATTAAAGGTCAACCCTTTTAACAGATTATTTTGGAAGCTTTATCAATGATAAGAAATATAATTATGTTCGAATCTTACAACAAGAATACTCAACAGAAATCTAATACTGTGATCAAGCTTGTCTGGAGGCATACCTCTGAATATGATATCAAAAAATTGTATGTGAGACCAAGTCTATCTGATGGGATGGTCCATAAATCAATGGAACTATCTGAGTTCCTCACAATGATAGATAACTTTATCTGACAGCCCTGATTTCTGAAGACTGATTCTGAAACTGAGACTGAATTTGAAACTAAAACTGTAGGAAGTAGTTACTTAACCGACATGCCCCTACTATCTATTAGGGGTCCAACCTCTACCCCCAGTTGGGAGGGTGTCAATAACGTGCCACGGGTAAAGACCTTATCTTTATATGACCCTCATCTATCAGGTCCTCATACAAGAGTTGTAAAACCCTCATGTAACAGGTCAAGCCACCTCATCTACCCTCATCTAGAAGGTATGGTGTCTCAACCTACTCTGGCTACGTAGTTCTGGAGCACAAGGATCGCATCTGAGGATTACACCCTCAATTAGTAGGTGAGTCCCCATCCTTGAGCTCGCTTGGTGCTAGTTTATACTCCTAAATGAAAGACACTGATCTGATTCTTAACTGAACTTAGATTGAGCTAAATCCGATATTGATCGTGTTTCTCAGAGATCTAACTGAATTATGCTTAGATTGCTTAGTTCCGTATCTGATGGAAAGGATATTGAATCATGGTATTTGACCGATGATATAGATATTATAAAAATAACTGAGATAACTGAGCTTTATTAGGCTTTGCACTCGTCTAAGGATACAGAGTTCTACAGCTCACTGAGTTCTAAGAATCATGGCTCAGTTGGAATTATCGAGAAACTGACACGGGCTGTAGACAACAACTCTATTTTTGGGTATAAATACCCCAGGACTCGATAATATAAAAGTAAAACCTAATCATTCTTGTATCATCACGATCATCCATTCATCAACACAGGCATTCATTCATCATCATAATAATTCATGCATTATCGCAATCATTCATTCATTGTCACCATCACTAATGTATCATCACAATTATTAAAGTATCTTCTCTAAGCAATTTGAAATCATAACATACTTTTCCCCTAAAAAATCCTTAAAGTATCGCCTCAAGCATTTTGGGAGCATAAACCTCTATTTACCATAATAATCATGAAAGGGCCACTTTAATCATCTTGGGATAATAATCATATAATAACATAGGGGAAACATGCTATTTGATCGAAATCCATTCAACAAGGTTTTACCTCAACTATTTCATACCTATATCAGTCTTAATATGTGCTTGTGTATCATGTCACTTAGGAGACTTCACACTATCATGTCATATATTACTTGCTAATCACTTGACATGTGTTAAAAACTTAGCATATGACAAAGATCCCATAATTGGGGAATTTCAACCATCACATCTCCACTCAGTCACTAGAGTCCTTCAATAAACACTAGACATGCACAACTTAGGCATAGGAATAATGAACAACAAAATTTGCATGTTTCCAACCCGTATAATCTCATCAATTCATACAAACCACAAAAATATTCTATCTTGGAATTCAATCAAAGAATACATAATCCATTTACCACTCAAATACCACATACTAAGGACAATGATTTATAATCTTGTACACGAACAAAAATTACAACTCAATCATAGAAGGAACATATATATTAACTCACAAGAATCATTGGAAATTCATAAACATGAAATCTTTAAGATTTAGAAAAAGGGTTACTTGAGCTTCTTGGATGAAAGAGACCCAAGAATCAACATATAGATACCTTGGGGAAACTATTTCTTGAAAGCCTTCGGAAGAATTCTTGATTTTGGCTCTTGATTCTCTCTAAATTTTTTGTGGAAGAAGAAAGAATGTTTGGATTTTGGATACCCTAGTTATTGGGTGAAAGAAGAGAAAAGAAATAATGCCTTCAACCCTTAAGTGCGTATTTATAGAGGTAGGGGAAAGAGTGGAAAAGACCAAAATGCCCATTAAAGAAAAAGAGTTTAAAACTACTGATCGGGGTCTATGACGGTTGATATGAAGGTTTATTAGGAATCTGACGGTCCACTAGATCATCCGTCACTCGAGGGTAAGGAATGGGCCATTTTATTTAGACCTGACAGATCCCTTGGTAGTCCGTCAACTTTTTGAAGGTCCACCACTTTGGTCATAACTTGGGGGCTAGAAATGGTATGTTCTACCTTGGATTTATGGGATACTGGATGTTCGACCAAGGACTTGGCGGTCCGCCACGTCGACCGTCAAATTTTAGCGATTCCGATACTGTTTAGTAAAACGGCCAAAACTCCCTCGTCCGATGTCGGATTTTGATAAAATTGATATCGATGGAAATATTATTCAATGATATATATGATGGAATTTTCTAAGCTCAGTTAACTAAAAGAGAAATTACAATGTTTGGTAAGGGTTTCAATATACCTAGTGTGTCTCTTTGTGGTGCTGTTATCTTATTTTTTTAAGAAGAAGGATGGATTTATGTGCATGCGTGTTAACTTTCAACAACTGAACAAGGTCTCCCATTAGGTATCTATTTGACCAGATTCAGGGTGCCTAAGTGTTTTCTAAGATTGATTTGAGATCTATTTGGCTTTAGTTGAGGATTAGATCTTTGGATGTTCCAAACATGACATTTTACAAATAATATGGTTAGTATGAGTTTTTGGTCATGTATTTTAGGCTAAGAAATGAACCCAACAACAATCATAAAGATGATGAAGTGAGTATTTTGACAATTTCTATATTATTTCATGATTTTATTATAAATAATTTCTCTGTTTATAACATGAATAAGGTTAACCATATCAGATACTTGAGAACTATACTTTAGAGGTTGCGAGATGAGAAGTTATATGCTATGTTCTCCAAGTCTGAGTTTTTCTTATATTCTATATATTCTTGGTTATATAATCACCAAGGTTTCCATTATGTTCTATCCATCCAAGATAGCTGTAGTTCATGATTATGTTAGGCCCACTTATCCTTTAGAGTTTTATTGGGTTAGAGTGGAAAAGACCTAAATACCCTTTAATCTGAAGGTCTACTAGATCATCCGTCACTCGAGGGTTAGGAATGGGCCATTTTATTTCGACCTGACGGACCCCTTGACGGTCCGTCAACTTTTTGATGGTCCACCACTTTGGTCGTCACTCGGGGGCCAGAAATAGTATGTTCTACCTTGGCTTGATGGGACACTGGATGTTCTACCAAGGACTTGGCGGTCCACCATGTCAATCATCAAACTTGAGCGATACCGATACAGTTTAGTAAAACGGCCAAAACTCTCCCATCCGATGTCAAATTTTGATGAAATTGGTATCGATGGAAAGATTATTCAATGATATATATGATATAAAGTTGAAATTAGATAAATAGAACACGATTCAAAGTGTTTCATACTTGGTAAGATATTTTTGAAATTTTTGGACTCAGATTTTTGCTTTGCTGAAAATTCTCTTAGGCTTAGACTAGTATAGAACTTTGTGGGGTATTACAGATAGTGTGGGTTTTACCCGATTTTATGATGCTTCTCGAGTTGTCTTGGGTACTATATAGATTTAGGAGGGTAACATGTTTGCGTATTTTTTGTGATAGTTAAAGCCTCATGGAAAGAACTATCCTATGCATTATTTGGAGTTTACTGCAATTTTTTGTGTTGAGATTTTGGAAATATTATTTATATAGAGTCCGCTGTAAGATTTTATTCTATCGTCATAGCCTTCATAACTTCTTCACTTAGTAATATTTTATTATGGGACAATGATGTTTGCTCGAGTTTCTTAAGGACTATGATCTCACTATTTTATATTATCTGGGAAAGTCTAATGTTGTAGCAAATACCAAAGCTAGAAGATGGTGAATATGAGAACTATAATTCATCTTTTGACCAAGGAGTGACCATTAACCTTAGAGTGTTTCAGCTAACCAGTTAGTTAGGCTTGATACTTTGATGCCCAGGCATATTTTTGATTTTATGAAGGGTAGGTATTCTTTGATAGAGTATATTAAAGCTCAAAAGTTTGATAATGATAGATTGAGGGTGACTCGTGATTTGGTGTTGAGTGGCAAGGAAAAGGTGGTGTCTCTTAATTCTGATGGATTTTTGATGAATAGTGGCTCAGTTTCTGTACCAAGAGTTAGTGGATGTGTTAGAACTTATTCTAGATTTTCCATTCACATAGGAGTGGCTAGGATGTATCATGACTTAAAACAATACTATTGTTGGGGTGGTATGAAGAAAGATCATTTATAGTTCAAGGTTAACTATTTCAATCACCAGTAGGTGAAATATGAGTTTTAGTGACCTGGTGGTATGATGAAGAAATGTCCATTCCTGAGTGAAAGTGGGAGCTAATCACCATGGATTTTATAATTAGCCTACTCCCAACCTTGGGAAAGTTTGACTCTATTTATCTGATTATGAATAGGTTGACCAATCGGTGTATTCTTTAACTTTGATAGCGAATTATAATGTAGAGAAGTTGGCCAGGATCCACATTAGAGAGATTGTTTAATTTCTGAATTTATGTATTTATCATATCTTTTAGGGGTACTTGATTTACCTCATGTTTTTGGTGTACTATGCAGAATAAGGTTGGCACTCATCTTGAATTGAGCACAACTTTTCACCTTTAGATAAATAGTTAGTATAAGAGGACTATTTAGGCCCTAAAGGACATGCTTTAAGGTTGTGATATGGATTTTGGTGGTCATTGGGAGCAGTTCTTATACTTAACAGGGTTTGACTATTAAAATAGTTGCCATTCCAACATTCTGATGGTGACTTTTGATGCTTTATAAGGGCAGAGATATAGATCCCCGTAAGATGGTTTGACTCTTTTGAGGTGATTCCTTAGCGTATAGAGACTCGATATACTAAGTGAGACTAATTCAATACATTGGTGGCTGCCTAGAGTAGGCCAAAAAGTAATGGGATTCATAAATTTTTAGCATTGCATTCGTGATTGGAGATCGGGTTTTGTACAAGATTTCTCGAATGAAGGGTGTGATGAAGTTTGGGTATAAAGGAAAGATTATTCTATGTTTTTTTTACCCTTTCAATATCCTTAAGAAGTATAGTGAAGTTACTTATAGGATAGCTTTACCCCTACATATTTTACTGTTCATCCAATATTCTATGTTTCAATGTAAAAAAAATACCATCCAGATAATACATATGTGATCTGGTGGGATTTTTTTGTGCTATAACAATAATTTATCCTACAAGGAGAAGCCCACAGCTCTCCTAGACATGTAAACTAGAAGTTGAAGTCTAAGCATATTGATTTAGTAAAGGTCCAATGGTGACATATACTTATTTAGGAGGCTACTTGGGTGGTCAACTCTGATATGCGACGTAGATACCACCAATTTATTTTCTCTTTAGATAATTTGTTAGTTTTTTGGTTGAGGATGAACTTATTTTTAGTAGTGGATAATGTAATAACTGTAGTTTTAAGTGCCAGTTTTATATTTGTTTTGATTATTTTTCCCTTCCTTGAAGTTTTTATATGTCATTTCTGAGATGTAGGGTTGATTAGCATTGTCCTGATGCATTCGAGTGAGATTTGGATGAGTTTGAGATTTTAGAGCCTTTTAAAGCCATAAGTTTGACATTGTTTGATAATTTATGTTTTGAGGATTGGATGATGATTTGGACTATTCCATTGGATCGAAAATATAGATTTGGGTCTGTGATATAGTAAGTTCAGGCCACAAACATCTTTTTATCTCCTTTAATAAAAATTAGTTAAAATAAGCTAGAAGGGGTCCCAGGGGATAAGTTTTTATAAATAATCTCATTTCAAAAATTTGATGATTTAATTGAGTTTGAAACATCCAAATAAGCCTATTTAGCATTATTGGTTTATTTGTTGGGTCCCTAAGGAATACCAAGGGTTCGATCAGGACTACTTTTCCTAGTCTCATGTAATGACCCTCTAGGTCATTTTTTCCTTTTCTACATATTTTTACCATTTAGATCTTTCTCGTGGCTACCACAAGTCCTTTGGGACTTGTTGGAGCTGATAGTTTAGTTACTGGGTAGTTCGATTGGTTTTTAAATTCAATTCTATGTTGTGAAATCTTCATTGGTAAGGATTGGCTTTCCTGCTTAAAATTTAGGTTAACAACATGGGATGCCAATTTGATAGTTCTATCATCTCCCTCACGTTTATTTTACGCTAGGGGGACCATTGGTTTAGGTCCCAAGGCTTCAAGATTCATTTCAGGCTATTAGACAAATTTGGGTAATTATGGCATTGGATGTGGACCCTATATTTCATCAAAATAACTCTAGCTGGAAATTTTGATTGCGTTATTAAGTCAAAAATATTGTATTTTATAGGGTAGCATAGTTTGTTGGAGTTCATGATATTCCAAATGAATCTCGAGGGGTTAATGGAAACTTGGCAAAAGTGCATCCATTTAAGTGGACATCAGGACTCTTAAGAAAAGGAAACTTTTTTTTTTATCTAATTAGGCACTTTAGCAGCCAAGGTTGGTCCCATCTAGTTTTCTCTAGTAGAGGCCTTAGCGACATCTTGTCCGTTATAGTAGAGGTCAGCCCAAGCTAGGGATGAATTTAACATCCAATCTAGGTCTAGCCTTTGTCGCTTTATGAGACGACTTGTCGCTTTATGAGACGACTTAGAGACATATTGTTCTCTTTAGCATTGGTCGGCCCATGCCAGTGATTACTTTAGTGATCCTATGCCGTTTTAGGAACCACGAAGATCATTTCTTTCAACCATTTAATCATTTTCCTCCAATTTTCACTAGCCCCAAGAACATTAAAGCCCTAGAGAATGGGAAGTTTTGGGATTGATCCTTGGGTTATCGTTGGATTTTGGTGAGCTCGAACTCATTATTTCCTCATTATAATCCTTGTATGTTTTCGTCTAATTTTGAGTTAATTCTTCAATTTAGTCACAAATCCCTAGTTTCTTAATGGGTTAATTTTGTAACGATTGAACTTGGAATTTACTCATTCTTGAGGGTACATTATCCTTGAGTATTTAGGGATATATTGGCATTTTCTAAAGTGCAATCGCAGAGCAGGCCCCATTTGATACTTTAACTATATTTGAACACAAAGCACAAACATGTAATATGTGCATTATTATTTTCGTATTAATGTATAGATCACTACTTTGATAGTGTGGCATCGTGTGGAGGCTCTTGAAAGGCTAAATCTCAAATATTATTGGACTTTATCATGATTTTTCGACATCCTGGTATGCTAGGCTTATTCTTCTCTTAAATTAAGTTTAATTATTGCATCATTATCATATTATGCTTCTTTTGTTTTGGGATTTATGACATGGGTGTATATTTAGTGAATATAGATATTTGGCTGGTTATTGAACCGTAATTAGGCGTATTTGACCTAAATAACACTTTCTTAGGTCGGACTGCCAGCTTAGAAATTAGTAAGACTTGTGTAGTAGTTTTTAGTATGATTTGAAACCTTAGTCTAGATCGAGGTAAGATTTTCCTTAGAAGTGGGCCCCTTTGATCCACCATAGGCCAAAATTACTATTAGGTCCTTATAGACTTTATAGGCCTTTATACGTCATTCCATATACATTCTTGAGCCCGAGGATGATTTAGATATATTTTTACTTATTTTAGGCATTTACTTGGGAGATATCAAGACTGGTTCAAGTTTGACTAATTATGATACTAAGACTGGTTTAAGTTTTACAAATTATGATACCAAGATCGGTTCAAGTCCAGCAAATTATGATCCTATGGCCGTTTTAAGTTTGCAATAGATGATGACATTACTTTTTGTTCAAGTTAGATATTTACGATATTATTTTTATTTCAATTTTTATATGTGAGATACTATTTACACTTTGAGTTAGACATTGAGAGGTTACTTATGGTAGTTATGGAACTGGTTAGAGTTTGATTCTTATGGTATCTAAGGATCAACCATTATGGTTTTGAGATTTGGATAGTTGGAATATTTGTTGTTTTTACTTCTTCTTGATTGCATCCTCTAGGTATATGGGGTATCTCATTGGATTATTTACTTTTGTTTGCATTTCATGGGCTAAGGGGGCCCACTTATACTATATATTGTTATGTGATCTTTGATATTATCTACTCTGTTGGTTACTTTTAGTAGTTTGGAGCATTATTCCAGGTTTTCTCCTTTTCCTTGATTTAGCTTATTATCTTGCATTTTATTATATTTATATTATGACTTAGCTTAATTGGCCGATGATGCCTATCGAGTACCCATTGCTTTCGTACTCACACTACACTTCTGTATCCTTTTTCTAATGCAGATCCATGTACTAGGTACCATCATTGATAGTGTTAGTTCTGATTGGAGTTCAAAGATAAGATGAGCTATCAGTCTTTGAGTTGTCTTTCTTTTATTTCTCCATTTTTATGGTCTTACTATTCAAGAATATTATGTATTTGCTACATATAGTACTCTTATTCTTTTTCTATAGGCTCTTGTGGTGACCTTACTAACTTGTGGTTTATTATTAGTCTTTTCCTTATTTATCTCCAGTTATGTTGTTATGCTTATATTTCATTGCTTATAACCTAATTACTTGCATAATTTTAGAATTTATTCTATTTTCACTAACTATCCAATTACTTATAATTCTGGGCTATAGTTTGACTTACCTAAAAATGGGATTAAGTAGGTGCCAACATGACTCATCAAATGGGGTTGTGACAAATTGGTATCAGGGACTAGGCTCACTAGTTTTGTTGGTACAAAAGAAAGTGCCTACTAGAGTCATGTCAATCAGAATTATGATATTCATTTCTTATCTCTAATTCCTTCATTTATTTTGTGCTAGTAGTCGATATTGGTTTCTAGGACTCATTTGGTTTAACTCTTTCATATATTGTTTGGATGCGAGCTACTGCTATTTGAGACAATGACACCAACTCTGTGACTAGAGATCTTAGTAGAGGATTCGATGACCTAGAGGTTAGGGGAAATCTTGAGTTATAAGCCCATTTAGAGAGGTAGGGAGCCTTCACCGTACCTTATTCCTACTCCAGCATAAAATATTCCTCCACCTCCACCATTGTTGGGTTAGGTGGTAGAATAGGATCAATTAGGGTTTTTTTCTTGCCACTGCTTGTTGATCATTTAGTCCAGCTACATGGTTTAGTTGGTGGTAAACCATATTACGGTTCTCAATATATGGATTAGAGTGGTACTAAGGCAGGTGATGTGCAATAAATTTATAACATTATGGACTTTTAAAACTATGAGAATATGCATGTACTTGAAGCTATTATTTTGGATTTGATGTGTTTTTGAACTGTTTTGTATGAAACTAGGTTTTGGATAAATGGTAGAAAAAGATTATTTTGGATACTAAACTGAATAAAAAGATGATTTTGGATGCTAAATCAAAGAAAAAGACGAAAATTGGAGTTCTTCGCAATCTACTTGGTTATTTATGGATGTATGTGGAACTTACCAAGCGTATATGACAAAATCATGTACCAGAACAAGAGGTCAAGAGGTTTAAAAGACAGAATTTGAAGACCCTATACCTTACTAAGGCCACTTGTGGTTGTTATGTAGCACATACATTTTGTATGTGTCTAATGTAAGTGATAGAGTTGATGATCCCAAGAGTTTAAAGTTGTTTAGTAATTTGTCCATCCCAATATCGGATTAAGGAGAATTTTTTATTATTTGACAGATATTTCAATTATCTATCAAATGGTTGGGACATATCATTTACCTATGTCCATATACAGTCCGTATATGTCACATATGGTCCGTATGTGACATAGGTATGTACAAATATTTAAGAACAGAGAAGCTGCTATATTTTACTTGAAATTTTGGAACATAGTACTCTTGCCACATATGGTTAGTATGTGCTACATACTGGCATTATCTTGCCTAAATAAGTGGCCTCCAATGGTGAGTTTTCTAGATCATTCCAAAATTATTTCCTAGGTTTCCGTGTTACCTAAATATAGTCCTATGATGTCTTCAAGTCTTATTATCTATGATTAGTTAATTTTTATAGAATTTGTTTAGTTGATTCATTAACATATTCTGAAAGTGTCTCTTTAGGGCCAAGTTCACTAATATCTTATTGTTCCTGGTTTGTTATTAGATTTAGGACTTTGGGATTTCTTCTATCATTATTGATAGATTGATTCTTTAAGTTAGTTTATGGATTCTATGTTTGATCTCATAACTGAGTGGCTAATTCCCTTAGCTAGGGTTGTGGGAACTCTGGAGGATCAATAAAGTAGAGAAAGTGCCACGTTGTTCTATATTAGGATTGTTGCATATATTAGGCTTTGTTTTCTTTGATTACTTTCTTAACGGCTTCACATGTTATAATCCCACCTACAATATCACTACTTACTCCACGAAAGGAGTAGTAACTAGGAAAAAAAGTTCACAACAATGATTTGGGGTTAACTACCAAAATAATCTTACCTGCACTATCTTCTTAAGATGGTTAATTATCATCTAATAACTTGAGACTCTAAAGGTAATAGTTAAACTGGGATCCAGGATAACGGTCAATAAGGCGACACCCGGAGACTCAAAAAGTAAAGGGTGCGATCCGTCAATGAATCTACATGGTAGTTGATGGTACATAACTTATCAAATTCTACATGCAAGATATTAGAATAGTTTGATTGTTCATGATTAATACATGGAGTTGAGAAGCTAGGGGAAACACATTCCTAGTGTTTGTCTTAGATTATTTACATCCAAAGCAACCAATTCTTGTCCCTTTTATCATCTTAGAAACCCCCTTTATTTTTACTTTTCCACACTTCCTAGTGATTTCAACAAGTTTGAGAAGGACTTCTAATGTATTTCCTGTGGTATTAACCCCAACCTTGTTGGGTTTTTATGTTTGACATTGGTTTCTTTATCCTTCTAAGTAGGGGTAGTTTGGGCGATATAAAAAATTTGGTGATGTTGTCGAGGAATATTGTTTTTGAGTTCTTGATTGAAGTTATTGGTGTTATCAGTTTTTTTATTTGTTTTGTTGTTCCCTTCTTGACATGACAATTTGGCCAAAGGACGTACAGAGTGATGAAGACATGTTAATTATTGATCCTTTTTCTTTTGATATGGTGCATTACTATAGGAGTATGGCAAATATAGTGTGTGAACACAAGAATAGACTATTGGAAATAGAGGAACTCCTTTTCAACAACCATCATGAGCTTATTCAAGATTAATAGGTTTGGCTTTTATATCACCACTTACAAGTGGAGTTGAATGCAAAAGGTTCTGCGTGTAATACCCAACAACTTAGTTATAAATGGTGTCAGATTGAAAAGTATTCGAGAAACCAACTTGATAAGCTGAAATTGGAAGAGTCAACAATTTCTAATACTCTTATGGATAGTTTCATGATTAAAGAGAGCATACTAGTTCTATGTGGGGATTTAAATAAGACTATAAATCCTG
Source organism: Capsicum annuum (assembly GCF_002878395.1). NCBI lineage: Eukaryota > Viridiplantae > Streptophyta > Magnoliopsida > Solanales > Solanaceae > Capsicum > Capsicum annuum. The sequence goes on along the minus strand of NC_061120.1, from coordinate 55,653,174 downwards.
AGTTAGGGTGTGTTAGACCTCATTCGAAGTATTTTTCCATATTGTGTTTGGATAGTCAGATCTTGATTAAGCCATCCAAAACTGTATAAAAGTTCAAAGAGGAGGAAGTATATGTCTATATCTTAGAAATTGTCAAGCAAAAATCAAAGAACTACATTCCTCATAAAAGGGCCAAGAAGTACCATATACCAAATCTATTTCTTGGGTCCTTTATGTATATACCTCTGCCCCATGAGAATAATAGGAAATAAGAAAAGTAATTAGGGGTGCACTTTATAAGTTTAAAGTGGAAAGAGAAAACCGCAAGCAATCTCTTAGGATACCTTGATGAAGTCTGATTAATCATGGTAGCCAGATGCTTGTTACGGAAGTCTGCGTACCTAACGAAGACCCGTCATTCTATGACGTGAGGTCAGGAGCTTCTTTGGAGGAAACCCAAGGTACATTGTTATTTGTATTTGTATTCATGATTAAAGTCATATCTCCACAGATGTGGTTCCACAAGTATGTTTTTAACTCTATTTTTTTTGTAGCGGTTTGATACGTTAGGGAAAATTCATGATTTTAGGTTGAGGGTAGGACTGCTTGTGGATCTTTAAGACCTCCTAGAGTTTTTATTGCCATCACTCTTTTTCTCAGAGTCTTGTTCCTAGTAGAGACGAAATGTTTATGCATTCTGTGTTATGTTTCATGATATTTTGTGTTTAACTTGGAGAAAAATCAATATCTGCGGTAGTTGACATGTTCTTGTTAATTTTTGAGAAAATCATACTCCCTCAATATCTTGTCTTTGAACTGTGTGATATTTTTATATATGTGACTATTATAAAATTAAAGATGGACGATGGGAGGTTAATTGAAATTTTCTTCTAGGAGTCGACTACTGACTCCTCACAGTCAACTCGCCTGGATATGAGAACATTTAACACATAGATTAATCTTAGAAAAGTTAAGTAAGTAAATAACAAAATATTAAGTAACAAAATAAAGATTTATCCTGGTTTGGCACATCAATGTAGTGCCTGCTTCAAGTGCCCTTGGGTTTCAAAGTTCCTTAGATCGTTGAAAGTTCCGCTCGAGTACAATGATAGGAAACCAATTTTGAAAACTAATTTTTCTCTTTAGATCTTGTGACACAACTTCAATTGAAGTTACAAAGTTGACTCGAACCTACTCTTTATATAACAATGGTAAATTAAAGTTGCAAGTCTTTGTAAGACTAAGAATAAAACACTTTGAATTTTCTCCTTGAAGAGGCATGTAAAGTGTTTGTCTATAGTCATCATCATTTATAGTCTCCAGCTGCTACTCTTCATAAAGAAACCCATGAGATTTATTTTCAATAAAGGATGTAAATTTATTCCTTTGTTAAGGTAAATAGCCATATGATATGTTCATATCACATATGTCCATATGTGGCTTTGGATCACGTCCAATTTAGATATGTCGATGATCTATTTTTTTTTTATTTTTTAGAGATTAATTTCTATCCAAATATGCTTGTGATCTTTTATTTCTAATTGGTGTGATCTGCCTTGATTTTGGGATTGTGATCCTCTTTTATTACGATGATATTTTATTGATCTACTTGCCATATTATTGAATTATTTTTCAATTTTATTTGCCATGTTATTATCTTCCATATCTTACAATATTTTGAGATTATTTGGAGCCGAGATTCTCTTTCCATTTATTATTCTTGTGATTGATTTTCTTTGATACGTGTATGTCCTTTAGTTCTTGATGTCCTTCTATTTTTGGAGCCGGCATCCTTCATATTTTCATAATTAGCAGCTACAAAGATACATTTGTTAGTTGGTCATTAATAAAATATAAACTTAGGAGACTAACAATCTCCCACATTTTAGAAATGACAACAAAACTAAATATCAGTTAACTTCCCTGTTTGCCAGCATGCTCCCCTTCACTATTATAAGTATTTGCTGACTTGTAATCTTTCTCTACTCCCCTTGACTGGTAGGTTACTAGGCTACTCTGATGTTCCTACCTTTCCCCCCTTTGATATGATCAGAAAGAAAAAAACTCAGGGAATATGTAGTGAGATGCACAAAAAATAAAGCAGAAAATCACTTTTTAAATATCATGAATGCTAAGAATACCAAGCCTTTATCGTAAAGAGAAAAATTGTTCTTCTCGTAGAGGTTTTGTAAAAATATCTGCTAGTTAATTTTTGGAGTAAACAAATGTTAGGAAAAAGTTACCGTTTTCAACATAATCTCGAATGAAATGATGCTTGATATCAATATATTTAGCCCTAGAGTGATGCACAGTATTCTTAGATAGGCTGATATCACTAGTGTTATCACACATAATAGGAACAGATTCAAAAAATGAATCAAAGTAAAGAATTTGATGCATAATACATTGGACTTGATTCCTACAACTTCCAATAGCTATGTATTTAACTTTTTTGGTCGAGAGAGCAATGAAAGTTTGTTTCTTGATATACCATGAAATAAGAGCATCACTAAGAATTTTACATATTCCACTAGTTCTCTTCATGTCACTCTTGTCTTCTAGAAAATCAACATCTGAATATTTGATTAAATAAAAGTGTGAGCAGCAGGGATACCATAGACCATGGTCTTGAGTTCCTATTAGATATCGAATGAATCGTTTGATAGTAGTGAGATGAGATTCCTTAGGATTCGAATGGAATCTAGAATATTTACACACACCAAAAATAATATCTACTTGACTTACAGTTAAGTGGATTAGAGATCCAATCATTCCCTGGTACATCTTTTCATCAATATCTTATAAAGCCAAGTTTGAAATAATGCTTATAGATGTGCTCCTGTTTGTTCCAATAGCCATTCCCTTTTCTATGCCATACTTTTTGATGAGTTCTTTCATGTATTTGGCTTGACTTATGAAGGGGTCCTTGAGAGTTTGCTTGATTTGTAGTCCCAAAAATAATGTAAGCTCGCCCATAAGAATCTATTTGAATTCCCCTTTTGTCAAATTAGCAAAATTTTTGCATATGGAGATGTTAGAGCTACCAAAGATCATATCATTAATGTAAATTTGCACAATCAAGAGATGTGAATCAATCTTTTGAATGAACTGATTTGTGTCAATTTACCTCTTTGAAAATTATTTTTTTGTAGAAAAGTACTCAGTTTCTTATACTAAGCTTTTGGAGCCTGTTTGAGGATGTAGAGTTCTTTTGATAACTTTAAAATTATTTTTTTGTTGAAAAGTACTTAGTCTCTAGATTTCATAAGGTGTTTTATTCAAAATAGTCTTGATCAGACACCTATTGATGATATGACATGTTGTACTTACTGCTTCTTCCCAAAATGATCTTGGAGATTATGTTCTAACAACATTGTCCTAGCAGTTTCCCGTAGGGACCAAATATTACATTCCACTACACCATTTTTTTGAGGAGATCATGGTGATGAGAATTTCTAAAAGTATCCATTCTGAGCAACATAATCTTCAAAAGCCTTCTATTCGAATTCTCCTTCATGCTCACTATGAATGTAGGTAATTAGGTCTCCTACTTCTCTCTATATTTTTCTACAAAAAATCTCAAAATTTGTTAAGGCTTCATGTTTATGTGGAAGAAACATAACACAAGTAAATCATGAGTAATCATCGACTATGATAAAAGCATTTATTTTTCCACCAATGCTTGCAGTCTTGGTGGGACCAAAAAGATCTATGCAGATTGTTTGGAGAGGCCTAGTAGTAAATACAATGTATTTCGATTTGAAAGATGTTTTAGTTTGTTTACCAAGTTTGTAGGCATCACAAATGTCATCCTTTTCAAACTTGAGTTTTGGCAGAGCTTTCACCAAATCAAGCCTTGACAACTTCTCAATAATTTGTATACTAGTATACCCTAGCTTCCTATGCCACAACCAGGTATCATTGCTTACATATTTGGCCAAATCATGATTATTTAAAATATAAATGTTATCAGCATGTTCACTGATAAGGGAAATATTTCTTTTTTCAAATCTGATAGAGCATCTTTCAGCTTTGAAGAGGATTCAAAATCTAGCGTCACATAGTTTAATGATGCTGAGCAGGTTGTGTTTGAGCCCATATACCAGGTATACTTTGGTGAATTCACATGAGGAGTTGAGTCTCAGTGAGCCGACTTCAATAACATTGCCTCTAGCATTGTCACTAAATTTGACTGATTAATCATCTACTTCCTTTAGTGAGGAAAAGTTATCCTTTTTTCTGGCCATATGTCTAGAACATCTGCTGTAAATGACCCACATTCCTTTTCTATTGCTTTTGCTGACCTGTACTTGCAAAACAAGAAGATTAATTTCATTTAGGTACCCAAGTGGTCTTGGGTCTTTGCATGTTAGATGTGCTTTCTTTAGGATTCCAAACCCACACACTTTTAGGCTTATACCTGCAACTGTTGGATTTGTGCCCTCTTATTCCACAAGTAAAGAAAAAAAGTCCTCAAGAGAAAAAGAAGGTTTTAGCTCATTTAAACGACCATGAGAAGGAACTCGGATTCCTTTTGCAGGAGTTTGATCCTACGAAGCAATGGGTTGGAGATTTTTTAAGATTGTTCTATTTAGTTTTTGTGTTACCAAGCTCTTCATGAAGCAAGTCAATTTCAACTTGAAATGCTTCAATTTATATTTCCCAATTTCTTCGTTCCTTTAAGAGTTTTTTTTTAAATCAAGTTTTACAACTTTTTTTGTCTTGAGCAAGCATGTTATATTCATATATGATTTTTTTGAAGTGCATCGGTTAGCATATCAAGATTACAATTAAGATTATTATAGTTAAGATAGTTACGCGATTTTACCTCACTATGTTCACTTGTTTCCATAATGCACAAATTGAAATCCTCTATTTGTTCTACAGTTTCGTCCTCATCGCTATAGGGTACAAAATTTTAATTTTTTCAAGATGGTCATAGTCTCAATTCTAGAAAGTTTTGTTTGAAGTATCCAGGACTTCCACAGTAGTAACAGAGATCATTATTTCTGGTAAAGTCATTGTTTTTGCCTCCATAGGATCTTCGCTGTATCTATTTTATGATCTATCTTACCCCACTGTTGAGGAGGGCCATTCCTTCAATGGTGGCATCTTCCAGAATGTCCTCTTCTCCAGTTGGAGTAGCATTGAAGGCTACTGATTTTTTTCTCATCCTTGTGAAACCTATTGATATAATTTTTGTCGTATGCAATAAGGTTACCTCGCTGTTTATCATAAGTCATGTTATGAAAGTCTCTATCTTCTAGAATGGCAACCTTGGTTTCTCATGTTTTTAGGAAACTGTAGAAAAACTTCTGGACTTACAGGCTATGAGGATAAATCATCCACAGTGATTTTAGTTCACACACAATTTTACTAAATTTGACGAACATTGTTTCAATATTCTCATTTTCCTCCATTTTGAATAACTTGTATTCATTGATAAGAGTAGCAATTTTTGACTTCTTAACTTTGGTGGTTCTTTCATAGGTTACCTCCAGTTTGTCCCACATTTTTTTGCTGTTTCACACATTGAAATCTTGTCATATTCTTCTCCACTGACTGCATAAAATTGAAAACTTATAACACTCGCATTAGTTTGAATTACCCCTTGCTGTTCTTTGGTGACCTCGAAGCTTTAAAGATCTTCAATATAAAAATTTCTAGATTCTTTATCTTTGTGCTTAGACTTTTCCTTGAGTATTAGAATCGACTTTGGACCCTTCTTTATAACAACCCAAGATTTGAAGTAATTTAATTGGACAAAGATCCTGAACCTATTCTTCCAGTAAGAATAATGTTTTCTATTAAAGTACGGTGGTCTTATAGAAGAGTAACTAGACTGAAGGAGACCACTAGGAATCAGATGATTGTCTATTTGATTGTTTCTCACTTGTGGTTAAGCAATGCTATCTTTGAGACCTGCTCTAATACCAATTGAAATTCAAGAGGGGGTGAATTGAATTTTTTTTCTGTGAGTCAACTACTGAATCCTCACAGTTAACTCGCCTGTAGATCAGAAAACATCACAGAAAGATTAATCATAGAATAGCTAATTAAGTGAATAACAAAACATAAATTAACAACATAAAGATTTATCCTGGTTTGGCACACCAATGTAGTGCCTACATCCAGTCCTTTTGGGTTTTGAACTTTTCTTATATCGTTGACCATTTGCCTCGAGTACAATGACAGAAAATAAGTTTTGAAGACTTATTTTTCTCTTCATATCTTGTGACACAGCTTCAGTTGATGTTACAAAGTTGAGTCGATCCTACTCTTAATATAAAAATTGTAAACTAAAGTTACAGAGCCTTGTAAGACAAAGAATGAGGCACTTTGAATTTTCAACTTAAAGTTACGTGAAAAGTGTCTGTCTTTAGTTTTCATCATTTATAGTCTTCAGTTGCTACTCTTTATAAGAAAATGCAAGAGATTTCTTCCAATCAATGATGTAAATTGATTCCTTGATTAAGGAATATAGTCGTATGATATGTCCATTTATGGCATTGGATCACATTCATATTAGATATGTCTGTGATCTATTTTTTTCTTTTTGGTTTTGTAGAGATTGATTACTTTTCGAATGTGCTTGTAATATTTTCTTTCTGATTGATCTGATCTACCTTGATTTTGAGAATGCGATCCTTTTTCTATTTCCATGATATTTTATTAATCTTTTTGCCATATTCTTGAATAGGTTTTTGGTTCCATTTGCCATGTATGATCTTCCATATATTCCAATATTTTGATATTATTTGGAGCTGAGATTCTCTTACTACTTTTTTTTGTGTTTGATTTTCCATTGATATGTGGATGTCCTTCCATTCTTGATGTTCTTCTATTTTTTCAGCCGGCTTCCTTTCTCTTTCCACTATTAGTAGATGTAATGATACACTTTTTAGTTTGTCATTATTAAAAACTAAACTTAGGAGACTAACATACTGTAGATCTTGGTATGATATTAGAATTAAGGACATGATAGTCATCGCTAAAAATTGCATGAACCGCATAGGTAGTAGCTTTGTGATATAGTCATGTGCCATGCGTATGTGAGATACTTCCTAGTTGTCTTTGTGTGTTAAATCTTGAACTTGCATGGTTAGTCTTCCTTGGGTTTTAGGATAGTTGGTTAGGAAAGGATAATAGGCCATTTTTTTATTTTAGTCCACTTTTCGACCAAATAACATTCCCAGTGTATTTGTATCCCTTGATCCCGGTTTTGAGTCTTATAGTCTATTTCTTTGTTTTCACCTTTAACCTTTCCGTTTTTGTTATAATGAACATATTTTAGCCTTTTTCCTCCTTGAACAATGTGCACCTCAACACAGGAAAATTTCCTAAGTATAGGGTGGCTATCGTAGGGGTGCATGATGTATAATCGGTATAAAGATGGGAAAAATAATAGAAAAAAGAAAGTAGGGTTGGGTGTGGTAGACAAAGAAAAAGAAAAGCAAAAGAAAAATATAAAAAGGTTGAAAAAAGAAGGAATAAGAAAAGCACAACCAACTTGAATGTTCTTTAATATAAAAAAGGGAGTAATAAAAAGAAAAATTTGTTGATAAGTGAAACCCCAAAGTTAGTGTAGTGTAAAGGTGGTTTAGTCACTTGATATCCATATGTACCATACAATCCCCCAACACTACATTACAAGATGCGAAAAGTCCTACAGTGATCCTGACTTGACTATCTGAAAGCTTAGGTATACAAAATAAGGGCAAGACTATGGTATTTGAAATTATTTCATTGGAACATTATTCTGAGTGTGAGTTTCTCTTGACCATCCCAGCATTGACATATTTGATTTCATATATGAGTGAGGGGACTTCTTTGTATGAGGGAACATAGGGCATATTGCTAGTTGTGCACTTTCTTGGGTATGTGTAACTTGTATATATGCATGGTTTTCTATTAATAATATAATTTCCATAACTTGATTCCTTTGTGTCATATTTCTGTGCTTCATATGCACACGCATTTGGTTTTCACTTGTGATATGAGAGGGGATAATGTGTTTGAGCTTAAAATGTTTATTGACTTTCTTGGATAGCTTAGTTTCTCCTAGATCAGTGTCTTGCTTGGTTTTATTTTATTTTTTTTGCCCAAGGAAATGCAACATTCTATGTTAAGGGTGTTGATGTGCTATGAATATATAACATTTTAAACACTTAAAACTATGAGAATGTGGATGTACTTAAAGCTATTTTGTTAGATTTGATGTGTTTTTGAAGTCTTTGTAGGAAACTAGTTTTTGATGCTAACTGGAAGAAGAAGATAATTTTTGATGCTAAACGAAAGAAAAATATCATTTTGGATGCCAAACTGAAGAAAGAGATAAAAGTTGGAGTTCTTGGCCACTTTGTCATTTTTGGGCATATGTGGCGCTTTTCGAGCTTATGTGACATAAGAATATACCAGAACTTGAAGTCTAGAGGCTTAGATGCAAACTTTTGAAGACCCTATCATTTACTAAGGTCACTTGCTATTCATATGTAGCACATATGGTCTATATGTGGCTTAACTAAGTGACAGAGTTGAAGATCCTGAGAGTTGGCAGTGCTTCGGTAATTTGGCCATGACATTTAAACCCAATATCGGATTAAGAAAAAATTTGGATCATTAGAAATCTAATTAAATTTAATATCTGATGGTTGGAATTTTGCAGTTAGATATGTCCACATACGGTCTGTATGTGGCACATACGGTCCGTATATTAACTAGGTATGTGTAGAGATTGAAGTTCGGAGAAGCAGCAGAATTGTGGTAGAAATTCTGGCACATACTCTTGCCACATATGGTTGATATGTGCTATATACTCGCCATATATGGCCTATGTAAGTGGCCTCCAACAATGATTTTTCATGATCATTTTGAAATTGTTCACTAGGGTTTCCATGTAACCTAAATACACCACTATGATGCTTTTAAGTCTTATTATGTATGGTTGGTTAAGTTTTCCTATTTTCTTTAGCATTTGATTTCTAAGGTTTCTTGTAATCTATAAATACCCTTTAGGCTTTGTTTAGTTTATTTATTCATATATTAAGAAAGAGACCCTTAGGGGAAAAGTTCACAACCATCTTATTGTTCTTGGTTTGCAATTCAATTTTAAAAAAACTTTTGGATTTCTTCTTTCATTATTGTAAGATTGATTCTATAATTCTTTCTATTGATTCCATGATTGATCTCATAACTATTAGCGGCTAATTCCCATAGCTAGGTTTGTGGGAACCCTGGCGGATTAATGAAGTATAGAGAGTGCAAAGTCGTTATAGATAAAGATTCTTCCATGTCTTGGGTTTTCTTCACTTTGATTGCTTTCTTAATGGGTACACGCATTAGCATCCCACCAAGACTATCACTACTTACTCCATTAAAGGAGTAGTGATTAGGAAAAAAAGATTACAATAGTTATTTGGGTTTAACTGTCAAAATAAGCTTACTTACACTATTTTCTTCAGATGGTTAATTTTTATCTAATAACTTGCGACTCAAAAAGTAATAGTTAAACTAGGATCTAGGATAAGGGTTAGTAAGGTGACACCTTAAGACTAAAAAGGTAAAGGGTGAGATTTGTCAATGGGTCCACTAGACAGTTGATGGTACATAACTTATTAGATTCTACATGCAAGATATTAAAATAGTACAATTATGCATGATAAGTCTATGAGTTGAGAAGCCATGGTAAACACAAACCTAGTGTTCGTCTTAAATTTCATACAAAGAAAGCACTAATTCTTATCCCTTTTACTATTTTAACAATTTTCCTTTTTAGTTTTCCACACGACCTGCTGATTTTAATATGTTCAAGAAGGATTTTTGACGTATTCCCTATGGGATCAACCCCAACATAATGGCTTACTATATTAGATAGCGACCTATTTATCCTTCTAAAGAGAGATAGTTTGGGTGCTATCTGTAGGGGTACAACCTGTAGCTATGCTCCCTAGAGTTGAGATCCATCTAGCGGTAGTAGTTTCTCAACTGATAGTTTCATAGATTGCAATGTCCATTGAGGAGCTAAAAATGTTGGGTAGATTTTTTAGATTGACTTCACTTGGGTTTTTTGGGGTACCTTGCATAGATGTATTTGAAATATTGAAACTTGTGATAGGATCTGTAATCTGTGCCTAGCTGAGACTCATGGGGTTAACAACAATACTCTTCAGTTAGACCTGACTGCTAGACATTGGTGGAGAGGTTATTTTGATTCAAGGCTAGTTAGATCATTTTTGCCGACATTGGGTCAGTTCTCTAAGGTTTTTTTAAAGAAATATATGCTCATATTATCTTAGATAATTTAAAAGATTAGTTCTTGAAATTAGAGCAAGCTTCTATGATCATCTTTGAGTATGAGCCGCGATTGCATGAGTTAGCTAGCCATTTTACATCTATTTTGCCGATCAAGTATGAGCGTATTCGTTTTTTTTGTATGGGGATAGACACTTTATCTTTGCATAGATACATAGAGTTTAGTTTCCACCGATGCATCCTTTATTGAGGTCTTTAATTATACACAGACCATAGAGGAGTTACATCGAGAGATATAAGGGGTCACCGACAAGAGACCACATTATTAGGGTAGTTTTAATAGAAGTCAGAGTGGCTCACGATTCATAGGCAAAGGTTCTTAGTATAGGTACCCTCCATAACAGTCTTATCAGCTCCAGGGTTATCCTGGTGGACCTATTTATGCTGCAATCAGTTTACTTATGGGGGTTAGCCTAGTTAAAATAGTCATCTTGGCTAGAGTAGTGGTAAACCTTTGAGAGAGGAAAATTATGGGTTTTCAACTAAGTCAATTATTCCAGGTCAAATTGATCTTTGATATATAATGACGTGCTACGGATGTGTTATGAGTGTTCGGCCTTCAACCAATTTTCTAGTAAGTGTCCCCGGTATGGAGCAGTTGTGCCTATAACATAGATTTTTCTGTTGACTAAGACAGTAACACCCAAAGCTAGAGGTTGTATGTAGGGTCATCGGGGTAGTCCCTAGGATTTTCGAGAAAGTCTTTTGAAAAGTAAGTCAGGTGATTAGTCAGGTACGTAGCCAGGGGTTGGGCGAGGTCATATATGTGTTGTTCCTAGTTGACCAGAGGCAGAGTCTTAGGATGTTGTTATTAAAGGTAGAATCTCATTATGCCATCAACCAACTTTTGCTTTATTTGTTCAGGATCAACTTTTTCATATCTATCTTCCTATTACGCACCATGATTAGGGTTGTCTTGGGATTCTTTGTCTATGCCATTATATTTATCTACTTTCTGCGGGTGATTCTTTAGTAGTGGCTCATGTTTATAGATTATGTGTTGTGACCATTCGAGTGTTTAATACTCAGGCTGATCATGTTGTATTTGATATGGAGGACGTTGATATAATTATGGGCATGGATAGGTTATTCCCATATCATGCTATCTTGAATTATATTTCCAAGACCATTACATTATCCATGCCAGATATATCCCTGATTGTGTGGTAGGAATATTTTAGCCGCATATCAACAGGGATTATTTCTTACGTTCGGGATAGGAGACTTATATCAAAAGGTTGTAAGTCTTATCTTTCTTATATTCATGATTTTAGTGCATAGAGACCTTAACTTGATTTTTTTTCATATAGTCTGTGATTTTCATATTGTCTTTCCTAGCGATCTCACATGGCTTTCTCTTGAGCACGATATTGAATTTTATTATTGTGCGAGTAAGGAGAGTGAACACTAGCCTAGGAGAAAGTACTTGATCTCCCCCACTTATTTTGTGGCCACTTACCACTATCACCACCACTATGCTCAGACGCCCTAGATTTCCTTCCTTGCCTATCACTAAGCTCAACATGGTTTCTTTAATTTTCTTTAACTTATTTCAAATACTCAATCAACCTAGAAAAATACATGTTTTCAATCAACAAGTCCACCTTTCTCTTAAGGACCAAGTCACTAGACAATCCCAGACAAAATTATGTATTCTATCCCTCATGCTATAAACCATCTCGGGAGCATACCTTGACAATTGATTTAATTTCAAGGAATACTCCTAAACGGACATCCTCCCTTACTTCAAGTTCACAAACTTTTCCGTTTTACTTTCCTCAACTCTTTAGGAAAGAAGCAGTCTAAGAAAGCCTTAGAGAAATCCTCCCACATGGAGAGACTAACATCAACACCTTTAGACAATTCCCACCTTCATACCATTGGTATGTTACATCTTCAAATTAGTAGGAAGCAAACTCAGTAACCTCAATCTCCGAAGCATGTATGATTCAGAAGATCTTCTCAATTTCATCAAAAAAGTCTTAAGAATCTTCATCAACCTTCATACCGGAGAATATAGGAGGGCTCAACCTAAAAATTTGTCCAATTCTTGTATCTTCAGAGCACCACACTTCAATTGAGAAGCTACCAAATGAGTCAAGATGTTGATAGAGCAACAAAAATTGGCATTAGTAGCATCCCTCTAAGGTAACACAATAGGTGGTTCACTCTCATAGTTGGAGTTGGTGGGGACAGGTAGAACCTTATGAAGATGGTCGAATATCGCACCCCTAGCCTAGTTTCGAACTTGAGAAGTTGGACGGGCTTTATCCATAGGTCCCTCAGTTAGGGTAGAAGTGTATGACTAAATATTATATCTTATTAGAGGCATGATTTTAAAGATAGCAAAAAAATATCAGAGGTATACAAGACCTTAGACCCTGCAGCTATACGTTGAAACACAAGAAAGGGAAATATTTCCTAAAATCTCTTGTAGCCCCTCTTTTATAACTGGGGCACGCTTCACACCTATAAAAGAGACTCTACCTGAAACAGTATAGTCAAAACCCAATTGAGACATTTATTATCTAGGCATAGGACTGTAACCACCATCACACGCCATTAGGAAAATATTTAACCATGTTCACATATTTATTATCTAGGGACATTAACCACATACTCAATTATTAAGACAAGTAACTTTAACCACACACATACTAATCTAGGAAAGGGTCTCCAACCTCATGCCTATTCATTAGACAAGCGACTCTAACCTGATGCCAAGGGACTCTAACCACAAGTTATTTTATTCAGTGAGGTAAATTAACCTTGAGAGATCTCTTTAGGCAAGGGATTTTAACATCGATCAGTATCAATAGGCAAAGGACTCGTACCTCAAGCCATTCCATAAGACAAGGGACTTCAACTGTAAGCCATCATAACTTGCATTAGGTGACATTGGGACTTTAATCCTTTGCCCATGCATCAACATTCATTCTATACAACACTTAAGGACTTTAATCATTCAACTTGTTCAATACTATACATGATCCCATAGTACTTATTGGAGCCTTCATTGCTCAAAAATTTAAATAGGCCATTGCTTTTATTCAATCCATCATAAAATTCATGTTATGGTCATCAAGACCCTTAAAAACTATTCACATTTCATTAATCATCTTATAGCACATTCTCACCATACTTGGTTTGATAAACAATTCAAATACACTATCATGTTTAGGGACATCATGCCCTTATTATTTAATTACACCAACACGGCCGTCAATTATAAAATACATAGCTCATAGTACTTTTAACATAACATTTATCAATCATTAATAATTATTGGTTTATTAACCATGCTCAAACCATCACCAACATGTGACTAGATAATTCACTTATACATTACCACAAACACCTTATGTGCATACGTTTAACAAGGCTTTTTTAAAGGTAAAAATCATCAAGGTTAGGGTTACTCAAATCATCATGTGAAATCTCACACAACAAGCACCCACATATGAAAATAATCATCATTAATTTGTATAAAGGTAAGTTTAAGCAAGAGTCAACATTGTTAAGCATTAGAAAACAAAACCCTTTTCATTTGATTTCTAAATCACCCTGTACACTTACTAATCCAAGTGTAAAATATATTGGTTTAGATTTATTTAGAAAGGGGAAGAGTTAAATCCCTTAGACAAATTGGTTCACCAGGAAACTTGACTTCGCTTTCTCTTTTGAAGAACACCCTTGAAACCCTAGCCTCCAATCCTTTAAATGTGAGTTTAAGTGAGTTTTTTTGTTGATGATCTATTAAAAATGGACGTTTAGGAGGCTACATACATTTATATAGAAAAGGGACTTAGGTTTTTTGCATGGGAAATTAAAATAAGGCCCTTAGTTAAAAGTTGTAAAATGATCTTGTGTAGGGGTACGAACCTTACGAGCCATACCCTAGGGTACAAATGGTACCTGACTCATACTCTAGGCTTTTCCTAGGTCACCTACACTATTAAGGTTACAATCATAAATCCTTGAGTCATATCCAATGGGTATGACTCAACCCCTAATTCATATATTCCACCTATACCTAAAATAGTCAACTCAAGTTAGGACTTCCCTCTATATGATCATGTTGGGTATGACTCATATACTTAGGGTACGATTGAGGAGTAGTCACTCATACCTAAAATAGTTAGTACCCCTCACCATACTTCCTACGATATAAGAGGGAAGGGGAAGGAGAATACAACATATCCATGCAGTATGACTTATGCCCCCAGTCATACCCATCCTAGAGACATCAAATAGGGGAATTTCCTTCAATGGTTCAATGTCTAGATTTTCAAGTATAAATAGGCCCTAAAGTTGTGCATTTATCTATTTCTCAGCAATTCTTGAGAGTATAAACCTTTAATAGTATGATATCTTAAAATTGATACTTATGGGTAACTTGGGAGCTTGATTACCATTTATTTTTGAAATTATCTTATGAGTTGAGGTAAGAATTCACCATTTTCTAGGTGAAATATATTGATATATTTCTCAAAACCCCAAAACCTTGAGGACATTATTTTTTCCCCAATTTAGCTTAGTTTTCACCTAATAATTAGGGTAATGATTCCTTAAGCTTTTAAGATGTTGAGTTGATTTTGGAAACTCAATTTCCATATGTACGACTCATATGGAGTTTGAGGTTATTTTTAATCCAAAGCACAATGGTGCTATATGGGTATTTTTATTCTTGTATTGATGAGTATAATGTGTTTGTGATATTCTATCATTTTGAGAAGGCTTCTCCAACGTAAAAAGTGATAGTTCAGCAGTTTATTGAGTTTTTTAAAGCATTGAGGTATGCAATATTTATTTCTTTTTAGATTGGGCTATGACATAGTATGTTTATGATATATTATTAGATTTGGGATGGGTTTTAGGTGTTGGATAGATGAAATTCAAAACTTGAGTTAGTTGGACCGTTTAGGCTCTTTTAAAATCATAGAGTTGAAACCCTTGGCTTGTGTTCCTTATGCCTTAGCTGAATTAGACTTCATTACTCATGTTTAGAATAATAATAGCTTAGATTACTCAAGCTAGCTAAGAATTCTTTAGACACTCATGCTTAGGGTAAGTTACCCTTAATTGCATACATTAATGGAGGTTGCCTTAGTTCCCCTTTGACTTAGTTAAAGTGCTTGAGAAGAATCTCTACCTTAGGGATAATTATGGCTTGTTATACAGCTAAGAGTGGATTTAGATACCTTAGCCTAGTCTGGGATAGAATTTGAAATAGAATATATTTTATGGATTTAGAAGTGGGTTCTTTGACCCACTTTAAGTCAAGATGGATAATTAGTTCTCTTGAAACCCTTATATGCATATTAAATGCCTAGAGAATGCCTTTTAGAGAAAATATTTAGGAACCTTGGTACTTTTTTGTTATGATGAATGATGGTGGATGTAATTCCTAACCAATTTTCATGTGTATTATTTATTTGTTAAGATTATTACAAGCTATTGATTATGGTATTGTTTTATCTATTGGTGGGACTACCGAATATACCATTATATAAGGCCTTTAATAAGATACTGTTGGAGCGATAAATTATGTTACTTACAATGCTATGAATAAGCTATAGATCATTCCATGAATTAGCTATTGCTCAAGCTATTTTTAATCTCTTTTTATGCTAATGATAAGACATCAAAAATATTATGGATAAGTCATAGCTCAAGATATTGCTTATAATTATGATTATGCTAAACAATTATACAAGCAATCATGTCAAAATGCATCTTATAGATGACATTCACAATTATGTTATTATTTGTGCTAAAAGTAATGTTTAATTATTATATGAGAAATTATGCTATTAACTATGCTAGAAATCTTGATGCTTGACCATATAGGATCTTGTGGCATTTACTATATACTTGGTTTAATTTCAGAAGGTGATATTAATGATATATTAATACCCAACAAGGTCTGAGGATTATTATGATGATATATAGATACCCAAAAAAAGCTGAAGGATATGATGATGATACATTAAGACCAGGCTGGAGAATGATTATTATGATATATTGATACTTAGCAAGGCCGAAGGATATTATGATGATATATTGATTCCCGGCATGGCTGAGGTAAATTTTCTTAATATGCACATTTGTACACCCACCAATTCAAGTCTGTCTATGCCCTATTCATAGCTATTATATGTATATATATCTTTATACGTAGTTTGGTATGAGTCGCTATTAGAGGTGTCGAATATAACCCTAATGGGATAATTAATATAATTAGTCGACTTGTGAGAATTAGTGATAATTGTTTGTTAATGAAAATGATTATAAGGTGATATAGTTTATGATTAGTGATAATTAATTATTTGTGATAATTTATGGTTAGTGGTGAATGTGGTCTATCTGATTAAAAAATGGCTAGTTTATAAAGGATAATTAGTTAATAAATGATGTTAGTTGATAAATTATGCTTATCTAACTAATGTCGATTTATGGATATGTAGTGAATAGTTGTTAAATGATGACTAAAGGTTATATGATGACTAGCAATCACATAGAATAGGTAATTAGTGATGGTTATCTAATAAATGGTAACTAGTGCATAAATAAAGATAAGGTTGTTATATGTTAGTAAAATTGTGGAACGTGGGTACTCTATATATTGTTGATAAGTGATTAATTGATTATAAATTTTGAAATAATGGGTAGATTTATAATATAGGTTTAGCGAGAGACGTCATTGTTCTTGATCCAAATATAGAAGTTCTAAAAGTAGGTATCTTCCGTATTCATCTCATAAGCCTCATAGTCAGCCCAGTTGATGGATTCAGGTAGCATTTCAGATAACTAATAAAGGTCTGTATAGTGCTAGTGATTACCCTAAGGAAAGTGGTTAGTCATTGAGAGGTTTATCATTTGATTATTCCAGATGGTTATAGGTCAATTGGATCTATTGGTTCTGCATCAGCTCAGGTTTTCTGTAATACTTATGGAGCTCCTACTCACTATTCATGAGACTGCCCTAGTCGTGGGGTGATTGTTGCTTCATCTTAGAGTGTTCACCCTATTAAAGCATACATCCCTTAGCTAGAGGTGCTTTTTGGTGTCATAGGGGTGGTTTCTAGGGAACTTGAAGAGGTTCTCAGGTAGGCAGGACAGGAGGTCAGTCAAGTGCCCAACTAGGTAGGGGGTGTGGTTATTTGTTTGTAGTATATTTTAGACCCCAGGTTGAGTCTTCAGATGATGTTATTAAGGTATAATTATGGTTTGTCGCCACTCGACCCTTCTTTGATTTAATTCAAGATCTACTTATTCTTAAATTTATGCTAATTATGTACCATAGTTGGAGTTGTCTTATGACTTATTATTTATGCCATTGTATATATATAGTCCAATAGGTGATTATTTAGTAGTGGATTGGGTTTTAAGATAATGTATTGTGAGTGATAAAGACGTTGATACTTATGCAGATCTTATTATTCTGGATATGGTGGATTTTAGTGTAATTCTGGGCATAATATAGTTATCCCACTACCATATGGTCATGGATTATTTTGCCAAGACTATTACCATATCCACACTTAGTATATCCTTAGTCGTGTGGCAGGGAGTTGTTAGCCATCAGCCAATTAGGATTATTTCTTATATGTGTGCTAAGAGACTTATTTTTAGGAGTTGCGAGTCATATCTCCCTTATATTTGTGATACTAGTGTGGAGAGTCTGTTGCATAATTTAGTTCCTGTAATTTGTTAGTTTCATGATATTTTGCCTATCGACCAGCCTGGTATTTCCCCAGTTCGAGAGACTATATTTTCTATTTATATCGAGTCTAGAACCTGACCTATTTTTATGTCACTTTTCATTATGGCTTCTGCCGATCTTAAGGAACTAAATTCTTAGTTCAGGAACTTCTTGGTAAGGTTTTTATTAGATAGAGTGTGTCCCTTTGGGAGCTCCTACATGTTGAAGTTTGTGTGAAAAGTTTTCAAATAATTCCCCCATTTTTTTTATGTATGTTGTTTTCATTAGCATTCCGAGTAACCTCATAGTAACTTGAGCACCGATAGATTTGTAGTCTATAGCGTTCACTCCTTGAGATTAGTCCCTAAGTTATATTTGGTTACTTGACAATGACTGCCTCACCCCTTAATCATGGGAGTGATTTGAGTGTTATCAAAATGGTTCCATTACTGGGGAGTGAATATAGATTTTACTTTTGTCGTGCTATTCTTACTTGGCAATACCTGGAGTGGGGTAATTTACTTTATTTTATGTTTTTAAATATTTTGTAGATGATCAAAGTGTGAATGGAGCGATGAATGATAATACAAGATATTTGGGCCCCTTTGATGCCCCACTAGACGATGAGGGCAAATTAAATAAGACAGGGCAAGAAAGTCCAATTTGCATCACACCAACCAATGGGAATGGTGTGTTTCTTGTAACTAGCATTATGCTTCACATGTTGAAAATGAAAGGATTATATGGGGGTCAAGCATATGAGGACCCAAATGTCCATCTAAAGAACTTTGTGGAATTTTGTACACCATTAAACATAGCGTATATTACACAAGAATCCATTCGGCTTCGACTCTTCCCGTTTTCACTAATGGGTGAAGTAGTGTTATGGCTACGCACCCAATTCAATAATATCTGGGGATTAGCATACCATGGTGTTCCTTGATAGATATTTCCCACCATCGAAAATACTTCAAAAGCGGGATGAGATTGTGAACTTCTAGTAAATGAATGGAGAACTATTGTTTGAATCTTGGAAGAGATTTAATGGAATGCTAGCTCAATGTCCAAATCATGAAGTCCTTGATAAAATTCTCCATGAGATTTTCTATAAAGCTCTTGACCTGCTGAACAAAATTGTGGTGGATAATGCGGTGGGTGGCTCTATAGTGAAACTGCACCATCTTGTGGCCTTTCTATTAATAGGTGAAGTGGAAAAACAAAATTGGGGGTGGCACAACAGTGATGCTGACGCGCCTAGGACCCCTTCTACTACCTCTGTGGTGACTAATAAGCAGAGAAAATAAATTGAGGAGAAGGAGGAAAATATGTCCAAGATGTTGACCCAACTTGAGCTTTTAATGAAATATGTTATGGGTTTACCTGCGAAATCAGTAAATGTCGTAGAATCACAGCCTTATGAAGATGATAATGATGCAAAGAAGATGGATGAAGAAATTTGATACTTGGAAAACTACTCGGGGTCCCCCTCTCTGCCTATCAAAGCAAGGTGGGAACCAAGGTTTAATGGATCTTGATCGAGAGAGAGACTGGAAAGATAGGGAACGTGACTATGACTGCTACATTCCTCCTCATGATATTGCTAAGGCAAAAGAGTCTAATGTCATTGACCACAAAAAGTTCATGACCAAAGATTTTTTGGCAAAAATCTTGAGTGGAGTTCAAGGTATGGACAAAAAGGTCTGTGAATTAAAGGGTGACTTCTCCGTGCTCTCCCTAATGGTGGTGTCTCACTCCGCCTCTATCAAATAATTAGTGACCCAAGTCAATAATATCTCCACGAAAATAAATGCAAGGGATAGAGGTGGAATTTCGAGTGACACAATTACTAAACCAAAGAATAAAGCACAAGTCCTAGCAATTGCCACTAGAAGTGGAAAAGTACATGACGAGCCCCTTAGAGGAGATGTGAGTGAAAATATGCCCAAGGCCAAGGAAAAGGAGGTGATGCCTTAAATAAGAGAGATAAATGATGAGAAAGAGATAGATAAAAGAAATGAGGAAGTGGTGAAGTTGAAAAGCTACAAGGAAAAGCAATTCCAACCATCCATGTTCCTCTCTCATTCTCTCAACCATTGCATAAAATAGAAGAAAGTGATAAATTGAGATTAGTTATGATAAAACTTAGCAATGTTTTATTAAATATCCAATTACTTGAGGTGATTCAAGAGATTAAGGGATACACTAAGTTAATGAAAAACTTAAGCTCGTTGAGGGGAATACCATTGATGTTACTCAAGGGTAAAGTGCTATCATGCATAGCAAAGTCAAGTAAAAGAAAGAAGACCCCAGAGCGTTCACTATCCCTTGCACCATTAGGACTCATGAGTTTGCAAAAAATCTTTGTGATCTTGGTGCAAGCATCAACCTAATGCCCTTATTCATCTATAATAAACTTGGCTTGGAAATTCTTATACCAACCTCGATGCGACTTTTTATGATGGATCGGTCCATAAAAAGGCTGGTGGGTTTATTGTTTGATGTGCTTGTGAAGGTTGATAAATTCATTCTCCCAGTAAATTTCAAAGTATTGGATTGTGAGATGGACCAAGAGGTGCCTATCATTCTTGGTCATCCTTTCTTGGCCATCGGGTGAGCCATTGTCGATCTAAAGCTGGGGGAGATGAAAATTTTTGGTACAAGAAGATGAGGTCTCGTTCAAAATTTTCAAGTAAAAGAAGCAAACCATGGAGCTCTAAGAGTATCCCTGGTGGATGTTGAAAACAAGAAAGTGAATGATGAGGGGTTTGAGGACCCGCCGTGAGATTGAAATAAGAAAGATGTTGTGCCATAATGATAACTAAGGAACTAGGAGGGAAACAACCCACAAATTCCACGAGAGTGGCCCGTATCTTTTTTGCTATGTTCTTATAATATAGATGTTCTCTTTTGTATTTTAATAACTCATGCATTTGTGGCACGTTGGATTGCATTGAATGAGCTTAAAAGGGAAAGTGTGAAAGTCTACTTTGAAAAATTTAAGCAGGGAAAAATCTATGAAAATTGAGTAAAATACTGAACAGAGGAAAAAGGTGAGCAAAATTGCTCTCAGTTACCGCGATTGAATCTCTTATGTGCGATTGCGGTTGTGCGAGTATCAGCGATTGTGGTCACTTCAGTCATTTAACCCTTAGTTTCCCCTCATTTCAATCACACTCTCTTTCAATATTGTACTCTCAAATTTAGGCTAAATTTTGGTCAAATTGTAAGCTCTCAAATGGCCTATTTGCATATTCCCTTTTGCATCACTGCTCTGGTAAGTGACATAAATCTATGCTCTTATTTTTAAAAATAGGCCATAGAGTGCATGATTAAAAAGGGTTTAAAATTGCTAATTGTTATGCTTTCCATGTTGTTATATTTATTATTGGTGTGATATTGGCTACATGGTTGAGGTATGCACAAGTGTGGAAATCATGAGTACCCAATAGGGTGTATAAAAGTTAGACCAATAAGATATGCATGCCAAGTGTTTGATAAATTGCTCAAATGAACATTCAATAGTAATATCTACTTTTTGAAGGGCGCATTCACACACACTTATAGCATTGTTTTCCTGACTTTTATTTTCACCCATATTATAGAATATGCTAGCTATCTAAAATTAGAAACAATGTGAGCATTCAGAGATGACCCAGAACCAGCCTCAGGTGTCGTGATCGCAGTCCAAGACCACAATTCTAGTAATGCAAATATGGTCCAGACTAGCGATTGCTTTAACTGAGAACAGGTCCCTGCCAGGTCAAAAAATCCTGTAATTCAAATTTTTAGCTAGGAAACTCCAAGCACTTAGTCCAATGAACCTTAATGATCAGTATAGCTCAACTTGCATGATTAAAATGACATTAACAAATATAACGTGTGTTTAGGGCTTTAAGGACAACCTTATGGATAAGTATGATCATATCCGATTCATGGCACCTAAATGCCACACTCACTAATACAGTGATCATTCAAATACAAAGTTGCTCTTGGAACGAGGGATGTGTTTAGAGAATGTGCTGGAGAAACTTCCAAACTTCCATGACAAACTTGTAGCCATAGTGAAGAAGTGCATTACCCCGAAGACATGCCTTGAAAATGAACAACGGATCCATGAATTTTATGCCAATATCAGTGAATTATTTTTCTCAAACTCACTCTATGTGATTGTAAAGATTTGGGGAAAGTCGGTAAAAGTTGGAGCTAAACAAATCAATGATGTTTATGGTCTCAAAAAAGCAGACAGGGGTGATTTCAAAGTAAAGATGTATATATTGGGCAATTGGTTGGCACAACGGCTTTATCCTGGAAAGGAAGGTTCGTGGACCAAAGCTAAAAGAAATATTTCCATGAATGACTTTACTTTCGAGGCTCAAATATGGTTGCACATCATTTGTAGTCTAGTGTCTCCTTACACTCACATAATAGCAGTCCTCGAATTGCATGCTCATATGGTTTATTATATTTTAGATAATATTTCATTGGATGTTGGTCAACTGGTGGTTAATGAAATAAATTATTTCAAAAATCAAGGTGGTACAAATCTGTTTAACCCATCTTTGATTACTGAACTTTAAAAGAGAATGGGGGTGGAAGAGTATGCTAGTGATGCATGGATGCGTCCTAGTGCCCCTATCTACCCATTGAGAATTCAAGGAGAGGGCGCACTAACAAAAATAAGAAAAGTACGATCAACTTGGAAGAGTCACCATGTAGCAAACCCAAACCTCAGAGGCTAACCACCATGGGACCTGTTGAAGAGATTTGAGTTAATATTACAACCATTAAAGAGATTGTGACTAGCAGCCTCAAGGGTCGGCAGAGCCTTCTACCACCCATAAATCATATATGTCATGTGACAATTATGACTAGTACAAAGAGGACTAAAAGAAGAAAAAAAACTACTATTGCTTGTCTTGAGAAAGCCTACTCCTCTTTGGCAGCATCACATCGGGTCCTCTGGAGCACACATCAAAAGATGATCACAAGTGAGAAAAGAGTAATGAATTCATTTTCAAGATGTGAAATGTGGTAAAGTGCCCGTGGATGGTACTGAAACCCCAAAATATGATTCCTACGTCATAGGTGGACAATGATGATGACTCCCCAGCTGAGTGGAAATATCTTAAAGAGGATAGTAATGTTGCAGGGTCCGAGAGTGATAGAAGCCCTTAATATGGATTCAGGGAGCACCCTTATCTCTTTTATCCTTGATTATTTATGCAGTAGGGACATTCCTACCTTTTGATTTGTCGATGTCTTCTTATTAATTTGATTTGGGCATGTATTATTGATATTCTGCATACTTTTTTGTCTTATGGATAATTTTTATTTTTTTATTTGGGTTGTAATATTCGATCACTCTGACGGTGCCCATATCGACATGGATAGTTATTTTGTTCTTGTTTCGTTAATTTGTTATTTTAGTTTCTAACCATAGATGCAAGGGAAGTCAGAGTAGCTATGGCATCGATGATTGGGATTCACGTTTATACCTATTGGTGATGTCTTGGTAACCATATGAAAGTTCACCCATACTATAGTTTGCAATGTAAGACAATATCTTGGGTTGTTACCATAATTATGAAAATTATGCATGGTTCATGTTCAAAAGCAAATGCCCCCCCCATCCAAAAAATTTTGTAAAATTCAAAGGCATGGACGTGAACAACTTTGTCACAATATTCTCTCTCTTTCTTTCACTCTGAAAGATGATTGAAGAAAAATAGGGAATTCTTCAACCTTGTCTTGAGCGAGTAGGATGATTGACCCCCCTCTAGATAACATTTGCATGCCATGTGTGTGAGCTTAATTATTTATATCTCATGTGTACTTGTATCATCTAGAACTTGCCCCATTAGCCTTTCAAACCTAAATTCTAGTTGTGCTTGGAAGGTAAAATGATCAAAGCCCACCGTATGGTTTTGGAAACCTATATTAGCCTAAAATGCCCACTAATACATAGGATTTACCCCTAGTCACCCTCTTTGAGAATTTGGAATTTTCTTTGGCAACCACATTATAAGCCATGACCCTTCTACTTACTCTCTCTTGAAACCTATCCTCCTTGAACTTAAAAATAAAAATTGAGTCTAAAGCCTTAGTTGGGGGTGATGGAAAGAGAAAGGAAGTCTAGTGAGCCACAAAGTCATAAAACAAAAAGAACCATCAAATCTAGCAAGTAGCAATTTTCTTTGAAGGAAAAGATAGCCCATCAAAAGAATGGGTTGTATAAAGCTTGAGACAAGCATATGAAGTGAGAAAATAAGGTGAAAAGACTTTGGGTAAAGCAAAAGAGACAAAGTGGTTAAAGCAACAAAATATAAGAAAATGGCCTAATAATCAAAAAGTTATCGGTATAAGCTATATAAGTTCAAGAAGGGTATAGCCTTATTGTCCTAAATTGCTATCATACCCTACCCTAAACCTACATTACAAGCTTACAAATCCCTTTTGTGATTTCCAACCAAGTGTGGTCATTGTAGTGGCGATTGAAAATAGGGGTAAGCCTATGGCATGGTACTTGTAACATGGTGTAATATCCCAAGTTTTCATGTCATAAACCTCTCATTCTTTCTCATGAGATCAGATCCAGTTCAAAGTAATGGTTACTCATAAGTTGACACTCTCATTTCTATCTTACCCATATAGTTATTTTTCTTGAGGATTTATCCACTTGCAGACCAGTTCAGTAGATCATTACTCTTGAGATCTAATGATTCAGTTCTATCATTTACACATGATAGCTTGTAGACTAATATTCCTCTGTGTTTAAGGTTAATTATCCACATTCAAGGACGAATGTTCCCAAGGAAGAGATAATGTAATACCTTGTAGTTTCATGCTAGAATTCTAATCGTCGTTCCTGCGCATCTAAGCTCTAGTCCAAGTAATTCTCATGTGAATACAAGTTGAATGATAATCATCCTAGTCTATGCAGTAGTTTAGAGGTGGAAAATGTTTATAGCAATGACATAGAAAAAGGTTGAGCTAAGACCAATTGATTCATCCAAAGTTTGGCATTCGATTCTACATAGGTCAACTTCAAACATAAATTTCTATTAATATACATGGAATTTTTCATCCCAAAACCTATCAAATTGTAGATAATTGAACTAGTTTTCCATCAATACTAATTTCACAAAAATCCAATACCAAAGCGAAGAGTTATGCCTATTTTTGTGAGAGATAGTAAGAGTGTGCGATGGGCAATGCGCCGCCCAATAAAATTTGAGAGATTGGGAGTGTGAGGCACACTTTAATGTATGCCATAAGGTGTGCGTTGCACACCTTAAGGTCTGCCATGGGTTGTGCGCCGCATACCTCACTTCCAAGTGCCAAAAACACCCCTATATATGTCTATAACACGGGATTAAACTCCCATAACACCCAAATAAGTTTACTTTCTCTCAAAATAACTAATAATATTCATTAGGGTTTTAACCTAAAAATTCAAATATCTCAAGATTCAACCATGAGTTTTCAATAATTCTTTGAGATTCGGAATGCGCATTTCGAGGGCTACAAGAAACACTCATTATTTTCACGAATAGAGTCTCAAGGTCAAGAGTCCATTCAAAGCTTTAAGTTTAAGGTATGTGGGGTTTTTCAACAAGAACACCCTTTTGTTCTTATGACCAAAAATGCTTTCTTTTATGAATTTATGGATTTTATATGTTTTACTATGATTTTGAAGCATGAATTTATATCCTATATTGATTATCATTAGATTATGATGTTTTTGATATTTTAGAAGTAAAACTATATGAGAATGATGATATTTTGTGCCTTATGGCTAAATCTCCAAATTTTGAAAAAAGTTATATATGTTTATGATGTAAATCTTGAACCTTGATAAATTTTCATATGATGTTGAGACATGAATTTTGAACTTTAATTGAGATTGTCATTTTTTTTGGAAATCATATGTTATAAACATTTTGTGTTTGAATAAATTGAGATGATAATGAAGCTTTGACCTTTTGGTCGTAAAAAGGGGTTGATTTGAACCTGAGATAAGAAAAGAAATCCACTTTTATTAATTAGTATAAAAAGGGTAGCATGATGGCTCTCGTTCTAAATTGCTGAATTGTTTATTTATGGATTTTCTTTTGAAAAGATCTGATCTAAGTCTGGGAGTAGTCTTTAGCACCGAGCGGGACGTATAGAAGGATTGGTACTTTCCTATAACTATGTGCCCCCATAGGTTGTGAGCCTAAGGCTGATTTATAGAGTGATCACTAGTGTTTGGATTGATGATGTAAGGTTTTACTCTGATGGCAAGGATAGAACAGCTCTCCCCAACGTGGGTTAGACATTGGACTCCATGTAGCTCACATGGTTTATGTCGGTTGTAAGAGACTCCCAATGTGTGTGTGTGTGTATTATCCTATCTAATATGAAAAGTCTTATTCTTCTATCCGAGATGATATTGATAATTGTGGTCCACAGGCCGAGTATGAGCTTGTGATCATGAAGTTGAGGTTTTAGTCCCTCGCAAGAGAACGATGCTCCTGCCAATGTGGGGTTCTCTCCTTAGGAGGGAAAAATATTGGACTCCATGCGGCTCACATGGTTTATGTTGGTTTTAAGAAACTCCCAAGTCCATTATAGTCTAAGTTTCTCGAGTTACCAAGTCACTTTAAGTCATGAGTCAAAGAGTTTGAGTTGAGTTCAATGATTTATGAGATTTATGAAGTATGTGTTACTATTGATGATTAATGGAAATTACGTTTCAGGTAATTCAAGCGAAGAGAGTCCTTATTGTCAGCATGCATGATTTTCTTACACATTTATGATACTATTCAAAAATGTTGCATACACCCCCACATACTCAGTACATTCCCAAGTACCGATTTCTATACTCTTCTGTGTTCTATATTTCCTCGTGATGTAGGTTCAGGTGCTCAGTCTTAGTAGTGATAGTGATCTTCGAGTACCTTCATCTACATTTCTACAGTTGGTGAGTCCTCATGGTTCGAGGACCTATTTCCCTAATTTTTTCTTATTAATAGATGGTTGTTCCCTTTCATATCAATATGAGTCAATCGGGGGATCTGTCCCAATTGCACTTTAGTCTTATGTAGTAGAGGCTTTGTCAGACTAGAGTATCAGTATGTGTAGAACTTAAGTATTTTAATTGTATAGGACAGTATCTCTTCATATTCCACTGTGTTCATGGCATGATTATTCTTTCTTACTCTATCTTGATTTTCATTGTAGAGAGTTCTGAAAGTGATGATAGGCTTAGAGGGTTAACTTGAGGCCACGTGTGGCCTTAAGTACCATATGACATCTCGGGATAGGTTCTCCGATCATTACACATGGATAATTGACTCATTAATACATGACTGAATATTTTGATGAACTGAGATTCTCGTGGTAAGAATCCATGTCCAATGCATGATTACATGCCTGAACTGATGTACGAATGCATGGCTGAATATGCAGGGGTACTTAGTACCAATTTTTTAATGGGGATCTGACCATGAACTGAATACCAAGTTTGATACCAAGTTTGTAACAAACATTGAACGTGAAACTGAGTAAGCTTAAGGGGAACTATTATCTTAGGTGAAAATGTTAATGAACCCAAGATCGTTTTACTAAACATGCATGAGTGGAAACACAAGACCCTAACTGACTGATACGTGACATACGAACTAAATATCCTGAATTGAACTAAACCTCTAAATATCTGGCCCACAGTTAAGGTTGGGACTTTGAGTGTCAACTTATTAATACCTTCTACTCTATACTGGGTTCTTGATATGAAGACAAACTGAGAGCATTAGGGAATAATGGGGTATCTCTTCATTGGGACACTATTTCCCTGCAAGAACGATTACCTTACTGAGATACTAGGGCGATACACAGGGCATCAACAGATAGATTCATGACTGAATAACTCATGCTAAAAATCTTAAGCTAAAACTTAGAGAAAGAGGTCTAACATGAATATCATAAGTATGAAGGACCTATAACTTACCCAAATATGTGCTGGGGGAATTTCCTTGATCATGGTGAGTCTGATGAACATAAAACCTATTCAGATGATGACCACTAGTGGTACTGGAAGTGACACCCTGCTGGCGTAATTATTTTTCCATCAGAGCCTTTACTTTATATTATCGCAGCCTGTGGCCCAGCGTACTACATCCATAACACACCTTACTACCTGCCTGCATACACCTAGGTAATTCTTACCATACTCTCCACAAGGTGGATAGGTAAGACTCCTAGTCTCACTACCCCGAGCTTCAGAGTCTGGCAACCCATCACGATAGTGATTCTCGAATTTCGTAAGTGGTGCACTAGTTGAAGATAGGGCTAGAACTAAAAACTTATGACTATACTAAGAACGGCTACCACCCTCTGACTTATGCTGACCAAAGCTGAAACTACCTGTCCTTGCCCTCTTATTCTGCTTTTTCCTCATCTTAATATTTTGGTCCTCTATTTGTTAAGCATGGGTCATATGTTCGGCTAAAGTCATGTCACTATTCAGTATGGTAGATCTACACTCGTTAACCATACTATCATTCACCCCAGACATAAACTTACTTATCTTGGCCCTACTATTTGTAACCATATGAGTGGCATATTTGGATAATTAAGTAAACTTAGGAGAATACTCTTTCATTATCATATTGCCCTGCCTGAGGTTGATGAACTCTAGCACCTTAGCTTCTCTAAGCTCTAGGGGAAAGAATCTTTCTAAGAATGCAGTGACAAATTGATCTCATTCTATAGGCCCTGCATCATCTTCCATTTATGACTTCTACTGCTTGAACCATGTATGAGCCACATCCTACAATTGATATACAACTAGCTCCAAACTCTCAACAATAGTCACCCCCATGATGTTAGTCACCATATGAAGCTGAACTAGGAATTCTTGAGGGTCATTGTATGTGTAAGACCCAAGAAAGGATGGAGGAATCATTCGAGTGAAGTCTCGAATTCTAGATGTAGCTGAATTGGTCATTGGGTTTGACGGAATGACAGCTGGTCATTCACTATGGGCAGCAACTGACTGAACAATAGTAGTAAATGAGGTCCTGACTTATGCATGAGAAATATGATTGCCCAAATATTCTTTGGGTTGAGGGACTGACTGATTCCCATTTCTTCTTTTAGGAGGCATGTTCTGTAGAAGAAAGGGAGAAATAAATTAGAATGAGAGATTAACATGAGATTATGCTCACTGGTATGACATAAATACTGAAAGAAGGGAAACTATTCCTAAAACGTCTCATAGCCTCCTACACATAAGTGTGGTGCACAACACACACATGTACAAAACTCTACTAGATGAGGCTTTTTAGACTTTGTAGGACACTGTTGAACCTGGCTCTGATACCAAGTTCATAATGCCCTGATTTGCTCAAATAGAATACTACACGATGCTCATGATATCGAAAGACCACAAGCTAACCCATGACTGATATCTGTACCTGAATACTATGTAATATATGGTATAAATGTGGAAACATCTACTGAAAGGCCATAAGGTTCAAACTGGATAAACATCTAATAAAACAATGTATGAAAACGGTGTAAGAATACCAAAGCAAATCCGAAATAACTACCTGACATGCTATAGTCTGAAAGCCTCTAAACTGTCTAAATAAAGAGTTGATGGAACATGTCCCTAACTAACTCCAACTACTAAAATAAACATAAAACTAATATAATAATGAAAATATCATGTCCTCAAAAGATGAGGACTAACTTCCAACTCTAACTGCTGCTATTGGAATCTACTATGGATCTAGAGATCGTGCTTCTAAACCTATGGTATAAGACACCATTGTGTGAATGCGTCAGTACTTTTAATGTACTGGTATGCATGTGAGGTAGGCTAAATACATGGGATCCATAATGCATGAAAAATAATAATAAGTGATTGACTAACATGAACGTGAGAATACATGCATGACTACGTAACTGTAACAGAGATCGTGCTTGGACTAAATACTGAATTACTGAATACTGAGGGACTTATATACTACCGAAACATGAATAACTATGTTTCATAGTTCTGGTTATGAAGAACTAGTCTAGTTGACTGTATTTGATAGTCCTGAAGCTGATGGAACTAACTGAGATCCATACTATATTTGAGTTACTGAATCTGAGATCAGTCCGATCTAGGGGGTGATCTCTTAGTATACTTATAATAAAGATGATTTGACATAGTCTGAGATCATTCCTATCTAGTGGGTGATCTCTGAATATGATTATTCTATTACTGATTGAACATAGTTGAGATCGGTCCTAACTAATGGGTGATCTCGAAGTCTATTTATAATGACAAGGACTAACTGTATCTAACATTCCTAAATCTGTATTACTAACCTGAATCAACTGTATCTGACAGTCCTAATTTTGTAACTAAAATCATGGGATGTATTCATCTAACCGGCATGCCCCAAACTAAGCTAACTGTAGTCCAACCTGTAACCCCAGTAGGAAGGGGGTCAGTACCACGCCTCTGGTAAAGACAACTATTATGTTGTCAACCCTAATATAGTGGGTGATCCCTGGGATCAGTCCTATATATATATAAATTCTCTAATGGGTGATCCCTGAGTTAGTCAGTCCTATCTATCGGGTGAGATCTCGTACCAACACTGGCCATGTAGTTATGGATCTTAGGAATTGCTTCTAGGGATCTCAGTTCTATCTAGCAGGTGAGCCCCCATCCCTAGGCTCGCTTAATGCTGAATCCTAGTCCCAACTTAAAAACATTGAATTGAATAACTAAACCGAACTGATTGACTGAACAGAGCTGATTAACTAAATTGAATTGATACCAGGGGTATTATTTAGCAGAGCTAAACTAAATTTACTAAGTTGCATTGAATTACAGAATGTACTGATTTCTGAGAATTGACTGTGGATACTGAAGTTACTGAGTTTGACTGGGAATACTGAAGTTACTGAGATTATTGAGTACTGAGATCACTGAGATTACTGAACTACTGAGATTACTGAGATTTCTAGGTTTTCCTGAGTCACATGACTGACTGAGTTCTATGGATCATGGCTTGACTGAGATTATCATGAGAACACGACATGGATCTAGGTACATAGCTAATGTAGTGGGTACAAGTACGTCAGGACTCGATGAGAAGAAAGTGACATAACTTGACTTACATAAACACATGACCAATAACATAATTTATAATTCATATATTAAAGCATTTTGTCAAATATATGATATGCATAAGCTTGTAAATATTTGGGGATTTTATTATATCATACTAGTTTTGAATGTTTCCTTCATTTAGGCATGTAATCAAACACATAATAAGTGTAGAATGTGTAAACAACATTATACAACAATCAAACATCATGATTCATCTCTAATTTTATCATCTATGGGTTTTAATCCTAGGTTTACATGAATCTACATCATTACTAATCAATTACACATACAATTTATCACCAAACATGGATTAGAATGCAATTAGTCATTATCAACATGAACAAGAGAAATCCAATCATGAAATTCATAAAGAAAATCCATAACTTTAATTTAGACTTCATGGACGAAAAGAGCCCATGAATGAACACTATGTATACCTTAGCTTGTGATTCCACGAAGATTGATGGAGAAATTCTTGAAATTTGATGGTGAATTCCCTTGGAATTGAACTTTCTATGAAAACCATAGGGCTTATTCTTGTGGGTTTTTGAGAGTAATTGAGTATAAGTTGCTAAATTATGACTAAATATTGTATTATAAGGCTTATATAGGGTGGGAAATTAACCCTTTTAACCCTAGGACACATCTTTAATTTTTGAGAAAATTTTCCAATTTTCATCCTTGGTACGACACACCAATATCGTGCCACATTACTAGAAAGTGACAAATGGAAAATTGCATGGTGGCGCGATGTGGAGCTATCTGTTGTCACCTTGTTTGAAACCTGGAAGTTTAACAAGGCATGCCACTATCATGGAGAAACACTGGAAATTGACAAATTCCGTTTGATCTATCTCTATGATGTGCTGAAAGCTTAGGTGATACATTGTCTTACTAAAAAGGCTCTAACTCTTCACCCGGATGTCGGGTTTGGGAGAATTTGATATCAATGGAAATCTTATAGAATTTTCCACATTATAAAAAGTGAAAATTTTGAAAATACCACATTTATAAGAGTGGATTCATCTTTCGAAAGAAGCTTCTAACATTATTGGCAAAAATTTTCAAGCTAGGAAAAGTACAAGTATTACAGTTGGGCACCTTGGTGGATCTTAGTACATCCTTGCATCTGCAGACCAATGGCTAGTCTAATAAGACTATTATGGTTCTTCAGGATATGCTCTGAGATGGTGTTATTGATTTTAGAGGATAGTGGGAGCATCACTTAGCTTTGGTAAACTTTACATATAATAAGTGTTATCCTTTGCGTATTGGTATGGAACCTTTTGATGATTTGTATGGTAGGGTATGTCGTTCTCCAATTGGGTTGGTTGAGACTTTTGAGGTTAGGCCCTCCAGTACTGAATTGCTTTAGGAGTCGTTTGATGGAGTCAAGTTGATTCAGGATAGGCTAAGAGCAGATCAAAGTAGGAAGAAGGCCTATGCAGACCATAGGTTTCATGCCTTGAAACTTGAGGTTGGTGATCGTGTATTCCTCCGTGTATTTACCATAAAGGATATGATGAAATTTGGGAGAAAGGGTAAGCTTAGTCCTACATATATTGGACCTTTAGAGATTTTTCACACAGTTGGGGAGGTGACTTATGAGCTAGCTCTAACTCTATATTTTCCACTGTTCATCTATTTTTCCATGTCTCCATGTAGAGTGAGATATTCTAGATCCTTCACATATGTTTAGATGGGACTTGGTCCACTCAGATTATCGTCAAACTTTTGTGGAGGTACTTGTGCTTATTTTGGCAGGTGTTGTCAGGCGGTTGCGCACTAGAGTGTTTCCTATAGGTAAGGTCCAGTGGAGGCACCACAATATTAAAGAGGACACTTAGGAGATTGAGAGCGGGATGCGGACCTAGTATCCTTTCCTGTTTGAGACTTTAGGTACATCTTAATCCTTTACTTTTGGGGATGTAAGTTTCCTTAATACATATTATTGTAATGTTCCATTAGGTTATTTTCTATATTTTCACTTATTTTCTCTTTTAGATCTTTTTAATAGCTGCCCAAGTCATTTATTAATTGTTGGAACTGATAGTTTTTTTATCGGGCAGGTCGTTTGGTTTTTAGAGCAAATTCCCTCTTTGGAAGTTTTTAGTGGTTCAAAATGGACACTGGACAAAGACTAAAATGATCTCATATGCAAATTATAATTATACCAACTACTCTGAAATGTCAATTTTAGGATACGTAGATCTTTGGTTTGTGTTCAGAGGCACCCAAGCTTATTTTAACCTATTGGTTGGAAGGTTAAGAAACTGAATGTATGGGGGGACCCACATTTTGTTGAAACATCCTTAAATGGAAATTATGAGTGTGCCATCACGTTCGAAATATTAAATTTGATGTGGTTACATAGTTTTTGACATATACAGCTTTCAGGATTAATCCCGATGGCTTGATAGAAACATGGAAGAATTTCCAAGTTTCAACTGTCATCTGGTGCAGTAGTAATCACAAGCCAAGGTTTGTGTTCGCGATACCCTTGGTTTTGTAAGTGATGCGATTATGGGAAGAGGTGTTGTGATAACAACACCTTGTGCAGTCACTAAGAATGGCGCGATTACAGGTTTGGGTCTGTAATAATGGGACCCAAGGACCTAGTATAGGTATAAATTGACCCAAAAGTTGCGAATTCAACCATTTCTCACCCCTTTCTCTAGAGCATAAACCCTAAATAGAGTGATATATTTAAAGTGAGACATATAGGTGACTTGCGAGCTTGATAACATTTATTTTCATGATTATTTTCCGAGTCGTGGTAAGAATTCATCCTTTTCCTAGTGAAAGTTATTGATTTATTGCTCAAAATCACAAAACCTTGAGGGCTTAATTTTATCCCCAATTTAGCTTGTGTTTCACCCAATTTTTTAGCGTAATGACTCCTTGAGCTTGTAAGAATGTTAGGTTGGATTCAAAAGCTCAATTTCTGTAAATGGGACCAATATAAAGTTTGAGGATATTTTTGGACTTGAAGCATATTAGTTCAATATAGGTATTATTATTCTCGTATTGATGAGTAGTACGTGTTCGTTATAGCTTGTCATCTTGAGGAGGCTTCTCAAAAGTGAAAAGCAGTGGTTTAGTAGTTTATTAACCTTTCTTCATCGTTGAGGTTGGCTAGGTGGATCCCTTGTTAGATTGAGCTAAGCCATAGTATATTTATGACATCTTGTTATATTTGGGATGGATTTTTTGTGTTGGTTGATGAAATGCAAGACTTGGGTTAGTTAGACCATTTTTGCTATTTTGAAATTATAGAGTTAATACACTTCGCTTGTTTTTCTTATGCCTTTGGTGAATTTGACTTCATTACTCATGTTTAGCAAGAGAATGCTTTAGATTACTAAAGTTAGCTAAGAATTCTTTACACACTCATACTTAAGGTATGTTGTCCTTAATTGCTTAAACATATAAAGGTTACCTTAGTTCCCCTTTGACTTAGTTGAAGTGCTTGAGAAGAATCTTTACCTGAGGGATAATTGTTGCTTGCTATACATCTTAGAGTAGATTTAGATACCTTATCCTTGTTTGGGGTATCTTTGGGGATTTAGATGTTGGCTTTTTGACCCATCTTAAGTCAAGCTTGATGATTAGTTTTCTTCTAACACCTATACACTTATTAAATTCCTAGAGAATGCCCTATTGAGGCAATATAGATGAACCATTGTATTTGTTGGTTATGTTGAATGAACTTGGAAGTAATGCCTTAATGATTATGCAATATTTATGATTTATTGGTTAAGTTTATGATGAAAAATTTATTATGCAATTGTTTTAGCTAATGACTATGCTATGCATAAGCTATAGATCATGCCATGGACTAGCTATTGCTCAAGATATTGATAAGCTTTCTTTTATGACAATGATAAGCCATCAAAAATACTATCTATAAGTCATTGCTCATGAAATTGCTTATGATTATGATCATGCTAATTAAATATGCTAGTAATTATGTTAAAAAGAATCTTTATTAATGATGTTAGCAATTGTTTTATTATTTGTCGTAGAAGTTATGATTATTGATCATATGGGAAATTATGATATTAATTATGCTATAAATCTTGATGTTTGACCATATTGACACTTATGGCATTGATTGTATATTCTTTTTAATTTCAGAAGATGATATTGATATTCACAATATATGACATGGCCGGAGAATGATTATAATGATACATTGATACTGACAATGCCGCAGGATGATTATGATTATATATTGATAACCGGCATGGCTGGAGGATATTATGTTGATATATTGTTATCCAACAAGGCCGAAGGATAATTATGATGATATATTGATACCCATCAAGGTCGGAAGATACTATGATGATATATTGATCCCTGGCAAGGCCAAAGGATGACTATATTGATGTGCCTCTATACATCTTAGATTCGAGTTCGATTATGCCCTATGTATGGCTATTATATGTATATATATTCTTATATGTAGTTAGGTATGATGTCAATATTAGGGGTGTCAAATGTAACCCAAATGTGCTAAATATAATAACTAGTGGACTTGTGAGGATTAGTCATAATTATTGGTTAAATATAAATGATTAAGAGGTTATATAGTTTATGATTAGTAATAATTGATTATTTGCGATAATTGATTATTAGAGGTGAATATGGTCTATGTGATTAAATAATGGCTCTTTTATAATAAAGGATTAGTTGGTAAAGGATGATTAGTTAACTAATGATGTTAGTTGATAAATTATGGGTATCTAATAAATGGTTATTAGCGGACATCTGGTGAATAGTTGTTAAATGATTACTAGAGGTTATATGTTGACAAGTAATCATATTGATTAGTTAATAAGAGAAGGGTAGCTAAGAAATGGTTACTAGTGCATAAATGATGTTAAGGTTGCTATATGTTAGTAAAATTGTGGCACGTGGTGACTTTTTCAAATATTGATAAATGATCAATTGATGATAAATTGTGAAATGATTGTTAAATGATGAGTTTGTTATCTTAAGCAATGAATGATTGCTTTATTCTATCTTTGATTGTACTCTCCAGGAATATGGGAGTCTTTGATGAGATTTTTACTATCCTCACCAATTGGCATATGGGAGCATATTTATAGTTTGTGATTGTTTGTGTGATGCGTTGTGATGCGTTATTATTCCTATTTACCTGCTATATTGCACAATGATATTGATATGTGCTGATACTTTATAGTATATTGCAATTTGGATTAAATTATTTATTATATACAGTAGTATTGGAGATGATTCAGGTTCATTTTTGTACCTTGACTTTGTTATGTTATCATTCATTTTATCATACTTATATCATGATTTAGTACAGTCGACCAATGATGCCCACTAAGTACCCATTATATTTGAACTTATACGATACTTCTGTACCTTTTTGTATAGATTCGAGTACAAGCTATTGTCGTTGATCATTGATTGTGCTGTGTTGATATTTTTTGAGATAGGGTGAGCTCTTGGAATTCGACTCTCCCATTTACCTCTATATTTTATGTTGAATCTTTTAATAGTGAGATAAATGTTTTTAACTTTTCTAAATCTTTAAGTTGTAATACTATTATATGCTTTTGTATTGGCACTACCAGGTCATGGGATTGTATCATGTGTTGACTACTTTTATCTATTTATAGCTCTCTTGTTTTTTATATGTGTGTTGTTTATTTTTGCCTATGTTTGGCATTTCCTAAAAAATTAACCCATTGTCTTATCTTTGAGTTATGGTTTGGCTTACCTACTAGCGAGATTTAGTAGGTGCCATCATGACTCGTAAATCAGGTCATAACACTGGGTTCTTTTTTGTCAACCTATCCTACCTCCAGGTGGACCACCTCCAGAACCCTGGGGACCACCCTCATGACTCTATACACCACCCCTACCTAGCATCGACACTTATCTGATCGGTGGTGCAGTTTGAATTGAAGGATCAATCATCCTATGCTGGGGACACTCATGGGAAAAGTGACCAACGACCCCAGTCATAACATTCCCTGGCACCTGACTCTTTATAGAAGATCCGACGGATAACTGAACACTACTCTGCTATTGACTATTGCTCTAACCATTGGAACTACTAAATATGGGCTGACCTTTATCTAATATATGAAGTGATGCCGGAACTGGACAGCTAGGCTGACCCTAATGTTATGAAGTCTACTGCTAGGGGTACCTACCCTTAAATCCTCATCCTGTGAACTGTGAACCGCAGTGGCTTCCGTTGTAACTACCCTGGTAATGAGGTTTCTTTTTTATTCCCTCATGGGTCTCATGGTCCATCTTCTCTATAGAATAAACATGCTCAACTATCTCAGAAAAAAACTCCTTAAAGTGACCAAACTCTGTGTAGCCATACAAAATGATAATATCAATCCCTTAAAAAAGCAAGTAAGAAGGTAGAATAATAGTGGCCTGATTGGCTAACTTATAAAATCTTGTCTCATACTCAGTCACAATAATAGAACCCTGTCTCAAAGAAGAAAACTCATCTCAAAGATGCTTGTGCATGCTTTGAGGCATATAATTCCCCAAAAAAGCCTCAAAGAACAAAGCCTAAGTGGATAGTGGAGTCCAGCTAGTCAAGAATCAAGATAACCTCTCCAGCGCCTCTTATCTGTGGCATCTAGTTTATAAGACACAATGTCCACTCCTCGTGACTCGATCAAACCCAAATTTCAAAATCTCTCCCTGCAACTGGATAGGAACTCATAATTGTCCTCTCCTAGGGTCCTTTCAACTATTATTGGAGTCTATCTAAAAAATTATCCTAGTATCATCTATTCCTATGAAGACCACCCTCTGCTTCTGGCTTAGATAGCAACCTCTACTCTAGGCATAGTTGTTGTAAGTAGTGAACTTAAATCAAGACCACCATCTGCTTCTGGCTTAGTTCCCTAAGGCGGTGGACAACCAACAGACCACAATAACTATACCAATGTATCCTGAAGGACCAAAAAAGATATAAAGCTGGGTGGATCCTGGGCTTCCCCCTGGCCCAACTGCTACCGTGCTGGGAGAATATCTAGAGCTCTCTCAGTATCAAGAGCTATGACAGGATCAGGTGATGGATCCTTTGACTGATCTCAAAATTGGCTGGTACTCTATCCAGCCCCAAACCTATGGGTCGACCGCAACCTCTAACTAAAACTCTATTACCGAGCTTGGAGTCCCAATCCCCAACCACCAAGCCTTACATCATAGACATCTAAGTAAAGAATACACCAATAAAAATTAAAAAACTACTCAGAATTATGAACGAAAATGGATCAATAAAATGAGATTTTTTTACTAAAAATGCTCTATAGCTCCTTAAAGATAGGAGACAGATGTCTCTATACCGATTCATGGGAATCTACTAAACATCGGCTCCAGTACCAGCAATACTAGTGAAAACTAATTCTCTAATACTATGCTGTAATGAACCAATTTCTCTAGTAATGATGACAACTACCCTATCCAACCGCTAGGGAAGCCAAGTCATACCCTAGAATGATAGGTAGCTGGCTAATAGGAGAAAACCAAAAAAAGACTATGGCTAATGATAATAGTAGTAATGATAAGTGATGAATAAGGAGGAATCATATATAATATATCAAAATGAGTGAGACAAAAGGACCAAATATACAAATAAATCCCTCCCAAGACCTGGTAAGGTCTACACTAGAGTCACAACTAAAAGAAACCTAGAGTACTTGATAGAATGAAAAATAAACACACAATATATACAAACAGTCTCGAGTTGTAAAGACTAAACTTGAATAGATAGAGGAGGATCAGCCTAGGATAACATCAAGCTTACCCTGCCCTAAATTTGTACTAAAAGTTAGGAACCACACCCATATTGAGTGCAAATGCTTTGATTTGCATCATAGAAATGATGCAAAATTGTAGTATGAGTACCAAAGTAACGGGTACTCAGTAGGCATCATCGAGCTGACTGAGCTCTATATATGAAAAACATAACTAAAATATGATGGAGTAGTCTAAGTCAACAGTAAATAGGGACTAAAAGTCAAAATTATATTGAGTTACACAAATGCAATATACTAATAAGTAAAAGAAATATAGAAAGATAAATAACACTGAAATAAAAGATAATCCAAACATAACCAAACTGGGCACCCATAAACCTATCAGCAGCACTAAAGAAGACAACTAACCTAATCGTGCCCCCCATAAGACGGTGGTACACACAAGAAGTAAATTATAGAAAAGTTTAAATAATACATATAAAAACCAATCCTATGAAGCCATAGTAGCCATCAAGATGTGCAATGGGCGTGTAAATAATCCATAACTAAACCAATCCTTTGAAGCCTTAGTAGCCTTCTAGATATGCACCGGGCTTAAATTAATACCAATGGGTAGTAACGAGAGGCAAGACGTTGGGCTTGAACCGGTAGTGGTTGATAATAACATAAGGCCAAATGATAACTTTGACTAAGAAATAGTGAGTAATATCGAGTGACCACATATATGATATATAATATAAATCATAATCATATGGCAGACTCAGACCAAAACATAGAGGAACTATAACTCCCAAAACAACAGTAATCAGTACCAGAAGTCCTAAATCATCATAACCAAGCGTTGGACTCGAACTGAAACTCATAGTAACCATATAGAGCTGTAAAATTAAAACTCAAACCAAACCATAACCAATGCCAAAGTTGAACCATAATTCGCAATCAATGATCGAAATAAAGAATATACTAAACCTACACCAAAACTAAAAATACATTCAAATAACCATTCACATATACTAATTAAAAAGGGAAGAGTCCAAGGTTCTGCAACTTAATTCCATATCCTAAAGTGATAGATTCTATATTATATCAAAAGATAAGATACAAAAATTTAATATAATGGTGTCCTAACCAGATAAATACATCATGATATATATATATGTCATATTTTAGCCAAACTATAAGTACTTGTCCAAAACTAGTATAATAGTATACAGTTACTAAAATTAAGATCAATCTAATGGTAGGATAAGCCTAGCCTGTTGAGAAGCCAAAGCTAAAACCCTCTCCAAAAAGCCTCTGAATAATGCCTAACTAGAACCCGTGTTTGAACAACATAACATAAATAATTTTTTATGCATTGAGATTTAAGTCAAATATCAAAGACAACACTGAAATTAGTAAATGGAACTGCAATATAGAAGTAGTTTAGATTTAGAAATATATATATATATATATATCAAATTAAAAGGGTATACTATTCCTACTAAGTATATATAGGTTAGGTGAATTAAGGATAAGGATATTACTTGATTATGGCCTAACCCACTAACTATTAATAATTTTCAAAGTTTTACATTTAACACATATTTGGACACCTAAGTTACATATATATACCCATCTTTATATATCAATTACCAAATTTAATTATCTATACACTCGGGTATTGCATAGGTTCGTAGTAAAATAAATATTATATTTTAAATACTATCTTATTAATAGAAAATTATTTCTAATAAAGCCTTTATTATCTAATTGTAATATTTTGACATAACTAGATTAACTATCTCCACTTAAAATATTAATAAATTATAAAAGCTATTATGAAGTAATGTAGATATATCATAACTAAAGCAATTTATCAACATCAAAAATACATTGGAATGGTAATAAATTATATTTCTACCAAATGCCAATTTAGATTAAATATTCCACAATATACATTTAGTACATTAAAATTCTCAAATGAACTGCCAAAAAAATGAACTATCTATCCTAACAAGTCATAATTAACTTGAGGCAGTTATAGAAAAGATCTAGAGATAAAAAATATGTGAAAATAAGGAAAATAACCATGAGGATCATTAAAGATTCGATTACCATCAGTCGAGGATTCAGGCTGAGGACATCCTATAGACAATCTTCAAGACACGTTACAACCATTATGAGTTCGTGGTGATGTCATTTGGATTAATCAATTCCCTTACTTTATTTATGGATTTGATGAACCGTGTGTTCAAACCTTATTTAGACTTATTCCTCGTTATTTTTATTGATGAAATTGTTGTGTATTTGAGAAATAAGGAGAAGCATATGCAACATTCGAGGTTTGTAGTCCAAACATTGTGAGTTCATAGTCTTTTTACCAAATTCTCAAAGTGCGAGTTTTGGAATGAGACAGTTATATTCCTAAGACATATGGTATCTAAGGATAGAAATATGGTGGATCTAGAAAAAACTGAGGCTAGTTATGATTGTGGCAGAACTGCCTCTCCGTTTAAGGTTTATAGCTTTATGGGTTTGGTAGGTTGCTACAAGCCATTTGTTGAAGGTTTTGCTACTCTTGCAATGCTGATGACAAATTGGCCTAGAAGTAGGTTCCTTTCTAATTGTCTAAGGAGTGTTAGTTTAGTTTTTTAAAGCTCTAGGTTTTTGTCACTTCAGCCCCTAAATTAGCTCTTCCTATTGAGAGCGAGGAGTTTACCATATATTGTGAGGCTTTTAATATTGGTTTGGGTTATGTGTCGATACAGTAGGGTTGAGCTATGTCTTATGTGTTGAGGAATTTGAAGGTGCATTATTGCAACTACCTACTTATGATTTGGTCTTGGCAGCAGTAGTTTTTTCACTAAAGATTTAGAGGCATTATTTATATTGTCCTTATTAGGCGATATATCTCGATCACATAGCCATCAATACCTATAACACAAAGAGAACTTAATTCTAGATAATGCAGATAGATGGAGTTAATGTAGGATTAAGAATCTCTATTCTATACCATTACGAAAAAATGAATGTGGTAGTGGGTTCTTTGGTACAAAATATTGTAGGTATGGGTAGCTTGGATTTTATTCTAGTTTCTGAGAGGCCATTGGCATGAGACATCCTATCCTTATTCAAATTTATGGTATGACTTGATATTTCAGACTCTAGGAGGATTTTTGCTAGTATTGAGGCCCGATCTACCTTTTTTTGAGAAGATTCAAATTCTTTCATTTGAGGACATAGGACTTTGTGTCATCTGTGAGTAGGTGATGAAGGGTGAGTTTATAAGGGCTACCATACAGACTAAAGATATATTGATATATGATAGTTATATTTGTGTTTTGAGGGTTGGTGACTTGATTCATATGATGTTGTATGAATCTCACAGCTCTAGATGCTTTAATCACTTGGGACGTCTAAGATGTATTGGGGTTTGAGGCAATAATACTAGTGGAATGGCATGAAAAGAGATATACTAGACATTATTATTCATAGCTAGTGTTGTTAGTAGGTAAAAGCCAAGCATCTGATGACTGGTGGCAGAATTCAGATTTAGCCCATTCTCAAGTGGAAGTAGAAGGGGATCACAATGGACTTTGTAAATGGTTTGCCTCATATCTAGCATGGTTACTATGGCATTTGAGTTAATATAGATTAGTTAAAAAAATTCCCACGTCTTTTCTATTTCGATGTTCATCAGTGCCTAGAGGTTAGCCTAAACTATGCTAATGAGATAGTTTGTCTACATAGAGTGCCCAAATCTATTAATTCAGACAAGGCTTGGTATTTATATTTAGATTCTAGAGGGCCTTTCAGGATGAGATGGGTACTCAATGGATCTTAGAACCTTTTTTCACCCTTTGATCAGTGGGCAGTTGGATCAAACTATTTAGATTTTTGAGGACTTTCTTTGAGCCCGTGTTATAGATTTCAGAGGTCAATAAGAGCATCACTTAGCATTGGCATAGTTCACATATAAGAAAATAAATACCATTCAAATATTGAGATGGAACCATTTGATGCAGTATATGGTATACACCGTTGATCTCTAATAGTATAGTTTGAGAACTTTAAGGTTAGACCTTGTTGTACAAATTTTCTTCAAGAGTCACTTGATAGAGTCAGGATAATATAGGATAGGCTAAGGGAAGCAGAGAGTAGGCAAAATTTTTATGAAGATCAAAGAATTTTTAACTTGAGGTTTAGTGTTTGAGACTGGGTATTCTTTCTAGTAAAGCCCACAAAAGGTGTGATGAGGTTCAAGAGGAAGGGAATGCTCAACCCCAGACATATTAGACCTTTAGTATACTTCACACATTATGAGAGGTAGCTTATGAGTTAGCCTTGCCCCTTTATTTTGCCGTTATTCATCTAATTTTTCATGTTTCTATATTATGGCATTACAACTCTAAAAGTCATATGTAGTTGGTGGGACTCGATTCTTTGGATATGGGATTGACCGTTGTGGATAAGCCGATTCTCATATTAGCCAGGCATGTTAGGCGATTGTTCCCTTGGGAGATTGTAATAGTTCAGGTTCAGTAGAGACACCGCCTAATAAAGAAAGATATTTGGAAGATTGAGAGCATGATGCGACCAACTATCCCCACACGTTCAAGCTTTCAGGTACATCTTAATACTTTACTTTCACAGATAAAAGTCCCTTTTGTAGTGGATATTATAATAACACTCATGGTCATTATTTGATTTTCCAATGTTTTTGTCATTTAAAGCATTTCAATAGCTAC
The DNA here is from genome assembly GCF_002878395.1 of Capsicum annuum. Lineage (NCBI taxonomy): Eukaryota > Viridiplantae > Streptophyta > Magnoliopsida > Solanales > Solanaceae > Capsicum > Capsicum annuum. The sequence goes on along the minus strand of NC_061120.1, from coordinate 55,609,530 downwards.
CCCAAGACATTTATAATTTGCTTGAGCTGATAATTTAGTTATTAGGCAGTTTGTTTAGTTTTTAGAACCAATTAACTATTAATATGTATTTACTGGTACAAATTAGCTATCATGTGTAAAAATTAAGTTAACAACCTTATATGCTAGTTCTGATAGTTCCATCAACTTATTAGTCAATTATAGGGTCTTAGGTCCCGAGGCTTCTATAAACTCTTTATGGGCTATTGGATAGATTTTGGTAAAAGTAGCCCTTGGTTGGGAGGCTTAACTTTCATCAAAATAACTTCATATATAAATTTTAATGGCTCCATTGAGTCCAAAATGTCAAATTTGATAAGGTAGCATATGGAAATTTATCCATCTTTCTTTTGCATCTAGGTATGTTAGGCTTACTTTTCTCTTAGATTGATCTAAATTATAGTATCAGTATGACACAATGCTTGTTTTAGTTTGGGAATTACGACTTGGTTGTATATTTAGTAAAAACTGATTATTTAGCTGGTTAGTGAATCATAATTAGGCGTATTTAACCTAACTACTCATTCGTTAGGTTGGGTTGCTATCCTAGGAATTAATGAGACCGATGTATCACTATGTAGTTGGATTTGGAACCTTAGTCTATATCATGGTAGAAATTATATTTGAATGGACTTTAGGAGTAAGAAATGGTCCCCTACGATTCACCTTAGTCAAAGGTTACAATTATCTCCTTATTTACTTAATATGACTTTATACGCCATCCCTTTTACATTCTTGAGCTTGAGGTGGATTTAGATATAATTTTACTTATTCTAGGATTTTACTTGGTAGATATCAAGACCGGTTCAGCTTCAACAAATTTTGACAATAAGATCAAATCAAGTTTGTCAAATTATGATGCTAATACCTGTTCAAGTCTAAAATCTTTGATGACATACTTCCAATTTGAGTCTGGTATTTATGATATTATTTCAAGTCCAAGTCTAGTATGTGAGATACTATTTTTTGTTCATATCCGTTATTGAGATATTACTTTTGGTGGTCATGGAATTTTTTCATGTCCGGTGTTACAGTTTATAGATTTGGATGTTTGGAATATTTATTGTCATTACTTCTTCTTGATTGCCTCCACTGAGCTATATGGGCTCACGTGGGATTATTTACTTTTTCTTCCATTTCTTGGACCTACGAAGGCCCAGTTATACTATAGATAATTACGTCATCTTTTGTATTATCTACTGGTTTGGTTACGTTCAGTATTTGAAGCATTATTCTACTAGGTTTATATTATGATTTAGCTTAGTCAAACAATAATGTCTAATGAGTACCCATTGCTTTGGTACTCGTACTACACTTCTGTATCCTTTTTTTTATGCAGATTTGAGTACTAGCTGCCGCCGATGAAGTTGTATTAGTGTTGTTTAGAATTATTAGATAGGGTGAGTTCTCAAAGCCGGAGTTGACATTCTCTCCTTCCTCCATATTGGATGGTCTTTCAATTAGATATTATTGTGTATTTTCTACATATAGTTCTCCTATTTTTTTCCTAAAGGCTCTATAACCAACATTATTAGGTCGTGGGATATTGTTACTCTTTTCCTTATTCATCTTTAGGTATGTTGTTATCTGTATATTTTATGGCTTTTAACCTGATTACTTGTGTGATTTCAACATTTATGCTAATTTCCATCGACCATCCCATTACTTTTAGTTCCAAGCTACAGGTTGACTTTCCTATTGGTGAGATTTAGTAGGTGCCATAATGACACATCTAATACGGTAGTGACATCCCAAAATCTTAATTTTTGTATCTTGTGTAGAGAAGAAATTTTTTTTCTCACTCACGGGCCCTTTGTCTCAATAATGGAGAAGGAAAAAATTCTTTTCTAATACAATGGTGGGACTACATATTTGAAGGGAGACTTTTTCATTAATCAAGTTTGCCGTTTCTTACCGATATTTTTGAGGCTGTAAGTTTTGGTCTCTTTTAGATCTCGATAGAATATCCGTGGTCGAGATGGCGATTATTAATTCTGGTAAATCATCAACCATCGCAATCATTAGGGGTGACCGCGATCATGAGGCAACATGAACCAGCATAGTAGAAACCCTCTATTTCATAATTTTTCTCCATTGTTAACATATCGGTGCTCTGGTTGAGGCAATTTGTAGAGATATTATCACTATTTCTTGTGGGTAACATCCATAACTCATATTCTAATCTTTTCCCATGTATTTTATCTTTAAATAACTTAAAGAACATGATTTCAAATTGGATACCTAATAAGTTTTAAATTATTTTTTCTTTGATTGGAAGGTTGATTTCATTTTATTTTTACTTGGGTTTTCAAATTAAGAACCTTCTTGGTATGAGGAACATATTTCTAAAATAAAATTTCAGATTTACCCTTCTGATTTCACTCCCATTATCAAACTATTTTGGGACCTAATTTAGATATGCCTGATATGGGTATCATTGGTTCCCTTATGATGTGTAGATTACATTTTTCATAGATTTAGTCCATTCCTAAACTACTTCTAAAGTAAAGACTCCACATAGAAGGTTCTTGGCATGGATTTTAGACTCGTCGAGGTAGGTTATGGCTTAAGTTTTTAGATTTTCCTAGGTAGTTATCCATTCACATAAAGCATGCTGAAAATTAGGGAATTAACTATGGGAATTGCATTTGAAGATTATTATCATTATTCTTATGTCCAAATGGGGTCTTATTTGCATATTGTTGCTGACTAGAGAGATATTTTTGTCGTGATTCCCAAGATGGGGCTTTATTTGATATTTTAGGATATATTTGAGCATTAATTGCTATTATATTCATTGTGATACCTCTACCAGGTCTTAAATAGATATTATAGGCCTTATTTGAGTATTATTTTCCTCTATCTTAATAGTGATGCCCGAGCGAGGGGCTTGAAATGATAATATTAATGTCTTACAATACTATTTATTCCAATGGTGCTGTGTGAGGGCTTAAATCATGAATTATTGACTTGTGTGTTGATTTTGTGATCATTTATACTAGTATTGAATTGGTTATCATCTTTATTCTGATTGGTTGTGAGCATTACATCCTTATTTCATACATACATATTTATAGAATACTGGTACCACTAAGAAACCCTTATTTTGAAAGAAAATGAAACACTTTATAAAACCCTTGACTTTGTATTATGCCAGTAAGGTGATTGAGTTATGAGATTGATATTTGAGAATGCATATCATTTGCAAACCCCCTATGGGCCCTGTTTTGAAATACTGGTGCTCAGAGAGTGTATACAAAAAGTCATGCGATGCCTTACATCATTATTATCCATCATCATTGCATTGCATCACATTATTGTATCCTCTTATGTTTTATATCTTGTACATCATTTTCCTTTTATTTTTGTGAGCTACCATTTCTTAACTTTTTTGTATGCACATGGAGGCATGGTCATAATATTATTTACTTATTTAGTTTTCTACTTTGCATATTTTGTCCTTGATACCTACTGAGTAAAAGTGGACCATATTCACTCTTATTTTTTTTCCCTTTTCCTCCAGATTCCAGTATGAGTGTGATGTACGGTATCTGATTATTGCGGTGAGAGGTTGAAATTCTAAAGTACTAGTGCGCTGAAGAGTTCAAGAAAGATTTGTGCACCTCATCCTATACTATCTATCTATATCTGTATTCAAAGACAGAATTATGTATTATATTTTTTCAAAATTTGTATTAGATTCTCTTTACAATTATTACACTAGTTTTGGAGATTAATGTATTTCATTTGGAGATTTGTGTTATTTATATATTATTGATAGAGTTAATTCTAGAAGTTTCATATTGTGTTATTTATTATATGTTGTAATTTTTCCTTTCTTTTGTCTGTTTCGTCTTACCTACTAAGTCTGGATCAAGGCAGGTGCCATCATGAATTCAACTTTTGGTTCATGATAAAAATATACATCGATCATTTATTAGGTTAAAACCATCAGTAAATTTATAAATAACAACCCGGAATGATCAACAATATGATAAACACAATGAAAACATGAAAAAATAAGCAATTCTTATGCTTACTTGATGACATAAAACATTGAAAAAGTATCAATGAAACTCAAGCATTTTTACCATTTCTAAAACTATATATAGGCTAACATAAAAAAATAAATCAACAAAATAGGAACACAGTCTCAAATACCAATAACCACTTAATACAATAATACTTTGATAAAGATTTAAAGAAAATCTCAACATGTTTTAAATGATACCTAAAAAGTCAAATTTTATTTGTTCCCATTTGTAGAGAGTTCAAACATGTCTAGTCTAGTTAAATATGTACTCTTCAAATGTAAATGCATCAGTTAAGACATATATTGCAATGCTTATATCGTAGTCCCAAAAAGTCAAACCCAAGACACCAAAAATAAAACTAATATATTATTTAAAAAGAATATAACCCATAATATAAGAAATTGAAATATGAAATTTTATATGAAAAACGCACTTAAATCGACATTCAAATCACTAAAATACAATTTCATAACTTTAGCCCTAAAATTCCCAATTTTAAATATTGATTGAAAGTTGAAATCATTATAAAGTATTGTTGAATGCATAAAAATAGTTTTGAATTATACTTAATCAAGAAATCTTAATAAATTCTCTTTTAAATAACCAAAAGATGAGTTCTCAAGCTCCCAAATTGGGTTATGATGTATATGTTAGAAATAGAATTTTAAATCTATCCAGGTAATTTGTATTTGTCGATCGTAGAACCCTCCTTAATGATTGTGTGGCTATCTGACCTGGACTATTCATTATTATTATGGTTTGGTTTCACTAATGATGTTTAGAGGACTGACTTGGAGCCAGTTCCCCTTTCCATCTTCATGATCGTAACCTAGATCACTATTACCACGATGCCTGATAGCTTTTACCTTATGTAATCACTATTAGGCCTTTCCTAATTAAAAGGCTAAACAACTTTGCAACAGAAAATTGACAAAAACTTTATTCCAACTTCAAGTTCCTAAACGTACCCTCAAATTCATTTGAAACCCTATCAAAATACTGATTGTAGGTCATTTTGACTAACTATTGACTAAAGTTATCCCTTAATTTAAGAATTTTCAGTTCTTTATTCAAGGACACAAAATCCATGTCAACTCTTTGGGTACCAAACTAAGGTCCAGCCAACCTAAAAATTATCTTGTAACCTAGTAAAAATATCTAAAAAAGCCATTCTAAGTTTGTCTTCATCCATAGTTGACTTTAATTGAACCTACCAACTTTTCAACCTTTTAAACTAAAAACTCATTTAATACTCATCCAAATACTTCAAATATTGTGTCACCCACCTCTATAGCACAAATACCATACTTAAATTATATAAAGTATGAACATAATCAAGATATGCAAAAATCATAAAATGATCGTACGGATTGTTCGTTAGATACCTTTAGTTGTATAAGACATGGAGTAGACATAGATAATGAGGACTAGAAAGAATAGGCTACATTTGAACAAACTTTAAATGATCCTAGTATTAGAGTATGTTGGCAACACATTACATGGATGTAAAATCACTTTGTCACTGTAGACATTAGTTATGTTCAAATCATAGTCTATAAATTTGTCATGACCCAAACTAGGTCAACGGGATATAACACCCCTACCGGTAGCTGAAATGAGAACATATAACATGATAGAAAGGTAATCAACTCAAAAACATCTAAGAATGTCAACAATAATACACAATCCATAGTAATATTTACAAACCCTATAACGACCTGAGATACCCCTTAGTTATCACATAGTGCTTGCGACCCCAAAGGACTACAAGATAACCCATGAATGATATCTGCTGTGAGCAATGAACAATAATACTGAGATAATTATGGAATAATAGACTGAAATGCCATGAGATAAGAATATCTAAAAGACCAATAATGAATTATTACATCCAAATCTGAAATACTATCTGAAAAGCCTCTAACTGAAACTGTTTGAAAGTGGAGTTTATAGGACATTCCCCCAACTAACTCCATCTACTAAAAAAACTGCTACGTTGAAGTACTAAAATAAAATCATATCCTCGATAGATGAGGACTCACTATAAAATCTACTGCTGCTTGCTGAATCTGGCTAAGCGCGGTCAGGAACCTGAGCATTTGAACTTATGATATGAAACATCATAGCGCCAGAAATGAGTATTTGATCAGTACATGGGACTGTAATAGTATGCTAAATGAGGTAAGGCCGAACGCATGGGTTCATATGCATGAACAATAACTAACTGAATAATATGTAAGAGCTGGATTAACATACATAGAGGATTTGTATGTACTGAACATACTGCGCTTACTGTAACTAAATCTAATGACTGATAGCTGAATATATTAATAATCTAAGATTATTGTTAATCTAAATTACTGATAATTGAGTGACTGTATCTGATAGTCTTGATTCTGTAGGACTAAACTAAGTTCTATTCTGAAGACTGAGACTGAAACTGAAGCTATGAGAGGTAATCATCAAACCGACATATCCTAACATAAACTAATAGGGGTCCAATCTTTAACCCCAATTGGAAGGGTGCCAGTACCATGCCATGGGTAAAGACAAGCTAAAGAGTAACCCTCTACTAGCATGTTCATTAAATGAGAATGGTGGTACCCTCTACTAGCAAGTATAGCACTTCATTAACCCTCTACTGGCAGGTTTGATGTCTCAATCTACACTATATACGTAGTTCTAGAATGCAATGATTGCTTCTACAGATCACACCCTTTGTTGGCAGGTGAGCCCCTATCCTTGGGTTCACTCGGTGTTGAATCCTACATCCAACTGAAAGACACTGAACTTAGTATACTGAACTAGACTGGACTGATATTTAGATTACTAAGTTTTTCCTAAGTTCTATAACTAAGTAAGAGTACTAGTGGTTGCGACATGCCTTATACTATTTTGTAACTGACACTAGCTCTAAGTAACAACTAGATTGTCGGTAATTAAATACCCCCAGGACTCGGTAGCTTGAAAAGTATAGCAAAGCATAATCTTGAATAACATAACAATGTTCACTTGGGCATATTTCATTCACAGAGATATTTCATCAAACACTTGTAATGCATTAACTTATACATGGATGAGGAATACATATTGGTATGCTATAATGGTATTATTTCATTCTCATAGACAATTTATCAAACAAATAAGAAGCATACATGATTCATTAAATCATAACCAATTAGAATTAACATGATTACAACAATCAACTTTCAAATTGAAGGGTTTATCATGAATATCAGGTAATTCAACACATACTAGAATCAATTCTTGGAACTTGTAATCGAAATCATGGATTAAAACTCAAAAAACATCATGAACATAAATTCATTCTAATTTAAACATGGAAATCATAAATCATAACTCTTACATTTTGAATAAAAGGATTCTTAGGCTCCATGGAAGGTAAGGATCCATGGATGAACATCTAACATACCTTAGTTCGTGAGATTCTTAGAGTTCTTAAAGATATTCTTGGGATTGACCTTGAATCTTGAGAGGTAGGGTCTGTTTTCTTGACAGATAAATACCTTTTGATTTTGGGAAAAGTTGAATAATGAAGGGTTTTACACTTTTTAAGGCTTAAATCCCATATTTGGGTTAAATAAAAATCCTGGGAAAGAATGTTTTAAACCTGGGCGCAACTTTAATTCTTTGTTAAATTTTCCCGATCTGGACCCCTGGCGCAACCTGGTGCTAACGCGGCAGAAAATGACAACTGCAAAATTGCTTGGTGGCACGACATGGTGGTATCGCTTTTCCACTTTGTTTGTGCACTGGAGGTGCACTGCGATGCGGTGGAATCACATTGGTACACTGGAAATAGATAATTGTGGACTAGGTCTATGGCGCGATGCACCAATATTGTAAAGAAACACTGGAAATTTACAAATACTATTTTGATATACTCTGTCATGCGCTACTGGCCTGAGTGTTGATGTTTAATGAATGAAACTTAAAATCGCCCGAAGTTCTTACCCGATTGATGAATTTAGTCAAATTTTTTATCATTAGAAAGATAATTGAATTTCTTACGCAATGGTAGCTCTAATCTAAAAATTATTGAGTATTCAAAAAATTTTATTTAGGATAACCCATGTACTGAGGGTTAATCTAGGCTCAGAAAATATGGGGTATTACAATATCTCGCCCTTGGGAACATTCGTCCTTGAATGTGGCTAGTTAAGATGAGAGGGTACGGACAGATTGATTTTATGTACTAAAATAGACATGCATAACTAAAGCATGATTACGTAACTTTTTGTTAGAAAGAAATTACATGCTGAACAAGCATATTTGATGAATGATTATATGGCTAAAATCAATTTATGAAATACATGACTGACATAAGGATGATATGAGATGGTAACTGATACCAAGTTCCTAATGGTACTGATTAGGTTTAAAGAAGACTGTGATGATATACAAGATACCATCTAACTGAAGGTTGAATGAATGACTTCGACAAACTACTGAGGCCTGAGGAACACATGGCATAAACTAAACTTCACAGACTATTTAGAGTGTAAAGTGATTCATGAGAATTGAGCATTATGGGAAACATGAATACATGTGTCCTGAACTGCATGACCTAAGTTTGGAATTTCTGAACTTATGGAACTTGATTCGTTGTACAGAGTGAACTGGAATTCCTTATGCTAGGAACTGTAAGCTTACATGGTCTCTCTAACATATACTATACTGCTATCTACCCCTTAGCTTAAAGTCATTTTTTTTGTATGTAGGTCCATAAGTCAATAACCCTACTACTTTTTCAAGGTTTAACCTTGGTATGGACTGTTATGTAAGAAATTATAGCAGATAGAGAAGCTCATGGATCTAATAATAAATAAATATATAAGTGGGATATTTGTAACTTACTAATGACCACATCAGGAGGACTTTCCTGATCTCGTTGAGACTAAAGTGCATAAAATCTGTTTAGGTGTTGCCCACAAGTGACAGTGGAAGCGGCACCTTGTTGATTTTGGTGACCTGACTGAGCTGAAGGATGAATAAACAGAACCTGAGAACCTTACTGTGGACAATCTCTGACTTTGTCGCCAATCTTGCAACACCTGAAACAAACATCACTACCATCTCTGCACACACCCTTATGATTCTTACCACACTCTCTGTAAAATGGATTAGTACGACCATTGATTATGCTATCCTGGGTCATCGGTACACTGGCTAAGGATGGATCTAGGACTGAGAACTTTGGACAAAACTAGGAATGATTACCCCCATCTAACTTAGGTTGATTGAAATTAAAGATACCTATTCTAGTCCTGTTATTCTCTCTCTCTTTCTCCTTAAGTTTCTGCTCTTCAATTATTTGAGCATAGACCATAAGCCTAGATATGTCTATCTTTTTAATTAACATTATTATTCTACACTTCTTAACCATACTAACTGATACCCCAGATATGAACTTTCTCATTCTGGACCTATTGTCTGATACTACATGGGCATCATACCCTACTAATTGAATAACTTGAGGGAATACTCTTTTACGCTTATACTACCTTGTTTGAGATAAATGAACTCTAACAATTTAGCTTTTCTCAGCTCTAAGGGAAATAATCTATCTAGGAAGGTAGTAGCAAACTCTTCCCAATCTATGGGCTCTTCATCTATACCCCTATCTACCTTCCACTTCTTAAACCACGTATAGGCTACATCTCGTAGCTGATAGGCGGCTAACTTAGCACTCTCACTGGAAGTCACTCCTATGATATTTGCCACTTTATGAACTTGGTCGAGGAACTCCTGTGGATCCTCTTCAGACTTATATCCCATAAAGAAAGGAGGATTCATTCGAGTAAAGTCCCAAATTCTGGTTGCAGCCATATTGGCCACTGGGATGGCCGGAACAACAGCTGGTCATTCATTCTATGACTAAATTAGCTAGAGTAGTGAATGCAACTCTGAGTTCTGCGTAAAAGACACGTTCAGCCAGTGGATCTTCTAGAATGGGCTGAGGGGTTAACAGGTTTCTGGTTCTTATTTCGTTAGTCCTTTTAGAAGGCATCTTTATTAAACGAAATGAACAAGCAAATTAGATTGAGAGTGTAACTTCAGCTTATGCTCACTCGCACGACATGAATACTTAAAGAAGGAAAACTTTTCCATAAATATCTCATAGCCTCTTATCCATAAGTATGGTGCCCTACATACCCATGCGTAAGACTATATGCGATGCAGCTTTTAACAACCCGAGACTACCCCCTATTGAAGCATAGGCTCTGATACAAAGTTTTTAATGACCAGAGACTACCCCTAGTCGTCACACGATACTTGCAATCCCGAAGGACTACAAACTAACCCATGAATTCTATCTGCTATGAGCACTGAAAAATAATACTAAAATAATTATGGAATAATAGGCTGAAATTCCATGAGGTTCAAAATATCTAAAATACCAATAATGAATAATAACATATGAATCTGAAATACTGTCTAAAAATCAAGTCTCAAAAGCCTCTAACTAAAACCTTCTGAAAATGTAGTTGATGGTACATTCCCCCAAATAACTCAATCTACTAAAATACTATTAGGCTAAAGTAATAACATAAAAGCATATCCTTGATAGATGAGGACTCACTGTTAAATCTGCAACTGAAGGCTATATCTAGCTAAGCACGATCAGGAACCTGAGCTTTTGAACCTATGATATAAAATCTCATAGCGCAAGAAATAGGTGTGCGAGAAGTACATAAGAATGTACTGGTTTACTAAATGAGGTAAGGCTTAATGCATGGGTTCATATACATAAACAATAACTAACTGAATTATATGCAAGAGATGGATTAGTATACATGGAGCATTTGTAACTACTGAACATTCTGCGCATACTGTAACTAAGTATACTGGAACTAAATCGGATAACTGATAACTGAATATACTGATAATTTGAGATCACTAATAATCTAAATTATTGATAATAGAGTGACTGTATCTGATAGTCGTGATTCTGTAGAACTGAACTTAGTTATCTTCTGAAGAATGAAACTGAAACTAAAACTATGAGAGGCAATTATCTAACCAAGATGCCCCAACCTATACTAATAGGGGTCCAGTACCATTCCATGAGTAAAGATAAGCTAAAGAGTAACCCTCTACTTGTAGGTTCCCAAAATGAAAAAGGTGGTACCCTTTACTGGCAGGTAGAGCACGACATCAACCCTCAACTTGCAGGTTTGATGACTCAACCTACGCCGGCTACGTATTTTTTGAAGGCAAGGATTGCTTCTAAGGATCACACCCTTTATTGGTAGGTGATCCCTCATCGTTGTGTTCACTCGGTGCTGAATCCTACTCCCAACTGAAAGACACCGAATATAGTATACTGAACTGGACTAGACAGATATTAAGATTACTAAGTTTCTCCTAAGTTCTGTAGCTGACTGAGAGTACTACTGATTGTGACATGACTAATACTATTCTATAACTGACACTGGCTTTGAGTAACAACTAGATTTTTGGGTATTAAATACCCCTAGTACTCGATAGCATGAAAAGTAAAGCAAAGCATAGTCTTGAATAACATAACAATGTTTACTTGGTCATAATATATTCAAAGAGACATTTCATCAAACACTTGTAATGCATTAACTTGTACATGGATGGGGATATATGTTGGCATGCTATAATGGCATTATTTCATTCTCAAAGACAATTTATCAAATCCCTAAGAAGCATACTTGATTCATTAAATCATAAACACTTAGAGTTAACATGGTTACACCAATAAAATTGAAAATTGAAGGGTTTATCATGAATATCATGTAATTCAACCCGTACTAGAATCAATTCTTTGAACTTGTAAACTGAATCATAGATTAAAACTCAAACAACATCATGAACATTAATTCAATCTAATTCGAACATGGAAATAATAAATCATAACTCTTGTATTTTGAATAAAAGGATTCTTGGGCTACATGGATGGTAAGGATCCATGGATAAACATATAACATACCTTAGTTCATGAGATTCTTGGAGTTCTTAGAGAGATTCTTGGGATTGAACTTGATTTTTGAAAGCTAAGGTTTGTTTTCTCGAGAGAGAAATACCTTTTGATTTTTAGGGAAAGTGAATAATGAAGGGTTTTGCATATTTTTCGGGCTTAAATCCCACATCTAGGTGGAATAATAATCATGGGAAAGACTATTTTAAACCTGAGCGCAACTTTATTTTTTTGTGAAATCTTACCAATATGGACCCCTGATGCAACGCGGCGCAATAGGAAAATGGCAACTGGGAAATTGCACGGTGGAATAATGTGGTGGTATTGTGTTGCCACTTTTTTTTGTGAACTAGAAGTGTACCACAACGCGGTGGAATCACATTGGTATACTGGATATTGACAATTGTGAACTGGGTCTATGACGTGACACACCAATATAGTAGAGCAACCCTGGAAATTTACAACTACTATTTTGACATACTCCGTGATGCGCTACTGGCCTTAATGATGATGTTTTACAATTGAAACTGAAAATAGCAATAGCTTTTTACCCAGTTGTCGAATTTAAGCAAATTTTATATCGTTGGAAACTAATTAAATTTCCTACGTAATGGAAACCTCTAATTTTAAAATTACTGAGTATTTCAAAAAATTTATTTAGGATAACCTATGTACTAGGGTTATTCTAGGCTAGGAAAATACAGGGTATTACAAAGCCCCTACTAATCCGACAATAATCTAAGTCGGGACATTACTCTGACCCTGATAATAACAAAAACAATGCTAATGTTATTGTGAACTCTTTAATTTTAGTTGATGAAAGGAAACTGATGGAGTGATCTAGCCTTTCAAAGAATGGAAGCTCACCACTTCAGCACAAATGACTATCAAACTGAGCTGATCCACTTAATACTCTTTAGGAAAAGTAAGATTGCCTTAAGACCCTTTATCGCATGGGAAAATAATGTCTAGAAATAGTTTATGGGTTGAGAACTAGCATGTAACTCAATTATAAGGATAAAGTAATAAAAATTAAAAATTTAGTTCATCTCAATGTACATGTTCATGTACATGTATATATATATATATATATATATATATATATATATTTACATACACACTCTTGTTTAAAATGTTGGGATCGAGAACAAGGCTTAGTATGAATTTTTATAATATTAACCTGGGTTTTGAAGCTTAACTGTAATAAATTAGTACCCACGAGCTATATAGTACCCATCTCTCACCCCCTGGTTGGGACCCAGTGCGTGCAGCTGCACGAACTAGAGAATAATCTTACATATACGCATGGGGAACTTGAACTTCTCAATTATATACTAAGATTACTTAAACACCCAATCATGTATTGTAAGATGGGGAGCTCAAAACTCCCAATCACATAATAAGTTGGACTCAAATCTCCTGATCGCAAAAAAGGGGACTCGAGCATGCCCACTTCTTCGAGGTGCATGCCATTGTGCAACATCGCACATGCATATGTTCTTCCGCTTTGACAAAGGGTGTATTATGCATCGATATATTCTTTTATAAGAAAGATCCACAACAACTTCACAACTACAAGGTTTCTTTCTCTTACATGAAGTCAAGAAATGTAAGTGAAGATTTTATGAGTGCTCGTGATATATTTTCTTATCTTTCAAAGTAGGTTATACCTTGTGCTCTTAGAATTTTATTAATTGTATCAAATGTCGTTATAGGTTACAAATATTAGCAGATTCAATGAATTGGAAAGGGTGAATTATCTATGTATAATTTAGAACAAATAATCCAATTTGTTTGAATTTTTATTACCTAGAAGCAAGAATAACTGAGACCCTCCATGAACGCGAGTTATAAAGAACATGAATTTGGCCCATGAACCACTTCTATGGGATAGTGATTTGGCTCATTTTAATATCATTGAATTTATCCCATTCCTCTTCGCATACCAATGAGGGACTCATAAAATCTAAGAGTAAAGATGGAAAATATATGATCAAACCATCAAAACTAATCCCTGAAATTCATTCAAAACACAAAATCAAACTAATGCTCAAAATTCATTCAAAATCCTTCAGCAACAATCCAAGTATACATTCAGGACCTGTTTAAACTATCAAAGCAGCGATCCTAAATTAGCTTGACCTAATATTAATCATGGTCAAACCAAATTTTCAATAATTTCTAAAATTCGACCAATACCATAAATTAGTCTTGATCGTCTCAGAATTCATGAAAACGAATTTATCAAAAACATCAATCACGCTCCAAACCTAATAAAATTTTAAAAACTCAAATTCAACCTCCTTATTTTAAATATTGGCTTTAATCAAACTCTCCAAATTCTCAAATTTCAAAAGTAAATTTTTTTCATAAAAATGCATCTAATCACCTTTTGAATCATGCCACCTATTCACAAAACTCATAAATAAATAAATAACTCCGTGAGAAGGATCAAACATGAAAAAAAGACTAAAAGTAAAAAATTACCCTGAATATCTTTATAGTATGTCACAACTTACTGGCCTTTACCATCAACTATATCAAAGAAAGTAAAGTAAATGTATTTTAACCTTGTGAACTGCACGGGAAATGATAGTATGTTGTTTTATAGGAAGAATAAACATCAACCATATGAAGGCTGGGTATAAAGAAATTACTCTTTCATAGTGATAACATAACTAAAAGCATAAAAGGAACTTATTATATTAATATATTCTTGAAATAAAAGTCGATAGTAAGTTAATTCAATTTGACAAAGGTCTTAATTTAGAAATATTCCACTTGTATGATTCCTAACCATGATAAATAAATATTGTCGCGGTCTGAGTCTGCAAATTAGGTGTGACTATATCTTAGGACCACAAGTGATTTCAAATGGATCCTTGGTAATGGCATGCTGCTAATGATTTAATTGACTATTAAATAATTCAAGTGGAAGTTGAAAAATGGTTAACTGGACAATAGTACTTTAATTTATAACAAAATGGAAAAACTAAAGATCCATGGAAAAACTAAACAACTAATGTTTGAATAAAATCCTCTACTAACAAAAATAAAATAAGTTTGTTGGTACATGGACCCCTAGCGACCCTCAAAACAAAATAATTCTCTAAAATATAAATCTAGCTACTAACTACTCCATATAGTCTCTGAATGAGAAAGACTCACCAAATTTGGTCTTGAATAACTGCAATAGGTCTATCCTTAAGTTTGGGAATGTCACTTTAATATACGTCAATACTAGAATAGAGCAAAGAGAATGGTATATGATCAATACTAAGAATGTACGATTGAAGGATAAAAATTACGGTAACAATATACTTTTAAAGACTGAAGTTGTTGATTAATCTTGACTAAATGATTTTGATGGAAAGACATCTCAAAATGAGTATATAAGGATCATTTGAGGTCAATTTTCAAGTTTGTAACTTTAAATCTATTTCTAAGGCTTTCATATAAAATATGTCTAGAAAGTAAGTCAAAATTATTTTACCAATTTTCAAAGTAAAATAATATGAAACCTTTAAATAGGGAGTTTCTTACAACTAGTATGTTGCATGCAAGCTCATGGTTTCCAATTTTTAATCTCATTTGAGATATCTACTCTATACCTTGCCAAGTTATAACAACTATTTTTCTAATGTAGTATCTTGATCCAAACACGCCGTGAGTGGCACCGACGCTACTCATATAGTGGGAGAACTATCTACCCCAACATAAAATCTCAAAATGAACCCTTAAAAGAGATTATAGAAATAATCCATCAATAAAAAATATCAAGTCTAAAGAAACAAAACATAAGAATAATTTAAAGGTGGAACATTGTAGTTAACTAAAAACAATTCCTATGAACTAAAAGTCAATCATACCAAAAATACTAAAGATTTTCAAGAATGTGATGCAACCCCAAAACAAAGAAAAGAATAAGTCCAACAATAATAACTATGTCATAAAAGAAAGATCTTATGGTGGCCTTGATATGCTGCTCAACCTTAAATTTGAAATCAGCCCCTGGAATAAAAAAAAAGGTATCCTAGTAGCTGCTAGAATATACGCTGAACTAATAAAAGTAAATGTAGGCCTAGTATCAGCATGCAAGAATAACAGTATGTTGGTAGGGTCTTTTAGCAAACCAAATATGAGAATATGAACATATAACTAAGTAATAGTATAATAAGTTAATTAACACTTAACAAATATACACTTAGCTTAATAAGAAACAATGAATAATTAGGAATCAAACTAGAAAATCAATATACTATCACCATGTCAAGTTTATCTAAGCTAAAACAAAAACAATCTAGGACAATTTATTAAGTATATAAATATATTCCCTAGTTCACTCATGGAACCATCAAACTTACTTGACCATCGTGTGTACTTTCTAAGGAATATACAGCCACCATATATCCATGAATGGTAAAGGACAATTACCATCTATGTACTAAAATCCAAGACATAAGTGCCTGCAAATGTTGTTCCACCAAAACCCCATGAAAACATTCTAAATACTAAACATTCAAAATTTAGCAAGTAAGGTAGGTAAAAATCATACAACAACCGCAAATTATTTTCATAGGCCAACATGCAATAACAAGACATACTACAAACTATATAAAATACACACATAACAAAATTTTGAATAAACTACAATACGATCACCAACATTTAACCAAGCTCTAACAACTCCTCTATGTTGGAGCTTTGCTTGTCTGAGTAATTTTTTCTTACTTATGGTCTAGGACATGCATATAAATAAAAAGTTAAGGAAATAAACTAACATGTTGGGATTTATAACTCTTACCCAACTCCTAAGGTCAAATTCATAATTATTCCCTTCTCGTTCTAGGGTTTTTCAATCATAATTTACCTAAAGCTAGCAATTTCATGGATACATTAGTTAATTGAAGGAACGCCAGGTCAAATTTGTAATTTTACCTAAAGCTCCTAATAACAATTTGGAAGCAGAAGAGGACATGAAGATGACATAAAAAGGTTTAAAAGACTACTTGGAAAGTAGAAGAGGACATGAATTCCAAGTACTTTTTCCTATTTTTTCTCTAACAATTCGTGCGAAAGGTATATGTACTTCATCATACTTTTATATTCAAACTTTGTTAAAATAAAGATTGACTTCCTTTCATCTTTGTTGTCTAACTTTATTAAATGTCATAGTTGATGTGTTGGGGTGTAAATCGTGCTTGTATTTCCTTGTTTCATTATTCGAGGATGAATGATCCAAGTGGGGGAGAATTGACACACCCTGGGTTTTGGTATTTTGAGATTTCCTGAGTTTTTAGCCTTCTGTGGATCATACGACTCACTATATAGGTCAGTGGATGAGCGTACAGGTTAGGTGACCCATCACATAGGATATACAATGCTTGGTGATCGAGTTTTTATTATGGATACGATTTGGTTGTATAGGTCATATTGTTTGTGAAGGGTTGTTGGGTTGATCCTTAACTTAATATAAAACTTATTAACTTTTCTTGATTTTGAGTACTAGTGGCTCACTATGAGCTGTAAGGCTAGGGTATGATTTGTATAATGCAGTTGCGCATTGTCTAGTGTCTAACCCCTTTGATTCTATCTTAGATACTACTTATGGGTACTAGTCATATGGTATAAGTATGAGTGGGGCAATGGGAGTCGAATGGTGGAAAGTATGTGGATGTCCAACCTTCTATTCTGGGTACGACTGGGTGGTACCACTCTTTTGATATGGGTATGAGTTGAGGGATCCAACTGTACCCACCAGCAAGAATTTTTACAGTTTAAGTCATGGGTATTTTGGATATTTCCCCTCTTATATTCTTTTGACTCCATGAAATAAAACACTCTTTGAACTTTATAAACCTATTATTGCCCCAATTAAACACTCATAAATCACTCTTAAATGTCTCTTAATATATAGGGTAAAAAAAGGCTAGGGTTTTCTTCAATGCAATCAATTAAGGCTCGAAAGGGTGGCTTCTCTCTATCTTCCTCGTTATCTAAGGCATTTTACTCCTCCCTCATTTTTAGTTCAACTAAAGGCATGTTTTAACAAAGGTTTTCATGGAGTAATGGAGGTATGGTTTATGATTTTGAATTATATGTTGGTGGTTTTTGTTACTAATGGTTGATTTATGTTTTGACGTGTTTCTACTTATTGTTTCCATATTATAATGGTGGTTTGAAGATGTGGTTTGATGGTAATGGTCAATTGGACCTTGGTTTTGGTTTTGGAACTATATGCCCTCAACATGTTTGTGAATATTTCTATGGTAATGTTTTTATTACATAGTTGGACTTTAATTGAAAATTATGCATGGTATAATATGGTAATGGAACCTAAATAGGTTAAATGGTTTTAATAGCTTAACGGTAAGGCCTAAGTGGCCATGTCTTTAATTTTAAAACCTTTTGTAGTAAATGGGAATCTCCCAAGTGAATCTAATAATATAAACTATGGGTTACATTGGAATCCCCTAAGTAAGTGTCTAAGGTCATTGCTTGCAAGCTATAGTCGGTATAACAATACCACTTCTTATAGCCTTGGTTAATAATATATGTAATTACTGGTTTGGTTGTGTACTAATGGTTTTAGTTGGGCAATAATGTAGGTTGAGATAACTAAATGTGAAGGTGTGTGTCCAATAGACGAACACTTGAAACTCATGTTTTGAACATGAGGATTTTTCATGGTGACCATATACTTATAGGGCATATGGGAATCTCATAAGTTATTCTTTTACATGGAGGGTGATGGGTACATGAGAATCCCTGGCCCTTATGATATCTCAAGTTCATGCGGCTACATATACTAGGCTGTTAAGGGATAACACTAGACCCATATAGACCATAGGTGGTTTTTGGACAGTCAAGATATACAACCCTGGTTAATATTTTAAATGCATGCTAAACCCGATTCCCTTTCACGGGATGGATGATATATGTATATGTATGGTTGTTCTTGCATATGATTATTTATTTTGTTGAAAATGTAGACATTATTTTAGCCTTATCCTGAGTACATGCTAGCATTCACCCGCTAAACCGTCTTTTGAAGTTGTATTTCCACGTAATGCAAAAACAATCCATACTACTTCTACTGCTCAGTGATTGGATTCGGGGATAAATTTTTTTGTAGGATTAAAGTGGTGAGCTTCCATACTCCGAAAGGCTCCATTTTATGTTATAAATTTCTTAACATACTTTTTCCATGTCATAGAGTATGGTTTTAACTATTGTCAAGGGAATGTCATAATGGATAATATTTTACATTCTGATAAAGCCTTTATGGGATTACTTTTGGTTAGTATGGGCGGTGTCAGTATTGGTGTCAGTCTTGACATTGGTATTGTTATTGTGGTTGACATCATTTGATTGTATTTGATTTGATTTTGTTCTATTTGGTTATTTTATATATATTCAGAATTTTATCAAATATAAGGTGTAGTGATTATATGTTTGGGGTATCAGGGGTGGTCTTCAATCTTGGTTGGGCTTGTGGCAGCTGGCATGACTAGGCCCTTATTCAGGTTATATAAGATTTGTATCAAAGCCCTAGGTTTAGGGTCACTTGTTATTCTACAAGCCATGTCGAGTACAGTGTCTTTTAAGGGAGTGTAGCGCGCTACACTCATAAGGGAGAGACTATAATACATTTAGGAATTTTTGTCTTTCTTGTGTTTTATTTTAAATCTTTAAGTCTAAGTACTAGAATTTTCTTTTCTATTTATTATCACCTCAATGATATAAAGTTCACGAAAAATCCTCTATCTGAACTGAGGATAGTGTTTATGAGACATGCACTACTTATGAGATCCATACTCGATTTAGGGGTACAGTTGTAAATTGTTCTAGAGTTCACCCAGGTCACTCTAGTCTATCTCAAACTCCTCAGGCTAACATGATGAATGGAAAGTTGTCAGTCTATTCATGTATGGGCACAGTTTGTTGTTAGTCAGTCTGAGTGTGGTGTTCCGGTTAGTTCATCGTTTGAGGCAACGAGGGTTGGCCAATTCTTAAAATTGAACCCTATGAACTTCACTAGTGTTAAGCTAGAGGAGGATCCTCAGGTTTTTTAGTATGAGATGGAAAAGATTTTTAAGGTTATGCATGCCACCAATATTGAAGGGGTAGATTTTTTTGCCTACCAACTGAAGGATATGGCACATCGATGGTATGAGGAATAGGACCGGTCAAGGGGTGATGATGATGAGTCATCTCTGTGGGATAATTTCTCTAAAGAATTCTTAGACTGCTTCTTTTCTCTGAAGTTAAGGGAAGCAAAAGTGCAGGATTTTCTTAATTCAAAGAAAGGAAATATGTTGGTCAAGGAATATTCCTTGAAGTTTTAATAGTTATCTAGGTATTCTTTGAAAATTGTGTCTAATATGAGGGCCTGAATAAGGAAGTTTACTCTGGGACTGTCTCGTGAGTTAATCCTCGAAAGTAAGGCCCCTATGCTTATAAGGACATAGATATCTCTAGGATGGTTGTTTACATATAATAGATGGAGAAAGAAAAAAAAGCAAGCTGAAATAGGGAAAAGGCAGGGCAATAGGTTTAGCTTTTCTTAGTAGGGTGGTGGCTAACAAAAAGGTTGTAGGAATATTGGTAAGTGGCCAAAGAAGTCATATCCTTCCAATTTATTTTTTGGTCATTTGCACAAGGGTTTCTATAATGAGGGAAGGAACATGTTCTTCAACTATGGTCAACCAGGACATATTTTTAGAAACTTTCCTATTCGTAAGGTTTTCTTTGGAGAAAACATGGTTTCAGTTTCTTCGTCTTCATCTCAAGAACCAAAGGGTGCACCACAAAGTTTTGGCACTGGTTGGAACTGTCTTTGCATTCTCATTACACGATAGGAGTACGAGTCTTCACCTGATATCGTCAATGCTATGTGGTAACTATATTTTTATGATGTGTATTGTTTACTTGATTTGGGGTCCACACTCTCTTATGTGACCCCATTTGTGGTTGTGCATTTTGGTTTTGTCATCGAGTATGTTTTAGACCCTTTTTCTATTTCTACCTTAGTCGGTGACTCTGTGATTTCTAAAAGACTAAATAGGGGGTGTGTGGTATTTGTTGGTAGTAAAGAGACTTTGGAGGATCTATTTAAACATGATATAGTGGATTTTGATATTATTTTGGGGATGGATTTGTTGCACTCGTGCTATGCATCTCCCTACTGTAGGACCCATAAGGTTTTCTTTAAATTTCCTAATGACCCTATTATTGAGTTAGAGGGTGGTTCCCTAACTCCTATGCGGAGGTTTATATAATATCTTAGAGCTAAGAAAATGATCTACAAGGGTTGTCTCTATCATCTAGTCTGGGTTAAACATTCTAACTAGGAGGGTCCTTCTTTCCATTTGGTTTTGGTGGTGAGTAAATTTACTGAGGTCTTCCCTGATGACCTTTCTGGTCTTTCTCCATATATATAGATTGAGTTTTGGATTTATCATATTCAGGACACTCGTCAAATATCTATTCCCACGTATAGAATGGCTTGGACTGAGTTAAAGGAGCTTAAGTAGTAATTAAAGGATATCTTAGATAATGTTTTCATCCATTCGAGTGTGTCCATATGGGGTGTGTAGGTTTTATTCATCCGTAAGAAGGATGGTTCCATTCGGGGGTGTATTGATTACCGATAGTTGAATAAGGTGATCATAAAGAATAAGTATCCATTTCAAAGGGTAGATGATTTTTTGATCAGGTGCAGGGTGCTAAGTTTTACCTAACATCTAAGTATTATTAGTTAAGGATTAGGGAGGTGGATATCCCTAAGATAGCTTTTCGTACCCAGTATTGTCACTTTGAGGTTTTGGTCATGTCTTGTGGGTTGACCAATCCCTCAGAAGCATTTATGGATTTGATGAATAGGGTATTCCATTTGTTTTTGCATTTAATCATCATTGTGTTTATAGATGATATTTTGGTGTACTCTAAGAGTGAGGTGGATCATGCCAATCACCTTTGTGTTGCATTTCCGACTCTGAAAGAAAAATAGTTGAATATCATCTTTTCAAAATGTGAATTATAGCTGAACGTTGTTTCTTTTCTGGATCATATTATTTGTAGCGAGGGGATCATGGTAGATCTACCAAAGGTTGCAGTGCTTAAGAAGTAGCTTTCACCCACGACTTCAATCGACATTTAGAGCTTCTTCGGTTTAGCTTGTTAGTACAAGAGGTTTATGGAGTGTTTTTATTTTATAGTTTCCCCATTAACTAAGTTGACTCAATAAAAGGTAAATTTCTTGTGGTCTGATGCTTGTGAGGGTAGTTTCTAGAACCTAAAGGATAAGCTAACTTCGGCTCTGATTTTGGCTTTGCTTGAAGGCACATATAGGTTTGTGGTCTATTGCGATGCGTTTCGTTTAGGGCTTTTCAGTATTATACTACATCGTGGTAAGGTGAAAGATTAAGCCTCTAGACAGTTGAAGGTGCATAAGAGGAATCACATAATTCATTATTTGGAATTGTCAGCTGTGGTGTTCGCGTTGAACATCTAGCATCACTTTTTCAATAGGATCCATGTGGATATCCTTTCAGATCATAAGAGCCTATAGTATGTGTTCACTCATATAGAACTTAACCTCAGGCATAAGAGGTGGTTTGAGCTTTTCAAAGACTATGAGATGAGTCTTCACTACTGCCCAAGTAAAGCTAACGTTGTTACTAATGATCTTAGAATGTTATCCATGGGGAGTCTAGCCCATGTGCATAGGAAAAGTGGGAGTTGGTAAAAGACATTTATGATAGCGCTTAACTTACACGTTAATTAATTGCAAGATAGTTGTCATCAATAAACTTACCCAAATTTTGAGTGGGGGTCGAATCCACGAGGAACAATGTAAGTGGTGATCAAATAAATTAGAAATGATAGATAAAAGTAAAATTCAAACAAATGTTATAAAAAGATAAAATTAGGGAGGCGAGTTCCTCCACTAATGTTTCTTTTTGGGATTTTCTAGAATAAATTCGATGCTACGAATAATTAGAGTTTTTGCAAATATGCACGGATCCTAGGATTATACATTACTAAGAGAGTAACATGTGAGAATTAGTCATTCACATCACCTTACAAAGTCAAATATGGGAAGGCTTGGTTAAAGATTTTGATGCTAGTCTTTAAAGAAAACACCAAACTTTCACTCATTGATCCTTTCGACTACTAATGGGTGCGTTCAACAATTAATAACCACAACCTCAATCAAGGAATCCCTATTTGTATGATGACACCCATGGCATAGTCAACCTCACATTCCCTCTTATGTCTAAATTGTGAAAATTTAGCAAACTACATTCGTAATTATCTATCATTGCATTGGTCCTCATATCCCTCTTTCGAGGATGATATAGATTCATAAAGTTGATCTAAAACCCTTCTTTTGAAGAAGGTATTAAACTTTATAGAGCTTAGAGCTTTCACTCATCAAACCCATGCAAGTATTTGGAGCATTCACCCATTAAATCCCAAGTAAAATAGCATAGCAATAATAGAATCCATAAACATGAACTACCGAATTGATGCTAAAAATAACAACCCCCACACACTTTAACCCCTATTCACACATAACCACAAGAGGGAGATTTAGTTGCACATAAGATAAATAAGCATAGATATACCCATAATCTCAAATGAATTAAAGTTGTAGAAGATGTAAGCGAATGTTACTTCAAACTTGACTCTCCCACAATATCAACAAATGGAAGTGACAAAATTGTCCACTTACGAAGTCTCCTAAATATTCTTCACCCAAAATTTATACAATATTTTCTTTTTCAAACAATAAAGGCTACAAAGTCTCAAGATAGAACATAAAAAATTTGGGGAAGAATGGATATGATGGAATTAATCCCCTACGAGTCTAGGTTTTGAGCCTTTTTGTTCAAATTGGGATCAACTTGTGCAATTACAGG
The DNA here is from genome assembly GCF_002878395.1 of Capsicum annuum. Taxonomy (NCBI): domain Eukaryota; kingdom Viridiplantae; phylum Streptophyta; class Magnoliopsida; order Solanales; family Solanaceae; genus Capsicum; species Capsicum annuum. Next base: position 55,585,582 of record NC_061120.1, on the reverse strand, counting down.
TTCTCCCTTTAGTTGACTATTTTCGATAAGCTACGATAACATAGGTCTGTCTGATACCACGACTACTTGAGTATTGTTAAGTTCTGCGACTATGGGTAGATGGATTTTTCTGGACTACTAAGATCGCGGTTAGCAGACCGCGACCGCGGTACCTGAGGCCAGTTTCTTCTCCAATCCTCAGTTTCACCTTTCCTTCTCCATTGTGATCATTTTACGCTTTGATCAACATCTTTTTATCTACAATACTATATGCCTGCAAAGAGTGGATGTAACCATGAATATGTCTCAATTACTTATTCAAAATAAGGTAATGTGCATTAATAATGAGTGCGAATGAGTGGTAAAATCACCACTTATCATACCCCCAACTTAAAGCATTTGTTTGTCCTCAAGCAACACTATCTCTTACCATGAGGCAGAATCATTTACTCCTAAATTTCATGCCTTAAGGTCTATAACAACTTCAACTTGAATCCCAATCAAGTAGTTCATTGCACATGTGGTAGAAAAGTTTTTACAACATCCCTCATTATAAAATGAAATACTCAAAGAATGGATAAGCCTTTAAAGAGCAATCAAGAAATAAAGGGTAATACTCTAGAAGTGTCATCCTCTTTAAGAACATCAAGATATTCTCTATTTGTCTCATTGTTCAAGAGGTGATAACATCACCCACATCAACTTGTTCACATGATAATCTTATAAGAAGAGGATTTTCCGCAGACCAAACTACTAATCATGCAACAAGGAAATTTAAGTGCAAAAGTTCTGTATCACACAAAAGAAATCTTGATGCAAGAAGTGTTATACCATAGGCTTGCCACTATTTTCAGTAACCACTACATAAGAAGGTAAATGGTAGGAGATCTCAAAGGACTTTCTAAGCTTGTAATGCAGGTTCGTGTTAGGGTATGATATCTTTAGGGAACATGATTACACCCTACCTTGAACATCTACATCACATTTTACAACACTTCTCCATTCGACTAAGGGTCATTCTTCTTTATTTTCTTTTGCTTCCTTTGTTCCCCACTTTCCTCTTACTTTCATTTTCTGGCATTTTTGTGCAAGTCTTTCTTTTAAGGGATCCTTTCGTTTTCTAAAAATTTATTTTCAACACTTAGGCACAAATGACATTTCACTAATACTTCGTGACCCTAAACTTACTTTCGTCGATAGTTACCACCCATAACTTAGGCTTTTAGCCTTAAGTTGATTTCCAAGTTCAAGGATGGTATGGTTTAAAATATGGATAAATAGAAGGGTTCATGACTTGTAATGAGCTAGCCAAAGAAAATTTTAAAGGATTAAAGCGGGTACTAGGGACTATAATTCGACATAGGAAGGCATTTTAGTCTAGAGTGGGTTTCAAAATAACAAGGATGGCCTAAGATGATTTCTCCAACAAAATACAATGAAAATTAGTTTTAAAAGACTAATGGGGAAAGTTATAGATAACACAAGTATACAAGAGATTAATGAAATATTCTAACCACACATGGCATGCAAAATTCGTGAAGGGAGCTCAAATGTACCTCCCGATGGAAACAAACATTGAATGTCTACTTTTTATATACAAGTCAAAATCTATGAAGACACAAAATGAGAACAAGTTTTGTTGCACTTTTCTCACGTCCATGCCCATGATTTTTTTCGAGAAAAAAAATTGGACGGAGGGGGTTTCTTGATTTGCAGTCTCACCACGCACACATTGCAAAACTATGGCTACAATCTACGCCTTAGTCTCACATCTTGGCCCAAAAGTGGGCAATCTAACCATATGGATACTCAAACTTTGCCAATGGTGTATAGCATGATCCCAACTTTACACAACAAACTAAAATTTCATAGGTACTCAGGATTCCCTTGTGTCTTTGATAGTTGTATTATGGGTAGTCAAAATTACCATGCACACTTGTCCCAACATCACTAAGATTCATAACAAAATTTAAAGTACGTATAGAAAACTAAAACTAGAAATAAAAGAAAATGATGATAATTCATAAACATGGGCACCATCCAGGTACCTAGGAATGTATCATCAAAAACATAAGAAGAAATATCCACAAAATCATCCAAAATAGTAATAAATAGAAATATCCAATACCACAACCCAACACAATATATATTTGGGGCCACCACCACTGAAATGAATGCAGTGTCCTCACTGCATAGGTAAGAAAACAAGAGTAAATGGGACTCCTTGTATCTGCATCTCTAGCATCAACTTTTACTAACTCGGCATCATCAGATGACCCCTCTGCAGGCTAAAAAAGTTATCTATCTTTTTCTCTATGTCCCTGCCAGATTCAGCTAGGGCTGAATAAGCTTTCTCTAGGATGACCATGGTGAAACCCTGCTTCTACTGCTTCACTATGTACTTATTATAATTTGATTTTTACACATACGAAAGATGAGAAGCGGAGGAATCTCCTAGTCCTTGAGGTAGTCTAGAAAATAGCTCTTTAATCCCCTGGATCTGAACAAATATATCATCGAAGGTAGAGGATAATGAGGGTCGTCAAGAGTCCGTGTCCACCTGGATGTATTTACCCGAGTCCATCTTCTTCTTATTACTCTGACCTGGTGTACCATTGTCTCTTAATATAAGAGGGAAGATAAGGGAGCCAGGGCGCACCCAAATGTCTGTATCATAAGCCTTCACTCCCACCCTCATGCATAGCTTAGGGATTAGGGAAGGAAGGAGAAAATTAGTGCCTCTCTATCTTTTGAAGTGCCGCCACTCTGAGAGAGCAATCTCACCTACATTCAATGTAATTATAGATAAGATGCAAGGTACCATCCGAGCTCTTAGGTCTGTAACAATAGTAAAGTGTATGCATGGTGAGACTCTGCTACACATGGCTTTAGCCCTGAGGTCCTTCAACAAAATATCTCGCTTAGTGTTGGCCTATGGGGCTTTTTTTCAAGGTCAAAAGACATCAGCTAACCAAGTCCCTAGCTAGCGCCCTTTGGCCAAAAATTCCCCCATGTAAGTATTTGGGAGCTCGTATAGTGCATTAATATTTTCTACTCCTAAGTTGACCAATTTACCTTCGATTTTCATTATGAGGTCTTTGAGGGAAACTACACATAGATTTGTGTAGAATTCACACGCCCATTGTTCATTTGCTATGTAGGGTTCAGGGGAAAAATATATCCATCATGTAGTAGTGAGACAGATATGAAATTCTGGAAACTTCTGTTCCACATTTTTTAGGCTGATACCCCTTTTAAGGAGTAACTTTGTTTTATGGAAGTTAGAAGATACTGGTGTTGACATTTTGTGGATATGAATCTGGTATCATCGAAATCTCTTATTTTTGTATAGCTTAGAATCTATAAACAATGTAACTCAGGCCAATATGAGTACAATCACATCAAAAACATGCTAGAACAAACATATAAGATCATGTGATAGGATTATGAAGGGTTTTAGGGTCAACAAAGACTATGCAGAATTTTTACTTCCTGTCAAATCATGCTCTTAGGTATGGTGATTGCGGACTAGAAATCACGATCACGTTAATGTAATTGTTGTCATAAAAACCGTGATCCTGTTGCCCAAGACTAAATTTTATAGGTTCTGTACATATTTTGAATTACAATTTAATCCCAGTCCATCATTATAACTAAGCATAAAACCAATTGAAATAGTGAATTTAAGCTTAGACTGTGTGGTCATAGCCCCAAATACAAAAGAATTGATCAAGGTATTCATAGGGGATTTTAATCGAACACATGGTGGACAAGTCAATATAAGCAACTTAAGGTGTAATTTTGGGTACTTAAGACTTCCCCAATTCGTGCATACACAACCTACAACAACCTACCACAGTACAATTTCAAACTATGCATGTATTTAGTAACTAAAAGTACTATTGTAGGCCGTATTCTAGACTACAGAATCTATGCTTCCAATATGTTCATATAAAGAATGTAAGGACTACATATCACGTATAGACATCCAAGTGGATTAAATTGGCAGTTTAGATGCTACACAAAGCCCAAAAGATAGATAAAATTAGAGAGAATTTGAGAGATAAATAGTAATAAGATGGGAATTGAATGGTCACTTTAAAATGATTAGACCGCGGTTGCGGTCCGCTCCAGCAAGATAGCAGTCATAAGGCCTCCGCGATCGCGGTGGCTTAGGTTGTGGTTGTGTTAACATAGACAAAACAACCAGGTTTTCGACATTTCCTACTCATTCTAAGTTTCGAATTCCACATGTCCCCTCTTCTAAATCAATATAAATTCCTCGTAGTACACAAATTCTATGCGTTATGCATGCACAAAATCAAAAATTTATTCTACTCTACCATGAATAGACTAGAAAGGATGCATGCCACTTTTCATGGAATGATGGGTTACCTCCCATCGAGTTCTTAGTTTAATGTTATAGCACGATACCTTTTCGATCCCGAATTTTGTCTTCACTTAGAGGATTTGAATTTCTTGCCCAATTTTTGGTCATTACATCTTTGAGGTGCATTGGGAAAATGTAAGGGCATCATGATGATGAATGTTCTATCTTGCTACTTTGAAGTCTTGAACGTTTTACCCAACTTTTTATCCATTTTGTGGTTTGGTGCTTTGGGTAAAAGAGTGTGCATCAATAGTTCATTCGTTGGACTTGGAAAGTTGAGTTCCTTGGTCATTGATGTTAGGGTTCCATACAATCTGTTGGAGTGATAAATGCTGAAATATTGGAGTCAGACTTTGTCATCCCACAATCCTTCATTTTTTCCATGGTATGGATCTTCATCATATCCTCTACACATAATGTTGGGGAGTGGGTTGAACGAGTTCCCACACCTAATTCTTGGTTATCTTCCTCCGGGGCATCTCACCCCCAAAATGAACTAGAGTCATTATAAGAAGTTTGATTTGATTATCTTTTTGACACTAGTACCATTTCTTTTATTTGGGCCTCTTCTTCCACATGTGATTGGATAATTTGGAATCCATTGAGGAATCTTCACTACTAAGCTTATCATCATAGCTTGGTTTCTCTTCTTGACAATTCTTCTCTTGGGTCATAGGCAAGGTGATGATAGGTTAAAGCTTTTCTTCGTTGCCTATTGTCTTTTCCGTGACACTAGTCCTTTCATCAAGCATGTCTTATAGATTCTCCCCAGTTGTATCTAACCAATCAAAAATTTCCAATAAACTTTGGTCACAACTATCAGACTCGATAGCTCTCCCATCATTCTTCTTATTTGAAACCCTATTAACCTCTTACAAAGATCTACCAATTTGATTAGTATAATAGGGGGAGGGAGTGTTTGGACACTCGTCTTAATGTCATTGTAGAATTCTACACATGGGGTAACCATACTCCTAATTGGATTGAGATGGTGAAATCTCTCCTCCAAGGAGCATACTTACAATCTCTACTTTAATGTGGTCCGTAACAATACAAACATTGGGGGACATGATATGACTTCTAATCATTCAACTCATAATTGCTAGAAGATGAAATCAGGAAAAGTACAAATAAAACAAAATCTACATAGAAAGAAAAATAACAAACAAATATATACTAGCTTGAATTCAAGCAAGTGGCTAAAATTCCAATCTAACTCATTATGCCAAATTGTTCCCCGCAATGGTGCCATTCTTGATAACGGTAAACTTACAAGTCAATTAAGAACAAGGCGGTCGTCGTCAATATATTTATCAATTTTTGAGTCATGGTCAAATCAATGAGGAGCAATATGAGTGGTGATAAATTAATTCAAAAAGATAAATAAAAGTCAAATTTAAACAAATATTACAAAAAAATAAAATGGGGGAGGTGAGTTCCTACACTAATGTTTATTTTTTGGGATTTTCTAGTATAAATTCGAGGCTACGAATAATTAGATTTTTATAAATTATGCACGGATCCTTGGATTATGAATTACTAATAGAGTGACATTTGTGAGTTAGTCATCAACATCAATTTAGTAAGTCAAATATGGGTAGGCTTGGTTATAGATTTTGATGCTAGTCTTTCAACAAAACAACAAACTTTTACCCATTGATCCTTTCTAATACCGAATGGGTGTGTTCAACAATTAACAACTACAACCTCAATCAAGGAATTCCTATTTCTGGGATGACACCCATGGCATAGTCAACCTCACATTGACCATTATGTCTGTGATAGTGAAAATTAGCAAAATACACACGTAATTATCTATTATTGCTTTGGTTCCCATATCCCTCTTTCGAGAATGATATGGATACCTAAAATTAACTTAAAACCCTTCTTTCAAAGATGGCAGTGAGCTTTCTAGGTATTAGAGCTTTCACTCATCAACCCCATGTGGGTATTTAGAGCTTTCACCTATCAAATCCCAACCAAAACAACATAGCAATAACAGAACCCATTTACATAAATTACCAAATAGGGTTTAACAATAACAGCCTACACACACTTTAACCCCTATTCACACATAACTTCAAGAGGGAGATCTAGCTGCACATAAGATAAATAAGCATAGATATACCCATAATCTCCATTGAATCAAATTTGTAGAAGATCTAAGCAAATGTTACTTTAAACTTTACTCTCCCACAATATCTACAATGGAAGTGAGAAAATCTTCCACTTAGAAAGTCTCTAATATATATTCTTCACCCAATATTTATACAATATTTTTTTCTAAGAAAATGGAGGCTACAAAGTCTCAAGGTAAAACCTATAAAAGTTGGGGAAGAAAGGATGTGATCGAATGAATCCCCTATGAGGCTAGGGTTTGATTCTTTTTCTTCAAATTAGGATCAGCTTGTGCAATTATAGGTTTTCCCTAGGGCTAACATTTTCTGATAAACCACAATCGCGCAAGTCTGGCTGCGATCACGGATACGTGACTGTTGTTAAGTTCCACGACCACGGGTGAATGACCTTTGCTTGACTACCGTAGTCGCGGTTAGCAGAGTGCAACCGCGATACCTGTGGCTAGTTTATTCTCCAAGACTTTAGCTGCACTTTTCCTGCTCCATTCAGATCATTTTACACTTTGATCCACATCTAAACATGAATATGTCTTGTTTACTCATTCAAAATAAGGTAATGTGCATTAATAATGAGTGCGAATGAGTGATAAAATCACCACTGATCAATTAATCGATTGGCTAACCTTGGAGTTTGCCTCTTGGACACTAAGGATAGTGGTATGTTCATTCAAAAGGTGGCATAGTCATTTCTTAGTGCTGATATTAAGGAGAAGAAAATGTTAGATGTTATCTTGGTGAGGATCAAGGGACATGTAGGTGGGCAGAAGGTGATGTCCTTTATGATTAGCGGTGATGGTACATTGCTGTACCCAGGGATATTATGTGTTCCCAACGTTGATGGTTTGCAAGAAATAATATTGGATGAGGCGCATGATTCACGTTATGTTGTACATCCTTGTTCGGCAAAAATGTATCATGACCTCAAGGAGATATATTGGTGGAAAGGTATGAAGAGGGATGTGACATATTTTGTGGCCAAGTGTATGGTATGTCAACAAGTGAATAGTGAGCACATGAGACCCGAAGGAATATATCAACAAATTATACAGCTAGAAGGTCAATTAAATACCTAATACCAAGCCGATCCTATACTTACACTCATCGCCCCGCCTCGGAAGGTTCAATAAACATAAAACAACACAAGGAATACTCTTTAACCATAAATGTGCAACCATCCTATACATGCTTATAAAAACAGGTGCATACTGGTGTTAGGCGATGTGCATTCAGGAATGAATGCAAGGTACACAACCAAAATCACAACTCGGCCTTACTGTCATTATTATGAAAATCATCATCGTAATAAACCTCTGGCCTTGCTGGTTATCAATGTATCATCTTACTATGCTTCATCCCTACTGGGTATCAAAATCATAATAATAGCATCCTACGACCATGTCTTGTAACAATATCATCAGAATAGTATCCTCTGGCCTTGCCGGTTATCAATGTATCATCATACTATCCTTCGGCCCTACCGGGTATCAAAATCATAATAATAACATCCTACGACCTTGTCTGGTATTAATATCATCATAATAACATCCTCGGGCCTTGTCGGGTATCAATATCATGACAGTAGTATCTTCCGTCCTTTCAAGGTATCAGTATCATCACAATAATATCCTCCGGCCTTGTCGAGTATCAACATCATAACAATAGTAATCTCTGGCCTTGCTGGATATCAGTATCATCACAATTACCATTAAGGAAAAACATATACTAATGTATTCATGAACATAATCATATCACCACAAAGTATCTATCTACGATATACTTTCCAACTACTGGTTATTATCTAATTAACACTATTGATAATGAAGCCACTAGTTCGCAAGTCATAATATCACCTCTAGTTATTAGTGTAAACATTATCCTTATTCAAGGGATAACAACTAACCATTATTTATTATATAGATGACATCTAACTTCTTTCCAAGGTTCATCACTAGAAAATAATTGCCATTTATTCACTAATCCAAATTATCAACTAAAAATCATAAAATCGTTGACCATTATTTGACAACACATAACTTCTTATTATCTAACCATCTTTTATTAACTGACGTAATTCAATAACTAACCATCGATAACAAACCCACCCTCATTTAACTATTCATTAATTAACCATTTAGTAACTAATCATCTTTATTAACTAGCCACCTCTTATTACCAACATCACTGAATATCTAGCCTCGTTAATACACAACTTCTCATTTATAAACTATTCAAGATTATAAACAACTATTCAAGATTATTATCTTAGGCATCAATATCACTAATATTTACCTATGCTAAGCCCGACATTATCATTAGTAACATATCAACCATCTCTAAATACTATATTTCAACTATGAAAGATTCCTTAACAATACATCTGATTCATAGCCACCAAGTGCTATAGTCTCCCAATAGACAACTAACTACCACATAGCTTAACACTTAATTAAGAAGAATAATCATAAGATCATATTTTTCATCTAGCATCACATAAGTTACTGATACAATAATCATGAACGTACCAAATCTATGCATGCCATCACCAGTATCTAATCAAATAAGTCGTAAGCAACATACCACATCTTCATACATCCAATACTAGAGAGAGGTATATATAAAACATGTATATGAATCCATAAACAATAATCATATCCTTTACAAAGATAACACTTCTTGAATATCCGATCATTATCATAACACGACACTTGGCCCAATTATATATTTAGAATAATCACAACATCATAATCACAGCCTTAAAACCATATACATATTTGGAACTCATATCAATAATAGTACTTGTAAGTCGTATCATATACCTAGTCGTCTCACATATAGAAGGCATCTCACATATAGGAGGCGTAATATCAATAAGCACATAATCATCTCTCACATTGGAAGCGTCTCACTTCTAGGAGGAATAACATCAATTAGAATATAATCATCTCTCATATTGGATATCCTATATCAATATATCATACATCATAACAATAAGAAATATAACCTCTAAAGGGCAATTCTCATATCTAAGAGGAATATCATCTTTATAGGCCTGAAAATCATAACAAATAAGGAGAGAGCATCTCTATAGGCACAACAATTATATCAAAGAGGAAATAGAATCTCTATAGGCCAATCATTATGTCTAAGAGGAAATATCATCTCTATAGGTACAACAATAATATCTAAGAGAAAATAGCGTCTCTATAGGCTCATCATCAAATATAATAGTAAATAGAATCTCTATAGGTGACATAATGTATCTAAGTGGAATATCATCTCTAAATGCCGAACATCACTTCCACAAAGAGTATTATATCCATTGCTCAAAGCCCACAATTTAAGGAACACGAATACAAGCTACCAAGTCATGAAGTAACCTTATTCTAATGTTTACTAGACCCATCTATGTCTAACATCCACAACTAAACCTACAAAGCTAACACGGGTCTTGGCTAAGTGTGCCGGGCTATCCCACTTCTCAACCTTAATTTCCATAATTAGGCACACCATGCCCCAAACTAGGCTAAGGTATCTAGTCTGAATTCTAGATGTCAAGTAAGCCATATTCAAGCTTAGGATAGGTGTTTCAACTAGAAACAAGGGTACTCAAGTCTACTCTACCCAAGTTATGGTTTCAAGACTAACACAGTACTCCAATAAGGTTAAATCTATAATTCATGCTTCAAATACTAAAACCACAACCCAAACATAGAATTTAAACATAACCACACTTCAACTAATCTAAACTAGATAGGGTGGGTACTAGGATTCAAAAGGCTTATAAATATATCTTCTTACGGGTCCAAAGTCCTCATCTAATTCCTAAAGCATCAACAATCAAGGCTAAGATACTCTATGCATAATCAATCCTAACATCAAAATTCACATGCAATACGTATCACACATCATCTATGAAGATGAGTAAATAGAGGCCCAACTTAAAGACGAACCACAAAACTTCACATCATGCACCATATGCTTGTCTTCACTTCACAATCCCCAAAATTTCATCACACTAACAAAATCATAATCTAGTCATAAATGCGAGTTTATCAATACCCATATTTCACTATTGTGCTTCGGATCCAAAAACAACACCAAAATACCCAAATGGGTCCCTTATATGGAAAATGAATTTCTGGACCAACCTACTCTTCAAGTTCCATTAGGGAGTTATATCCCTCAAAAAAATTGGTGTAAGTCACCCATATTTTTGGCTACAATCAAGCCTCAAGCCATGTGGGGTTTTGGGCCAACAAATAAGGAATTCAACACTAAAATTAAAGGATTCATACCTTAGATTTGATGTTAATAAATATTATGCAAGAAATACAAGCTCCCAATCAACTCCCAAGACACCCTCTAAGGTCTACACTCTCTATTATGGTTTTGGGACTCAAAACAATGAGGCAAATAGCGAATTGTTGGTCAAATTAGGTCTTTTAAATACCCTTCCCAGGAACTCAGGTGGTGAGATCACACAACCATCTATGTTGCGATCACGATCATGGTGATCACAACAAGGCCCTCTGCAATCATAGTATCCGACTACACTGGACGAAGGGTGAAACTTGGAATTTGATTCAAAGTTTCAACCAAGTACTTGGGATGTATCCAAAATCAACTTTTCTTAAATGAGACATGTAACCACACTATATTCGACGTTCTGGACATGTGGCTGAGTTTAATTTTCAATCTGAGGTCATTTTACTAATGTTTATGCCTAGTGGCCATTTAGAACTAGCAAAGAGTTTCAAATAGAGAATTGGTTTTAAAACCCAAAAAAACTAATCGATAACCGAATCATCGGCCCCAGCGAGTCATCTATGACATGGGACTCCTATGGAGAAGCTCAAACCATGAAAATAAGCATAAGTGTAGAAAATAACCTAAAAGGTCACTTCAATTTCCACTACTAAAAGGACTTTCATCCTTGAAAGTCAACAAAGATAAAGAATCTCAAGAGCTAGAAAGTGCAAAGTACTGGTCCTGTATGCTTCGAGCATGTCTTCCAAATAACCTCAGCAAAGAGAAAATGCTTCTTAGGGAGTTTGCCACGAGTATCCCTTTTTAAACGAATATTGTTATTCTTCTTCCAAATAGCCAAAATTCAACATAACCGCTGACTGGCCTCGAACTAAACCAAGAAGACTGATGCATGCACATTTGAACCACGTCATACTAATACAATCTCTATAACCGCTTAAATCAACAAAGCCTCATTCTAGTCAAAACCAACCTAAGTCATGAGTCATGCCACCAAATAAATATATACGTTCTATTTACCATTAAGAACATGCTATCTACTCCATTCCTAAAGAAAAATCAATAGAGTCTAGCCAAGATATTCTTATCACGGAGAACTCAAAGAAGTGAAGCTGATCCACTGAAAGTTCATATGGAAAACAAAAGAATAAGCTCATAAAGTGCTGGCGGAGCATACCAATGGATAAAATTAAAGAATGTAATCCATGACAATGCTACAACAAGTCCAAATAACAATCAAACAAAAATCCTAAATTCTAAGGTATAACTACTAATGAATGAATATTCTGCTCCAGTATGTCGTATCCTCCGAGAATGAAGTCACACTGAATCCAACTCAGGTATATTTATCCCATTTAGTAAATCATCAAAAATTCCCAAAGAAAAATAAAAACTATATGTCAATACTGATGTAGCGAATATGAGGTCCATAGGCTCTCATCTGAAAACTTATCAACTAGAATCCAACCAATGTCGAGATGATCGAGTAGGAAATTATAGAGTAGGACCAATAACCTATTAATGAAATTTGAACAAAGACTGTCTAAAAAAAAAGCTTCTCGGAATCTCTACCACACCAGGATAAAATCTCAATACCAATGTTGAATCGCTCACTCCCACATATCTAAACAAAAACTAGAAATGGGTAGGCATTAATGCTCAAAATCTATCATACTTCCAAATCACTATTCCTAGGAGTAAAATCAAAAAATGGTCCGATGAGGCTATATCAATGTCAATTATATCAAATTGACTCTTTTATCAATACTTGACATACTCGAGATAAATCATACCAAGCCATAGTGAGACATGACTAAAGAACAAAATCACCAGAGGGGTAATCACTGACTGATTACATAAGCAACCTACTCTATATCAGTTGAAGGCATGGAATATAGATGCCAAATAGAAATAAAAATGGATAAATCACTTGTTGAGAATGTACATAATCCACTATATATCTACCTGAGGGGATGAACTATCCAAATATACTCAAAAACTCCTAAAGACAAACACACACTAGTATTGGCAAAAACTCAAGCAAGCTTGAGAAATGCAACTTTAGCCTAAAACTAACCAATCTAACACGCCATCTCACCAAAGAGTAGCCACAGGTACATATTATTAAGAAAAAGCACTTCACCAAGACTCATTAGGACATACAAACTCTGAAATGAGGATTTCCAAAATCCATATCATGATCTCATCATCGAAGAAGAAAAATACAAATTTCAAAACCCAGGTCAAAGTTAATCACACTACCAAAAAGTCAACTACTCAAGATAAGGAACTTTCAAAATTGCTAACCCAAGAAGCGATCATAAGAAAGGCCACCTACCTCTATCTCTCTAATTTTGCTGAAGGAAAAAGCGAATCATAGAAAAGGAGAATCCAACCTTCATATTAGTAACAAAGGCAAACCATCATAATGGAATGAACGAAACAATCTAATAGTTAAATCCACGACACTTCAATATCAATATCATAACTACTATCGGGCGATGAAATAGTCACAACCACAGAACTGACAAAAAATTTATCATCTCTTAAATAGTCTACATAGGAAGGGATAGTCAAAAAAAGACTTCATAACCAAGGAGGCCAATCTAAGGACCTAAAACTCAATAATATGCAATATAACTAAATTACCAACTCTAGGGTCATAGAAGACCCACAAAATGTCAACTTGCCTCTCAATATCACAATACATACCCAAATAAATCTAATATAACTAACTAATAAGGAACATAGTCAACCTCACCATGATAGGGGAAAGAAATCATCAAATCAGGCTAAATCTGCTCAACCTACTGAATAATAACACAAGAGAATGAATGTCTAACTAGATAACACTAATCTATAAATCTACCTAGAAAGAGTCAGTTATATCAATTAAAATATTGTAAGACCCCAAAAAGTTCCCTCATAGTCTGAGCCTTAGAGCATGTCAAGTGAAGTGTAATTCTGGCCCTAAAAGATTGAGAAGTGATTTCCCAAGTAATTGGTGTTTAAATCATATAGAATTTTCTTAAATTTGACTATTCATCATGTAGAGAATTGAATTAGCTTTCCAATGATTACAAATTTTTCCAAATTCAGTATTGGGTGAGAAGTTATGGCCATTTTACTAAGAATTATCGAAACTGCCCAGGTGTGATGGACGATCTAACGGACCATCAAGTTTGTAATGGACCATCGCTCAGACCATCACAATAAAGGTAGTAACTTCCTTTCCTGGCCCAAGTGTGATGGCCAGTAAAATAGACAGTCAAGGCTGCGATGGACTATCGCTGACACCATCGCCACTGAGGCAGTATGGTCTCATCCTGTCCAATATGTGACGTATGATCAGACAGACCATCAAGACTATGACGAACGATTGCTTCAATCTTCAAACCAAGGTAGTCTATTATTTTTTTGAAAGAAGTGTGACAGATGATCCATCGGATCGTCAAACTAGCGATGAACCATCGCAACCCCCGTTCAGTATTTTTAACTCATTTCAAAAAGAGTTTTTTGGTCTTCTCCACTTTTTTATTAGCCAGATGTATTCCAAATAAAGCAAATGACTTCATTCATCATCTAAAACACAAGAGAGCTAGGGTTTATCCCTCAAAATCAAATCTAAAATCCTTCTCCATGAAATTCAAGAACTCACCATAGATTCTACATATGGAGTTGAGATTTGAGTTCCCTAAGTTCAAGGGTTGCAATAACTCTCTCAAGACTAAGAAGAAGATTTTAAAGCAAACTTGTTCATCCAATTTCATAATCTAAGGTATGTTGGGTTTTGAACATGGGTATTCCTTTCTTTGTGCCCAAAGGCTTATTTAAACTTCAATTTTTTGCAGCTTATGATATTTTACATAAAATTGTATTAGGATTTTTCACCCATTGTTATTGGTTGCAAGCTCTTAATGTTTCCCATGAATTGAGATTCTAATCACATGATTTTTACATGTTTTCTTGAGAAATTGAATCTGGTTTTATACCTCACGATTTTTGTAACGACCCAAAATCGCTTCTTGGGACGTCACATGGTGGTTAAGGCCATAAGTAGCCCCAAGCTAACCCTTAGAGCTGGTTTCTACCCAAACACACCCAATTCAAGATAAGGATAGACTTAAACACTCGCATAGCCATATCCCAAGAAAGAAAATAAGAAAGGATAATTTGTTCATATGACCACACCATAGAGAAGTCTCAACAAAACCACAATACTGATCCCTCTCGACATATCACAAGTCTGATACTAGTCTGACAAAGCCTCTATAAAACAAAATCTAGAGATCCGTTGGGACAAGTCCCCAACTGACTCGAAATGAACTAAAGATAAAACATAGTCTCTCAAACACTGAAACATCTGTAGATTGGTCCTTGAACCAGGAGGACTCACCACTGTAGAAAACATAGGCAAGGTACTCGAAGAATCACGGGCGAGGCTGGGACTGAGCACCTGAACCTATATTATGACACAATGTAGCACATAGATATACATGTGGATCAGTACTTTTGAATGTACTGAGTATATGAGGGTGCATGCATATTATAAAGTAGTAACGATATTTTCTTCAATCAAATCATTTATGCTTAATGAGATGACTCACATAGCTTGAACAAGTATAAAATATGAAACTCATAAGTCATGTAGAATGAAGCATGCAATACAATCTCGTGAGTCATCATTATTTGACTTTAAAATCGGAAACCTTCTCTTTCTCTCAATGCCTAAAGGCTAAGAGATTTTAGACCACTCTTTTAAGTCATGCATATATCTCAAGAGAGTAAAAGTTCTTCAATGCTCAACACTTCAAAATTATTTAGAAATTCATATACTTGGAATTCAAAATCATAAAACTTGAAAACATACTCGAAGGCATTTCATTCACTTTAGAAAATATCTCATCTCAAATCAATACCTTGATTAGGGAAAATCTTTGCAATTCAACCATTTAGGAAAATAACTTATAGGAAAGGAAAATGAGCATTTAATTTTGAAGTTTGAAAGGCAAGGGAGATTCTCATAAATGACATAAACCATGCGAGAAATATGGAGTCAAAACGTTTTATCCTCCTAAGGAAAAGACCCCACGTTTTGGAGGAGCACCATACTTTTGCCAAGGAGTATAACCTAGGTCTAGAGATCACTAGATGAAATTCGGTCTTATGCCTAATCATAATCATCATAAACTCGGCCTCAGGCCCAACCCATTGTGGCACATAGTTTTGGGGTAAGAAACCATAGTAACTTATACACTCAGTGCTAAATACTAATCCCTTTAGATTATCTGCCCTCATATCATAAAAATCCACTTTTAGAACAATCACATGGTTCATCACAAACCCAATAATCAAATCGATAATCTCATATAGTGAAGTGGATTTGAAAGATCAAGGACCATTAGGTCAATTCATTTCTCAATCATCTCAAAATACTCAAATCATAGGTTCTTATAGCACAAGAGTTCATAATTTCACAAGTCTGAAATAGGGCTTACTAACCCATAGTTCAATCTCAAGTTAATGCTTATGAACGACAATATATATAGCATATAGAGTCATAAATCATACGAAAATCTAGGAATTTCAGCCATTTCATCTCAAAATCTCAATGTAGTCATATGCTTCAATATCTCAACATTTCAAATATAAGTTTCTCAAGGAGTAAAGTCATGGGGTTTATCCAGCTATAAAAACTCAAGAAAACTTGTAGAAATCATGCCATTTAACTCTCAGTTCATGAGAAATATCAACATAATGCATTCAATAAATATGGGTGAAAACCCCAATTTAAAATCATGTAAAACCCCATAATTTCAGTAAAATCATGATGTAAATAAACATTTTTGGCACAAGGGTGAAAGGGTTACCCTTGTTCAAAACTACACATAACTCGAGTTAGAAGCATTGGATGAACTCTTACTTTTGGAACACTATTCTTGCTCTAGAATGAGGGTTCTTGAGGTCCTTGACGTGGAAACCTTGAATCTTGATTCAATTTAGAAAATCCATGGTGGATTCTTGAGATTCTTGGAAGAGATTTTGAGTATTTAGGGTTCTTGTTGAGAGAAAACTTGAAAAACCGCTTATAGGATTCTTGCAAATGGCTTTGATTTAGTGTTTTCACAATTTTATAGGCTTGGAAAAAATCCAAAATGCCCATTTAAACTTTTGTGCAAAATTGGAAAGATTGAACTGGAACTCAATTTTGAAGGCCTCCGGGATACACCACTAATCATATTGGCTCTCTGGAAAACGACAATTGAGAAATTGATAGCCTCCGCAATGCGGAGCCATGCATTTTCCCACTGGTTGGGACCTGGGACTCCTCCGTGATGCGCCACTATTATGGAATCCCACTGGAAATTGACAATTGCTAAATGCACTCTCTCCGTGATGTGCTAGGCTCTAAAATGATGTAGTTTTTATGACGAAGGCTTAAATCGGCCAAAACTTCTTATTTGAGTGCCTGATTTGGGCAAATCTTATATCGATGGAAAGCTTATCAGATTTTACACGTGATAAAAAGTCAAAATTAGGGAAATTCTCCATGGTTAATATGTTACTCACTTAGGAAGCAACTTCTAAATCTTTTAGGGCCAAAATCATGCCTCACTCGACATGACCTACGACTCAAACTACGAGAGAACTTTGCAGGTCCTTACAATATCCCCCCTTGGGAACATTCATTCTTAAATGTCGTTAGTTAGGCTCGGAATACATGAAAAATTTAGTACACACAACTGAAAAAATTACTAAACGGTTCAAGAGCTTCCTAAACTCATGACCACTCCAGATATCGCAAGAACTCATACAAAGATAGATGCATAACTAAACTTTAGGTTAGAAAAGCTTAATCAAGGAAGAGTGGTACGTTCGGATTGATCTGAAATTACAGAAAAGAGGTGCAGGTATTTGGCTCGCATGTCAGCTTTCGCCTCCAAAGTATCACTCTCAACGAACTGGTTCCGCTACAAAACATTGACCAATGGAACTTCTTTGTTCCTTAGTCTACGGATATGAAAATCTAGGATCTCCATGGGAATCTCATCGAAGAAAAGGCTATCCTGAATATCAACACTCTCTGAAGGATCAACCATAACAGAATCACCAATATGCTTTTTAGACATGGAGCCATGAATGATAGGATGAACGACGGACAACTCTGCGGGCAACTCAACCTCATAAGCCACTTTACCAACACTACTGAAGAATTTATATGGGCCAATATAATGGGGACTAAGCTTCCCTTTCCTACCAAACCTCTTCATCCCTTTTATGGGTGAAATCTTTAAGTACACCAAATCACCTACCTTAAACTCAAGATCTCTCCTCCTCACATTAGCGTAAGACTTTTGACAACTCTGAGCGGTCTTCAACCTTTCTCTAATCAACTTAACTTTCTCCATAGCTTTGAACACTACATCAGGCCCACACGCGGCAGCTTCACCTACCTTGAACCAACCTACAGACGATCTATACCACCTACCATACAAAGCCTCACATGGTGCCATCTCAATGCTAGCATAGAAACTATTGTTATAGGTGAACTCTATCAATGGTAAATGCTCATCCCAACTTTCTTTGAAATCAAGAGCGCATGCCCTCAACATATCCTCTAGGGTATGAATGGTCCTCTCACCCTGACCATCTATCTGCGGGTGAAAAGCTGAACTCAAAAGAGCTTGGGTGCCAAGACGCTGCTGAAATATCCTCCAAAATTAAGAAGTAAATTGAGTACCCCTATCCGAAATGATACACAAGGGAACTCCATATAGTCTGACAAAATCCCGAACATATAATCTAGCATAATCCTCAGACGTATAAGATGTATGCATGGGCAAGAAATGTGTAGAGTTAGTCAACCTATCCAGAACAACCCTAATAGAATCATGATGACGACGCAAAAGAGAAAACCCAATGACGAAGTACATATTCACCATCTCCCACTTCCAAGTGGGTATATTAAACTCTTGCATCACACCACCCGATCTTTGGTGCTCTACCTAAACCTGTTGACACGTCGCATGCTTTGATATAAACTTAGCAATGTCTTTCTTCATGCCATTCCACCAGTAGATTTCCCGCAAGTTGCGATACATCTTGGTAGTACCAGGATGAATGGAATAATGTGTGCCATCCGCTTCACCCATAATCCTCCACCTCAAATTATCAACACATGGAATACACAACCTACTATGCACCCCTAACACACCATCCCCCTTGGAAGAAAACCTCGACTTTTTGGTCCTTAACTGATTCCTTCAGTTTGACCAAACTAGGTCCCTATCCTACTTCTCCTTCACTTCCAAAACTAAAGAAGACTCGGAACTACTCTACACCAATGTACTTCCCTCCGTAGAATCAAGCAATCTAACACCCAACCTATCTAGAAAATAAACCTCATAAGCTAACTCTCGATTACCTTCCTCAATATGTGCAATACTACCCATGGACAATCTTCTAAGGGCATCCGTCACCACATTGGCCCTGCCCGGGTGATACAACACACTCATATCATAATCTTTCAACAACTCTAACTACCTCCTCTGCCTAAGATTCAACTCCTTGTAGGTAAACACATGCTATAGGCTTTTATGATCTGTAAACACATACAAAAGGGATACCATAAAGATAGTGTCTCTAAATCTTCAAAGCAAAAACCACAACAACTAACTCAAGATAATGGGTTGGGTATTTCTTTTCATGCGGCTTTAACTGTCTAGAGGCATAGCATATAACCTTACCCCTTTACATCAATACATAACCCAAACCAACTCTTTATGCATCACAATACACCACAAAACCATCAGTACCATTAGGCAAAGTCAACACAGGGGCTGAAGTGAGTCGAGTCTTCAACTCCTGAAAACTCTTCTCATAAGAATTAGACCAGTAGAATTTAACCTTTTTTTGTGTCAACTGGGTCATAGAAGACGCAATGGAAGTGAAATCCTCAACGAAACAATGGTAATAGCCTGCTCGACCTAAGAAACTCCTAATGTCAGATGGAGAGAAAGGTCTAGTCCATTTTCTCATAGCTTCTATCTTTTGGAGATCAACTCTAATACCCTCAGCTGAAACAACATGAACCAGGAAGGCTACAGACCTTTGCCAAAATTCACACTTACTGAATTTGGAAAACAACAGGTGATCTCTAAGAGCTTGCAAGAAAATTCTAAGATGAGCTGCATGGGTATTCTCATCACGGAAGTTCACAAGGATGTCATCTATGGAGACAATGATGAACATATCAAGGTATTCCTTGAACACTTGATTCATGAGGTCCATAAAAGCTGCTGGGACATTGGTTAGCCCAATAGACATGACTAGAAACTCAATGTGACCATAACGGGTTTAAAAGGCTGTCTTTAGAATATCACATTCTCTCACCTTAAGCTGATGATAGCTTGATCTAAGATCTATCTTGGAGAAATAACTTGCACCTTTTAACTGATCAAACAGGTCATCAAATCTTGGAAGAGGATGCTTATTTTTTATGGTGACTTTGTTGAGTTAATGGTAGTCAGTGCACATACGCAAAGATCCATCTTTCTTTCGTACGAACAAAATAGGTGTGCCCCAAGGAGAAATACTGGGTCTAATGAAACATTTATCTAAGAGATCTTTGAGTTTCTCCTTCAACTCGTTGAGTTTTGTAGGTGCCATACGATATGGTGGAATAGAAATAGGTCGAGTGTCGGGAAAAATGTCAATTCCAAACTCTATCTCTCTGTTAGGAGGTACCCCTGGGAGTTCTTCCGAAAAGATAGTGGGAAACTCTTTTACAATATCGACTGACTGAATATTTTGAGTCTCAAACTTAGTGTCCTTGACTCTAACTAGGTGATATATGCAACCCTTGGATATAAGCTTTTTGGCTTTGATATAGGAGATAAAATGACTCTTGGGAGATACCAAATTCCTGGACCAGTCAAACACTGGTTCATTAGGAAACTAAAACTTGACCACAAGGTTACCATAATCTGTAAATGCATAGCAAGAATGAAGCCAATACATACCCAGAATAAGATTAAAATCTATCATGTGTAACTTTATCAAATCCATAAGTATGACTCCATGAAGCACAATAACAGGGCAATTCCTATACACTTTTTTAGCAATAACAGACTATCTGAGTGGTGTAGAAACTAAGAAAGGCTCAAAAATATTTTTGGGACTCATTTTAAAATTCAGAGCTACAAGTGGGATCACATAAGAGAGACTTGACCCGGGGTCCAACAACATATACACATCTAGACAAAAGACATGGAGCATACCAGTAACAACATCAGGGGAGAACTCCAACTCCCATTGGGGTGTCAAAGAATAGAACCCACTCTGGCACTGATCGCCAGTTGTGCTTGAAGAAGCGCACTGAGCAGAGGTGGGACGAGGTACCGGAGCTGGTGCACTAGCAGCTTGTGCCTGAGATAGGGTATCTCTATTCCCTTATCTAGCATGGGGGCAATCTCTACGTCTGTAGCCCTAGTTTTCAGAACCAAAACAACCCCTCACATCTCCAAAACACTCTCCAAGGTAATTCTTACCATATTTAGCACAATAAGGATAATGGGGCATGTTACCAACACTATTCTGTGGCCCAGACATGAAAGACCTTCTCTCTTGCTCGGTCCTACCTCTAGGAGCGAGAGAACAAGCTAAAGAAGGAACTAGAATAGATGAAAGTCTCTGAAACTAGGTGGCAATTCGCTCCATGTATCCTAGGTCGGCTAAACTCATGCAGATCAAATCTCGCCCTCTTGCTACACCTCATTCTATCTCTTTCTCTAAGCTTATCCACCTTTATCTATTAGGCATGCATTATCAACCTAGCCAGGTCCATATCCTTATGCAACATCGTGACCCTACACTCTTTCAGCACCATCCCAGAAACACTGGTAACAAATTTACTCATACTAGCCTAGGTGTCAGAAATCAAATCAGGAGCGTACTTGTCCAACTGATTGAACTTCAAATAGTACTCCTTAACAGTAATAGAGTCCTGCCTCAAGTTCATGAACTCCTTAATCCTTCCATTCCTCATCTCAAGTAGAAAGAACTGATCCAAGATGGCATCTTGGAAAACATTCCAAGTCATAAGAGCAGCATTCTCACATCTAACCTTCTTCCATGATACAACCCAATCATAAGCAATGTCTTTCAATCTGTAGGATGCCAACACAACACTCTCTTTATCCAAAACCTGTATCATATTAGTGATCTTCCTCACCTCCTCCAAGTATAACAAGGGGTCCTCCTCTGTCTTGGACCCAAAGAACTCAGGCGAATTCATCCCCATAAAGTCACGAATCCTAGCCGCAGCTATATCACCACCCTGCTGATTAGCAACTCAAGCCTGGTTATTGGCCCGAACATTTATGGTGACTGCGTAGGCTGATGCTTAAAAGACCGCCCAAAACTTAGTATGGGACACCATCTCATTTAAAGGATCAATATGAGGAGGTTGCTCACCATTGTTTCCATGGACATTCACTCCTTGAGGAGTCATTTTCTAAAAATAGAAGAGTATGGATCATTAGATAGGAGGGACAACTATAGGGACAATAGAATCTGACAGAAGAAACAACTTTTTCCTAAAACGTCTCGTAGCCTCTTGCTCATAGGTATGGAGCACTATACACTGATGATCAAGATTCTACTTAACACAGCTTGTTAGACTCCCTAGGACTTCTTAGAAACCTTAGGCTCTGATACCAAGTTTGTAACGATCCAAAATCGCCTCCCGGGATGTCACATGATGCTTAAGGCTACAAGTAGCCCTAAGCTAGCCCTTAGAACCAATTTCTATCCAAACACACCTAATTCAAGATAAGGATAGACTTTAACACTCGCCTAGCCATATCACAAGAAAGGAAATAAGAAAGGATAATTGGTTCATATGACCACAACATAGAGAATTCTCAACAAAACCATAATACTGATCCATCTCGACATATCACAGGTCTAATACTAGTCTGATAAAGCCTCTATGAATCAAAATATAGAGAGCCATTGGGACAGGTCCCCAACTAACTTGAAATGAACTGAACATAAAATATAGTCTCTCAAATACTAAAATATCTGTAGATTGGTCCTCAAACCAGGACAACTCACCACTATACAAAAACATAGGCAAAGTACTAGAAGAATCATGGGCAACGCTGGGACTGAGCACCTGAACCTACATTATGACACAATGTAGCACATAGATATATATGTGGATCAGTACTTTGGAATGTACTGAGTATGCAGGGGTGTATGCATATTCATAAAGTAGTGATGATATTTACTTCAATCAATTCATGTATGCATAATGAGATAACTCGCATAGCTTGAACAAGTATAAAATATAAAACTCACAAGTCATGTAGAATGAATCATGTAACACAATCTCATGAGTCATCATTATTTAACTTCAAAATCAGAAACCTTCTCTTACTCTCAATGCCCAAAGGCTAAGGGATTTCAAATCACACTTTTAAGTTATACATATATCTCAAGGGAGTAAAACTTCTTTAATGCTCAACACTTCACAATAATTTAGAAACTCATATACTTGGAATTCAAAATCATAAAACTTGAAAACATACTTGAAGGAATTTCATTCACTTTAGAAAATATCTCATCTCAAATCAATACCTTGATTAGGGAATATCTTTGCAATTCAACCATTAAGGAAAATAGCTTATAGGGAAGAAAAATAGCATTTAATTTTGATGTTTGAAAGGCAAGGGAGATTCTCATAAATGACATAAATCATGCGAGAAACATGGAGTACAACATTTTGTCCTTATAAGAAGGAGACCCCTCGTTTGGAAGGAGCGTCACACTTTTTCCAAGGAGTATAACCTAGGTCTAGTGATCACTAAATAAAACTTGGCCAGAGGCCCAATCATAATTATCATAAACTTGACCTCAGTCCCAACCTACGGTGGCATGTAGTTTTGGGGTGAGAAACCATAGTAACTTATATGCTCGGTGCTAAATACTACTCCCTTTAGATTATCTGCCCTCATCTCATAAAAATCCACTTTTGGAACAATCACATGGTTCACCACAAACCCAATAATCAAATTGATAATCTCATATAGTGAAGTGAATTTCAAAGCTCAAGGACCATTAGGTCAATTCATTTCTCAATCATTACAAAATACTCAAATCATGGGTACTTATAGCACAAGATTTCATAATTTCACAAGTCTGAAACAGGGCTTACTAACCCGTAGTTCAATCTCAATTTAATGCTTATCAAAGGCAATATATATAGCATATAGAGTCATAAATCATATGGAAATCTGGGAATTTCAGCCATTTCATCTCAAAATCTCAATGTAGTCATATGCTTCAATATCACAACATTTCAAATATAAGCTTCTCAAGGAGTAAATTCATGGGGTTTATCTAGCTGTAAAAACTCAAGAAAACATATAGAAATCATTCCATTTAACTCTCAATTCATGAGAAATATCAATATAATGCATCCAATAAATATGGGTGAAAACCCCAATTCAAAATCATGTAAAACCCCATAATTTTAGCAAAATCTTGATGTAAATAAACATTTTTGGCACAAGGGTGAAAGGGTTACCCTTGTTCAAAATCCCACATACCTAGATTTAGAAGCTTTGGATGGACTCTCACTTTTGAAACTCTATTCTTTCTCTAGAATAAGGGTTCTTGAGGTCCTCGACTTGGAAACCTTGAATATTGATTAAATATAGAAAATCCATGGTGGATTCTTGAGATTCTTGGAAGAGGATTTGAGTATTTAGGGTTCTTGTTGAGAGAATACTTGAGAAAACCCTTATAGGATGCTTGCAAATAGCTTTGATTTAGTGTTTCCACAGTTTTATAGGCTTGGAAAAAGTCCAAAACACCCTTTTAAATGTCTGTGCAAAACTAAAAAAATAGAACTGGAACCCGATTTCGAAGGGCTCCGCGACGTGCCACTAATCGCGTTGGCTCTCTGGAACAAGACAATTAGGAAATTGATAGGCTCCGCAATGTGGAGCCATACATTTTCCCACTGGTTGGGACCTAGGACTCCTCAGCAATGCACCACTATCATTGAGTCCCACTGGAAATTAAAAATTAATAAATGCACCCTCTCCGTGATGCGCTAGGCTCTCAAATGACGCAGTTATTATGATGAAGGCTTAAATTGGCCATAACTTTTTACTCGAGTGCCCGATTTGGGAAAATCTTATATCGATGGAAAGCTTATCAGATTTTGCACGTGATAAAATATTGAAATTAGGGAAATTTTAGGGTTGGAATCATGCCTCACTCGACATGCCCTACGACTCAAACTATGAGAGAACTTTGTAGGACCTTATAATTTTAATACTTGAGAAGTTAATAGTTTCAATGTTTGAGAAATTGAAGTATATGAGTATGCTGAGATTTTTAGATAAATTGCTGTAAATTCCAGATTTCTACATGAATTATGAATCTATATGCTATCTATTATGCATTATGATTAGTTTTAACTTATGATTGAATTATGGGGAAGTAAGACCTACTTGAGAGTTGAAATTTTATGAACTATTGTGCTGTAAGCACCCATGATTTGACTATTTTGACATTATTGAGAAATATTTTGACCTAATAGCCATAGAGTTTTGAAATCCACTATACCATATGAGATTATAAATTTTATTATTGTGTTCTTATGAACCATGAGATTATTTTTAAAGGGATTTTTATGAGATAAGCGCAATAAACTAAAGGGAGTAGTATTTAGCACCGAGTTGGGTAAGTAACTAAGGTTTCTTCCCCAGAACTACGTACCACTGTAGGTTTGAGATTTTGGGCTGAGGCCGAGATAATTAGGCCTGAGGCTGAGATAAGTTATCTTACAATTAAGCCTATACTTCTTGGGAATAGTATGATGCCTCTCCCTAACGTGAGGTTTTTTACTTAGGAGGACAAGACGTTGGACTCCATGTAGCTCGCATGATTTATGTCAGTTTAAGAGAATCTCCCTAAACTAAAGTATTTTCTATTGAGGTAGAATATTTTTCCTAAATCTTTGAGATAAGATATTTTCTAAAGTAAACGAATTGCTTTTGAGTATTTCCAAAAGAAGGAAGTAGTTTTCTCTACTAATAATAGTTGATCATTAGTTTTTAAACCAAAGTCATATGATTCCAAGTTCTAAGTGTTTGAGTTCAAAAGAGTTATAAGTTCTTGAGCAATAAAGAAGCTTTACTCTCCATGACACATATGCATAGTTAAAAGTATTGTTTAAAGCTTTCTTTATCCTATGAGTAATGAGATTAAGAGGATAGCATAGATTTTAAATCCAAAGTATGATGACTCACAAGATTTGTGTTACATTCTTCATTCTACATATTTTATGAGCTTTATATTTTAGACTTATTCAAGCCGTGTGAGTCATTTCTATTTGGATGCATGATTTGATTAAGAAGTATTGATATTGTTTTATGTAAATGGATACACCCCCATATACTCAGTACATTCCCAAATGTTGATCCATATATACGTCTATGTGATATATTATCTTATAATGTAGGTTTAGGTTCTATGTCTTAATCTCGTCAGTGATTCCTGAGTACCTTCGTCTACATTTCTACAGTGATGAGTCCTCCTAGTTCAAGGTCGTATCTTCAGACATTTTTGTATTTAAGTGTTTATGTTATTACTTTTAGTTTAGTTTGAGTAAGTTGGGGACCTATCCAAATGGCTCTCGAGTTCATAGAGTAGTAGAGGCTTTGTCAGACTAGTTATTAGACTGTGGTTATATTGTGATTTCCAGTATTATGATTGTTTGGACTCAGTATTACCTTGTGTTTTATATATTTCTTCTTGAATGAGTTATTATGAGAAGTGATAGACACAAAGGGTTAGCTTGGGGCTACCTGTATCCCTAAATATTGTGTGACATTCTAGGAGGTGATTTTGGGTCATTACAAACTTGGTATCAGAGCCTAAGATTTTAAAGGAGTCCTAGGGAGTCTGATAAGCCGTGTTGAGTAGATTCTTAATCATCAGTATGTAGCGTACCACATCTATGAGCAAGAGGCTACAAGTCATTTTATGAAAAATTTGTTTCTTTCTTTTAGATTCCATCATGCCTGCAGCTGTCCCTCTCATCTAAAATTCATGCTCTCCTATTTCAGAAAATACCTCTTCGAAGAGAGAATACTCGCAAAAACAATGATGAGTAACCCTCACCTACTGGTCCTTTGAATGAGACTGTCTCATGCTGAGTTTTGGCCGGCCCTTTAGGTGTTAGCCCAAGCAGTCATCGCTAATGTTTGGGCCAATAACTAGGCTACAGTAGCAAATCAGTAAGTAGGTGATGTAGCTGTTTCTAGGATTTTTGATTTCTTATGGATGAATTCGCCAGAGTTTTATGGGTCTAAGGCAGGTATGGACCCATAGTTGTACCTTGAGAAGGTGAGAAATATCACGCAGGTGATGTGTATTTCTAAGGAAGGGAGTGTCGAGTTAGCGTCTTAAAGGTTGAAGCACATAGCTTATAACTGGGTTGTATCGGGAAAAAGGGTAGAGGTGAGGATGCTACTCCTATGACTTGGCAGGTGTTCTAAGATGCATTCTTGGATAAGTTCTTTCCGCTAGATATGAGGGAAGCAAAAATTGAGGAATTTATAAACTTGAGGCAGGGCTCCATGACTATTAAGGAGTATTACTTGAAGTTTAACCAGTTATCCAAGTATGCTCCTGATTTGATTTCAGACACCTGATCTTGTATGAGTAAGTTTGTGACAGGTGTTTTTGGTTTGGTGCTGAAAAAGTGTAGGACTGTAATACTGCATAAGGATTTGGATCTGTCTAGGTTGATGATGCATGCTCAGTATATAAAGGTGGATAAGATTACAGATAGAGATAGAGTGAGGGCTAATAAGAGGGTTAGATCTGAGCAGCATGAGTATAGTCAGCCTAGGTTCCATGGAGGAAACTGCCCCAAGTTTAAGAAATATCTATTTATTCCAGCACCTTCATCAGCTAGTGCTCTCATGCATAGAGGCAGGTAGGAGTAAAGAAGCAAGTCTTTTATGTCTAGGTTGAAGAACAGTGTTGGTAACAGGCCCTTTTATCCTTCTTGTTCTAAGTATGGTAGGGATCATCCCAGTGAGTATTTCACAGATTTGAGGGGTTGTTTTAGTTGTGGAAAGCAGGGCCACAAACTTAGATATTGTCTGTATGCTAGGCAGGGGATCATAGATTCCCGACCTCAGGCATAGACTACTAATAAACCAGCTCCTGGACCTCTTCCCACCCCTGCTCATAGTGCTTCATCTAGCACTGCTGACAGTCAGTGCCAAAATAGATTCTATGCCTTACCATCCCCTCAGGAGAAAGACGACTCTCCCGATGTTGTTACTGGTATGCTCCGGATCTTTTGTTTTGATGTTTATGTGTTGTTGGACCCCAGTTCAAGTCTCTCCTATATGACCCCATATATGGCTGTGAATTTCAAAATGAGTCCCAAAAATATTCCTAAGCCTTTCCTAGTCTACACACTAGTAGGTGAGCCAGTTGTTACTAAATAAGTGTATAGAGATTATGCTGTTACCGTTCTTCATAGATTCATACTTACTGATTTGATAGAGTTAGACATAGTGGATTTTGACATTATTCTGGGTATGGATTGGCTTCATTCTTGTTATGCATCTATAGTCTCTCGTACCAATGTAGTCAAGTTTCAGTTCCCTGATGAGCCAGTTTGTGAGTGGTCCAAGAGTTTACTATCTCTCAAGAGTAATTTTATCTCCTATCTCAATGCCAAAAAGCTAATATCCAAGGGCTACATCTATCACCTAGTTAGAGTCAAAGATGATATGTCCGAGGCTCCAACTATTCAGTCAGTCGATATTGTTAATGAGTTTTGAGATGTTTATTCAAAAGCTCTCCCAGGGCTACGTCTTAATAAAGAGATAGAATTTTAGATTGACCTTCTTCTCGACACTCATCCTATTTTTATTCCACCATACTGTATGGCACTTACTGAGGTTAAAGAGTTGAAAGAGCAACTCAAAGATCTTTTAGACAAAGGTTTCAGAAGGCCTAGTATTTCTTATTGGGGTGCACCTATTCTATTCATACAGAAGAAAAATAGTTCTTTGCGTATGTGCTTTGACTACCGTCAGTATAACAAGGCCAAAGAAAAAAATAAGTAACCTCTTCTATGAATAGATGACCTGTTTGATCAGTTCCAAGGTGCAAGATATTTCTCTAAGATAGACCTTAGATCCGGCTATCATCAACCTAAAGTGAGGGAATATGATATTCCAAAGGTAGCCTTCCAAACCCGCTATAGTCAGTTTGAGATTCTAGTCATGTCTTATTGGCTAACCAATGCCCTAACAACTTTCATGGACCTCATGAATCGAGTTTTCAATAAATATCTTGATATATTTTTCATAGTGTTCATAGATGATATCTTTGTGTACTCTCATACTAAGAATGACCATGAAGATCACCTTAGAATTGTCTTGTAAACTCTTAGAAGTCACCAGTTGTTTGCCAAATTTAGTAATTGTGAATTTGGACTAAGGTCTGTAGCCTTTCAGGGTAATATTATTTCATCCGAAGGTATTAGAGTTGATCCCAAAAGACACAAGCTATAAGGAATTGGCCTAGACCTATCTCTCCATCTGACATTAGAAGTTTCTTGGGTCGAGTGCGCTACTACTACTGTTTTGTTGAATGTTTCTCCTCTATTGCGTCTCCCATGACCTAGTTGACCCAAAAGAAAATTAAGTTCTAGTGGTTAAATTCTTGTGAGAAAAGTTTTAAGGAGTTTAAGACTCGACTTACTTTAGCCCCTGTGTTGACCTTGCTTGATGGTACAGATGGTTTTGTAATGTATTATGATGCCTCTGGAATTGGTTTGGGTTATGTGTTGATCCAAAGAGGTAAGGTTATAGCCTATTCTTCTAGAAAGTTAAAGCTGCATGAGAAGAATTACCCAACCCATGATCCTGAGTTCACTGTTGTGGTCTTTGCTTTGAAAATCTAAAGACACAATCTTTATAGTGTTCATGTTAATGTGTTTACTAATCATAAGACCCTTCAGTATGTGTTTACTCAGAGGGAGTGGAATCTTAGGTAGAGGAGGAATTTAGATTTGTTAAAAAACTATGATATGAGTGTGTTGTATCATCCATGCAAGGCTAATATAGTGGCGGATGCCCTTAGAAGATTGTCTATAAGTAGTGTTGCTAATATAAAGGAAGGTAATAAAGAGTTGGCTCGTGATGTGCATTGTCTGGCTAGATTGAGTGTTAGGTTGCTTGATTCAGCTGAGGGAAGAACTTTGGTACAAAGTAGTTCTGAATCCTCTTTAGTTTGGGAAGTGAAGGAGAAGCAAGATAGAGATCTTAGTTTGGTCAGACTCAAGGAGGCAGTTAAGGACCAAAACATAGAGGTTTGTCCCAAAGGGGAGATGGCGTGT
This sequence comes from Capsicum annuum, assembly GCF_002878395.1. Taxonomy (NCBI): domain Eukaryota; kingdom Viridiplantae; phylum Streptophyta; class Magnoliopsida; order Solanales; family Solanaceae; genus Capsicum; species Capsicum annuum. The sequence goes on along the minus strand of NC_061120.1, from coordinate 55,555,362 downwards.
TGATAATTCCAGGAAGATTTTGCGTTCCGTGGTTTGATGATCTGAGGTAGAGGATTATGGCTGAAGGACATACCGCGCGGTATTCTATTCATCCCGACACTACTAAGATGTACCGTGACTTGCAGGAAATCTATTAGTGGTATGGAATAAAGAAGGATATAGGTGAGTTTTTAGAAAAGTATGCAATGTGCAGACAGGTTAAGGTATAGCACAAAAGTGTGATACAAGAGTTTGGTATACCCACTTGGAAGTGGGAGGTGGTAAATATGGACTTCATGGGTTACCTCTTTTACCTAGTCATCATGATTGAGGATTATGCTAGATTGTATATCCGGGAGTTAGTCAAACTGCACGGAGTTCCCTCGTCTGTTATTTCGAATAGGGGTACTCAATTTACTTCTCGGTTTTGGAGGCAGTTTCAGCAGGGTCTTAGTACCCAAGTTCATTTGAGTTTTGCTTTTCATCTGCAGACAGATAGTCAGGCTGAGAGGACCATTCAGACCCTAGAAGATATGTTGAGGGTGTGTGCTCTTGATTTTAAAGGTAGTTGGGATGAGCATTTGCCATTGGTAGAGTTTGCATATAGAAATAGTTACAATGCTAGCATCGAGATGGCACCATTAGAGGCATTGTGTGGTAGAAGATGTTGATCACCCATAGGTTGGTTTAAAGTGGGTAAAGTTTTTGTGATTGGGCTTGATGCAGTGGTTGAAGGCTATGGAGAAAGTTAAATTGATTAAATAGAGGTTAAAGACAACTTAGAGTCGTCAAAATTCATATGCCGATGTGAGGAGAAGAGATCTTAAGTTTGAAGTGGGTGATTTGGTGTACTTAAAGATTTCACCAATGAAGGGGTAAAGAGGTTTGGTAAAAAGGGAAAGTTGAGTCCCCGTTATGTTGTCCCGTGTAGAGTTGTGAGTTATGTTGGGAAATTAGCCTATGGGGTTGAGTTCCCTACGGAGTTTTCAGCCGTTCATCCTATTTTTTTATGTCTCCATGCTTAAAACACATATTGGTGATTCCGTTGTGGTAAATCTTTTAGAGAGTGCTGATATTTAGAATAGTCTTTCATTAGATGAAATTCCCATTGAGATCCTAGATTTTCATATCCGTAGACTGAGTAACAAAGAGGTTCCCTTGGTCAAAGTATTGTGGCAGAACCCGTCAGTTGAGGGCGCTACTTGGGAGGCAGAAGCAGACATGCGATCCAAGTACCCACACCTCTTTTCCATGAGTTTAGATTGATCCGAAGGTATTATTCTTTCTTAATTCAGCTCTTCTTAATCTAAAGTATAGCTATAAATCTTTGTAATTTCTAAGGTATTCAAGAGTTTGGAGACATTTTGAGCCGTTTAACAAATTGCTTCAGCTATGTGTACTCTATTTTCTTGTGTTCCTAGTCTAACTAACGACATTTGAGGAAGAATGTTTCCAAGGGGGAATATTGTAAGATGCCACAAAGTTCCCTCATTGTCCGTGCCTTAGAGCCTCTCAAATGATGTGTAATTTCTGTCCTAAAGGATTGAGATGTAACTTTCCAAGTGATTGGTATTTAAACCATATAGAAATTTCTTAAATTTCTCCCTCAAGATCAAATCTAAAACCGTTCTCCATGAAATCCAAGAACTCACCATAGATTCTACAAATTGAGTTGAGATTTGAGTTCCCCAAGTTCAAGTGTTGCAAGAACTCTCTATCAATAGTAAGAATAAGAGTTTAAAGCAAGATTGTTCACCCAATTTCATAATATAAGGTATGTGGGGTTTTGAACAAGGGTAATCCCTTCCTTGCGCCCAAAGGCTTATTTAAAATACAATTTTCTACAACTTATGAGATTTTACATGAAATTGAATTAGGATTTTTCACCCATTGTTATTGGTTGCAAGCCTTTGATGTTTCTCATGAATTGAGAGTCTAATGGCATGATTTTTACATGTATTCTTGAGAAATTGAATCTGGGTTTATACCTCATGATTTTAATCCTTGAGAAGTTAAATAGTTGCAATGTTTGAGATATTGAAGTATATGAGTATGTTGAGATTTTGAGATAAATTGCTGTAAATTCCAGATTTCTACAAGAATTATGAATCTATATGCTATCTATTATGCATTATGATGAGTTTTAACTTGAGATTGAGGTATGGGTCATTAAACCCTACTTGAGACTTGAAATTTTATGAACTATTGTGCTATAAGCACCAATGATTTGAGTATTTTGAGATTATTAAGAAATGTTTTGACCTAATGGCCATAGAGTTTTGAAATCCACTTTGCCATATGAGATTACAGATTGATTGTTGGGTTGTTATGAACCTTGAGATTATTTTGAAAGTGGATTTTCATGAGATGAGAAAGATAAACTAAAGGGAGTAGTATTTAGCACCTAGTTTGGTAAGTTACCACTGTTTCTTACCCTAGAACTATGTGCCACCGTAGGTTTGGGATTTTGAGCCTGAGGACAAGATGATTGGGCCCGAGGCAGAGATAAATGATCACTAAATTGATGTTATACTCCTTGGCAAGAGTATGTCGCCTCTCCCCTATGTAAGGTTTCGTCCTTAGGAGGACAATACATTGGACTCTATGTACCTCGCATGGTTTATATCGGTTAAGAGAACCTTTCTAAACTAAAGTATTTTCTATTGAGATAGAATATTTTCCATAAAGCTTTGAGATGAGATATTTTCAAAAGTGAACGAATTACTTTTTAGTAATTTCCAATGAAGAGAGTAGTTTTCTCTACTAATAAGAGTTGATCATCGGTTTTTAAACCAAAGTCATGATTCCGAGTTCCAAGTGTTTGAGTTGAAAAGATTTATAAGTTCTTGAGAAATAAAGAAGTTTTACTCTCCATGAGACATGCATGAGTTGAAAGTATTGTTTAAAGCTTCCTTCATCCTATTAGTAATAAGAATTAGAGGAGAGAACAAATTTTAAAGACAAAGTATAATGACTCACGATATTTGTGTTACAAGCTTCATTCTACATGATTTATGAGCTTTACATTTTAGACTTATTCAAGCCATGTGAGTCATTCCTATTTTCATTCATGATTTGATTAAAGAGTATTGATATTGTTTTATTTAAATGCATACACCCCCATATACTCAATACATTCCAATGTGCTAATCCACATATACGTCTATGCGCTACATTGTCTTATAATGTAGGTTCAGGTGCTCAGTCCCAGCCTCATCAGTGATTCCCGAGTACCTTCGTCTACATTTTTACAGTGGTGAGTCCTTCTGGTTTGAGGACCTATTTTCAGATATTTCAGTATTCAAGTGTTTATGTTATTACTTTTAGTTTAGTTTGAGTCAGTTGGGGACCTGTCCCAATGGGTGTCGAGTTCATGGAGTAGTAGAGGCTTTGTGACGCTAGTTATTAGTCTGTGGTTGTGTTTCTAGTATTGTGGTCATTTGGTGCTAGTATTACCTTCATATTTCCTTTCATTAGATATAACAGTGCCAATGTTTTGTATATTCCTTCTTGAATGAGTTATTATGAGAAGTGATAGGCTCAAATGGTTAGCTTGGGGCTACTTTTAGCCCTAAGCACCGTGTGACATCCCGGGAGGTGATTTTGGGTCATTACAAACATCAAGTGGTAATATGAAGAAATATCAATAATCTTATGCAGTGGTTGCAATAGCAACAACAATATCAATATCAACATACTTAACAGGCGGTACCAAAATGAACAGCAATATCATGAACCACTCAATGTCCATAGTAGGGCTTATGTGAGAAGATAAATAGTACTCGAACCCAAAACTACCCACATAGGAGAAAATATCAATACAGATCTACTACATTAAATACTAAAAGAAATAAACCATAGAGTAGTAACATAATTATGATTTTAAAAACAAGGCACATTATAATCTATATCAATTCATCAAGGCATATAATCACCAATAGGTATGAAAATGCCAATACACATAATAAGACATAAATGTGGGAAATAAAAGTACACGAATCGTGGTGACATCCTCAATCACATGTGTGATAGGTATAAAAAAGAAATAAATATAAACGGGTCCAACTCAGACCGACTAACTGAATAATCAATAGTGGTACCACACATTCTACCTTTAACTGAATATGCTACAACATCATAAGGCTGATTTGAATAATCCAAATGACATGAAATCTCATATCAGGGACATTCCTTAGACTAATAGTTGGTCTCTCTACGGTGGTAGAAAACTTTTGAAGCACTAACATGGAGAGAACACAAATTGAGCCCAAATGGCTAGCTAACTGATGGTAAGAGATATCAGCAAGATTATTCCCATACTTCTGAAATCACGTGATATCTCAGGTAATCTAGGTTTGTGGGGGATATGTGCTAACATTGGCTAATCATCTATCTCATACCTGAGGTATTCTCAGAACCAATGTCTCATCATGATACAATTAAATCAAAATCCTAGAAGACATCGAGATGCTACCCCTCCTAATCTAAAATGGTCTTCATGGCTTGAAGAATCAAACTACACTCCGTAAGTCTAATGGGGAGTCTACCCACTATGATCATCATGACTATTTTGAAAACTACTCATAATATAAAGTACTGTCTGGGTAGAGTTGATGGGCTGTAGGTGAAGAAAAACTCTCTACAGAGGGATCCTCACTCTTAAATAAAATACCAATTGCACTACATTGATGGCATTCCTCTTTATGCCATTTGCATAATACTAAATACTTATGCTTTCAATGGTCCTCACATAATCTATAGCTTGATGAAAGGAAGATCCAACTACTATCTAGTGCTTTAATGCAAAACAGAGTGACAATACTCACTCTCTAACAATTTCATGCACCAATGACTGGTTTAGACGGATATAGCATAGGAAAATGCATGTACCATACTAGAAATACAAACGGGTACTCAAAAACTGTTAAAGAACCTTGATGAACATCAATAGCCAAACTCTAGTCTAAGAACTACTCGATGAAAGAAATTTTATCCATGTCTAAGAGGGATCTACAATAAGACTCGAATTCCTAATGGTGAACCTCAGAGGCTGAAGTATTCACAACTTCAACTTGAGCCTGAGTTGGCCCAAATCCTTTTTGGCTGCCACTGAAGATATTTGATATCCATATCTAGCTCTTAGAATGCATGTTGAAGTTTCATCCACATCTGTTGACAAGGTCAAATCATTCTTCGAGGATAGAATATAGTCAAAGAATATGTTTGAGGCTCATAGAAATATGGACACATGATAAGGAGTTAAGATGTGAATAATGTAAAATGTCCTAGTATCCTTCTAAAGATAGGTTATAGATGTCTCCATACCTATCTGAAGGATTCTACTAATACTTTTATCTTGTACTAACCCACCAGTGAAACCTAGTCTCTTACACCATTTTTTCATGACCCAATTTCCTAGGTCATGATGGCGCCTACTATAACACACCAGTAGTCAAGCCAACCTGTAGTCCGAAATGACTACTAACTGAATACTCAACTATACATGGAAAGGAATATGGAATAAATGACTTAAATATAAATACATAATACAATCCAAAAACCTGGTGATCTTAGTACAAGAGTTTCTAATGTCACAAAAGTAAAAAAGTGAAACAACAACATAATTACACTAATACAACTTATCTATAAGTATGATATAGAGAATATACTAATACAAAATAGAGAGCTAAGTAATATTCCAAATGTCAGTAACTCACTCTAAGTCTCTAATCCATGGATGTGTTGCATAATGTTCACATCAATAGAGATAATCCGTACTATGATATTCAGTCTGTAGAAGCATAGTATGAGTACAAAACGAATGGTACTCAGTAGGAAACTACCAACTGAGCTCTAATATAGAGCAGATATGTACAACATATAAAACAAATAGAAACCACACCTAAGAGTCCATAGCTTATATAGAAAATCAATGAGAATAATAAGGGACAACTACCTCGTTCAAATCCAAGAGTCTAAAATAACAAGACTAAGGAAGTATCACAGTGAACTATACTATTCTAGCCACATTTATCAGATGTAAATACTATACTATTTAACCTAGTCCAATATATGAATAAAGAGTGAAAGGAAGATGTATATCAATATACAGGGTCAAGGACAAAATATACAATATGAACAATAAAAGAAACGGATATATAAGAGTGTCAAAGTTTCATATAGCTATATATATATACATATACATACATACATACACATAAACATGAGGTGACACGAACTACCTGGGGGCCTTATCGTAATGGGAATCATAAGTCCGACTAAGACTGAAGACCATCAACGTTACTCAACCCAACCTCCAACAACCTGGAATGAATTTGCTGAATCCTCAGCATATAAAGTAATGGTGTAGTATCTCACGTGAAGACTCTGTGATACCCAACTGAGTTCAACCAGCCAATACCAATAATCCAACCATACAAAACTAGTACCGAAACAAAGGTCATAAACTAGGCCATAACCAAAAATGCTCCAAAAGACAATATATTTAATACCAAAATAAAATATGATGGATCAACCAACGATATCATCCAATGATGTCCGCCCACCATATTATTCCAATGCCAAGGCCGACACCAATTCTGATCCCGCCTATTCCAATGCATAACAGTACCACAAAGCCTCTGACCAAAATAATAAAAAAATCTGATAGGGACATACCCCCAACCATGGCCAAAACTAATATCCAAAATATAATCAATGTGTATAGAAATAGTCATAACATTAAATGAAGCCTTCCTAAATAAGGATATCTCACCACTTCAGTCTGAATGTTGATCCCTAAGTCAATCACTATGTACGAGGAGTAGAACAGTTGGTTCCTCTATAGCGTGGGTATACATCCGCCAATAGACGATTAACGAATGAATGCTAGCATGATATTCGGATAAGAATAAAATAATACCATTCATGAAGCCAAGTAAAACCAGTCATATGTATATAATCAAACATATATATATATATATATATATTTATATATAAACATGCCGAGAAAAGGGGCCGCATTTAACATTCATTCAAAACCTTTACCTGGGTTGTGTAGATTTGTTGTCCAAAACTTCCCACGGGCTATATGGGTTCAACTTCCTCTACTGAAAGGGCCCAATGCATGTAGCCACACGACCAAGAAAGAAAACCTGGGATGACTAATACATCCATCAAAATATAGTGTGACGTCATGAACACTGTCACCAAGACCAACCTTACATCAGCAATTATGAGTTTCCAATTTTGGCCTCTCTGGGACCTCTACCTTCCACGGCTTTGCTACACACCCCGCCATTATTGCCTAATTAAAGCCATTAACCAGCAAGCAACCAATACATTTACTATTTATTAACCAAGGCCATTTACCGGTGGTATCGGTATACCGACCATACTTGCAAGTACTACCCATAGCCAACCACATATAGGATTAAAGGGACTTCCAAGTGCCCTTCTATTTACCATATTAGACCACTTGGGGGATTCTATGTACCCCAAAAGCATAACCATTTTTAAATTTACCTATCCAAGCCATTTAAACCATGCATAATACCTTTACCAAGTTTAATACAAGCAAGCGTTCCATTAAAAGTACTCAATACAATGAAAACTTTATTATAAGAAATTTGTCAAACACATTGGTGGCATAATATGACTAAATCCAATTCCAATTACCATTAAATCATTCCCATGCAATCCAATTATCCAAAACCACCATTAATGCACAAAAAGAATAATTTAAACCATGGAAAACGATAACCAACCATTTTGTAACCCCCAAATCATATTTGAAAACCAAAATCCTAGAACCAATGAAGTCATGATAACATTCATAAAAAAACATGCGTCTAGTTAAATTTATAAGGATGGAAGAGAACATGCCTTAAACAAAGATGAGGATGGAATGAAATCACCAAGAAAATTCCCAAAACAATCCTCTAGTTGAAACCCTAGTTTTCCTTGCCCAAATGCTTTTGAGAGAATTATAGAGTATTTTAGAAGATTTTCTAAGTGTTAATGAATGGAATAATAGTGTAAATAACCTGCCAAATAGGTCATAAGTTATGGGACATTTTTAGGATAAGTGGAGAAATATCCAAATTAACCCCCACAAAAGTTGGAAATATTCCCAACCTAGGGATACGACTGACCTTTATGAATCGTACACTCAAATACGATTAGTACCCTCCTCTCATATTCTAGCCTCAATACTTGGATATAGCACTATCCAATATACAAATCATCTAACCAAGTCATATCCGAAGCATACAATCTATACCCTTCATCTGTACCCCTAGCAAATTAAACCCCAAATAAGATTTAAACACTTCTCACCATACAGCGTTCAATGAAAACATACGTTTAGAGAACTTGGCATACAATTGTTGCTATTTTAAGGTCTGCAACACCACGCGAAGGTGATTAACTTGATCCACCTAACTTTTTGAATAAACCAGAATGTCATCAATAAATACAATAATGAAAAGATCAAAATACTGATAAAATACGATGTTCATTAGATCGATAAATGCCATTGGAGCATTAGTCAACCCTAATAAGATTATAAAAAACTCAAAGTGCTCATAATCAGTATAATAAGCTATATTAGGGATATTCACCTGCCTAATCTTCACTTCGACTGAAGATCTATCTTAGAAAAGAACTTGGCACTTGGCAACTGATTAAACATATCATCTATCCTTGGTGCACCCTTTGGGGATACCTTAGGATGAATAAACCCCTAATCCAGAAGATCTTTTAGTTGCTCCTTGAGTTTCCTCAAATCAGCTAGAGCAATTCTATATGGAGGAATAAAAATTGGACAAGTATCCGAAACTAGATTAATACCAAATTCCATTTCCCTATTCGGAGGAACACCCAAAAGATCATCCAGAAAAACCTCTGAAAAATCATTACCCACTAGAACTAACTAGAAAAAAGGAACTTCCGAGTTAGAATCTTTAACCCAGACCAAGTTAGAAAGAAAACCTTTGGATATTAACCTCTGAGCTCCAAAGTAAGAAAGAAATCTCCACCTCGGAGCTAAGAACTACCCTCTTATTTTATAAATGGTTCACCAAGGACCTAAAGGTAACCCTATGGGTCAAACAATGTAAGGATTCGTAACAAGGGTGTAACAAATCTATACCCAGAATAACATCAAACTCCACCATACCTGACTCAATCAGATCTACCAAGGTATTTTTGCCACCAACAGATACCACACACCCCTATAGACTCTCTTAGTTACAACTAGAGTAGAAATAGAAAAAGGATCTAAAATATATTTTGGATCAAAACCAAAAGATACAGCCACATAAGGAGTCGCATAAGAGAGAGTTGATCCTAGATCAAGCAAACAATATATGTTGCACGAGAAATGTTGTAACATACCAGTAACGACATCAGGTGATACCTCAGATTCCTATCGGCATGCCAAAGTATACACCCTATTCTGACCAACACTAGAACTAGGAGTATTAATAGAAGTAGATGCAACACCACCAAGTGCAAAAGTAGAAGATAAAGCCATAGGAAGCTTATTCGCACCCGCAACAACCTTATTAACATGACAATCCCAAAGATTATGGCCTGTCTAGCCACACTTAAAGCATTTATCTCTTTCTTTATTGCAATAACCCAAGTGGACGACTACGAAATTGACAAGAAGGGAATAAAAGACTAATCGACCACTGCTTACCTGAGATTGGGCAGCCTGTGCCTAAAAATTTTCACTACCTTGATGACGCCAGTTGTTCGACGGGTATGGAGCACTAGTAGAGGAGAAGGAACCAGAACTTACTTACTTCTTTTTATTCCATTCCCACTGTCCCAACCAGCGTGAGATGGAGCACCTCTCTAATAAGAAAACTTTCTCCTCTTACCCTTTCTATTTCTGAACTATGCCTATTTCCTCTTCTCATCCTCTACATGCAATATATGAATAGTTAACCTAGAGATGTCCATATCTTTAATCATTAAGGCAATGTTGTTTTCTATAGTAAAATATCGATTCAACCTAGAAGTGGAATTCCTCATTATTTCTTGTATGTTAGCCATTAAATTAGGAGCATATCTTGACAATTTATGAAACTTTAAAGCATATTCTTTGACAGAAATCCTCCTCTGCTTAAGGTTCAAAATCTCCTCCACTTTTTCTTCCCTCAACTCTTGGGAAATGAAATAATCTAACAAGGCCTTAGAAAATGTATCTCATAAGACTTATTCTTCTATATTACCCCTATTCCTGTCCCACTCTTCATACACTTGATATGCAGCATCTTTGAGCTGATAAGATGAAAAGTTTACCACCTCCACATTAGTAGCCTTCATCACCCAAAATATCTTTTCCATTTTATCCGAGAATCCTTATAGATCCTCCTTTACCTTCACTCTAAAAAAATGGGAGGACCTTTTTTCATAAATTGACTAATCCTTGTAGCCTTAGTAGAAAAAGCACCAATCATACCTCCATTAGCCTATGTAGCAATCATCTGTACAATAACATGAATAGGCTGATGGAATTCTGCATTAGTCACATCACCTTTAAGAGGACTAGTATCAACAGCTGAACCTCTAAAACTATCAGTGATAGGATCATGAGATTGAAAATAAACCCCTAAAGTAGGATTCACACCTTCAGCATTATACACAAATAGGATAGAAGAATTTCCTTGTGTTCCGGATCTATAAGGCATGATCTAAAAGACTAAAAACCAAGGATTAGAGAAGATTCAAAGACCAAGACTCCATGTTTGAAAATTGAATACGAAGAAAGTGAAATATACCTAAATGCCTTGTAACCTCTTACTTATGAGTATGGAACACTACACCCCTAAAAGAGACTCTACTCGACTCAGCTTTGTAGTATCCCAAATAATCAATAACCTAGTCTTTAATACCAACTTGAGATGACCTGCCCTAGGGCCTTATCATTATAGGCATCCTAAGTCTGACCAAGACCGGAGAGCGCCCCTGTTCGCCAACCCAACCTCCAGCTGGCAGCCCTAAATTTATTGAATTCTTTGCATATAACATGATTGTGTAACAACTCACACAATAACTCTGGGATAGGATTACAACTGTGACCAACCCAACCAAGTCCAACTACCCATAACAACCATCCCACCATACCAAACTAGTATTAAAAAAAGGTCAATAAATAGGCCATAACAAAAGATGTTTAGAAATAATATAATCAATCCCAAAAAAATATGATGCAGCAACCAACAATATTGTCCAATAATATCATCCCACCATCTTATTCTAATGCCAAGGACGACACCAATACCAATCCCGCCCATTCCAACCCATAGCAATAACACAAAGCCTTTAACAAAAAGAATAATAAAATCTAGTTAGGACATTCTCCTAACCATGGTAGAAAACAACATCCAAAATAAAATCAAAGTGTGTAAAAATAGCCATAATATGTAATAGACCCTTCTAAAAGGATGATATTCACCACTTCAGTCCAAATGCTAATCCCCAAGTCAATTACTATGTAGGAGAATTAGAACAGTCAGTTCCTATATCGCGTGGGTATATAGCTGCCAGTAGATGGGTTAGTGGGTGAACACTAGCATGATCTCAAGATAAGGATAAAATAATACCATTTATAAAGACAAGTAAAACCATCCGTATGCATACAACCCCACAAATATATGTATAAACATACCGCAAAAAAGGACCGGGTTTAAGATGCATTTAAAACTTTACATGGGTTGTGTAGCTTTGCCGTCCAAAACTACCCAAGGCTATATGGGTTCAGCTCCCCTAGATGCACAACCAGGGAATAAAAATTGGGATGACTAGTACATACTAGTACATACCCTAAATTATAGTGTGACATCATTCACACGATCACCAAGACCAACCTTATAGCTGCAAATATGACTTTCTAGTTTTGGTCCCCCTGGGACCTCCACCTTCCTATACTTTGCTACACACCCTGCCATTATTGCCCAATTAAAACCATTACCAAGTAACCAACAAATCCATTATCATTTATTAACCAAGGCCATTTAGTGGTGGTATCGTCATACTACCATACTTGCAAGTACTATACAAAGCCAACCATATATAGGTTTAAGAGGACTTTTAAGTGCCATTCCATTTACTCTATTAAACTACTTGGGGAATTCTATTTACCCCATAGGCATAAAAATTTAGCCATTAAACTTTCCATGAAATTTGAACCATTCATAATTATTTTAACAAGTTTAAAACGTGCAAGAGTTCTAATAAAAGTACTCAATGCAATGAAAACATTATTATAGGCAATTTTTCTAACACATTGGTGGCATAATATGACAAAAACCAATTCCAATTACCACTAAACCATTCTCATGAAATTCAATTATAAAAAACCACCATTAATGCATATAAATTATAATTTAAATAATGGAAAACCGTAACCAACCATATTATCAAAAACCCTAAAATATATTTGAAAATCAAAATTATACAATTCTTAAAGTCATGAAAAAATTTATAAAAATAATGTTTCTAGTTAAAATTAATAATGAGGGAAGAGAACATGCCTTAAACTAAGATGATTATTGAAAGAAATCACTAAGACAAGCCCCAAATCAATCCTCTAGCTAAAACCATAGCTTCTCTTATCCAAAAGCTTTTGAGGGAATTATAGTGTGTTTTAGAAGAGTGTCTAAGTGTTAATGAATGGAATAACAGGGTAAATAACCTCACAAGCAGGAGTTGTGGGATATTATTAGGATTAGTGTGGAAATTTTGAAAATACCCCCACTTAAGTTGCACAATTTTATGTCCCAAGTATACGATTGATCCTTACAAGTTATACACTCCAATACAATTAGTGTCTTCCACTCATATCCTAGCCTCAAACTTTGGATCCAACACTATCTAGCAAACAACTAATCCAACCAAGTTGTATCTTAAGAATACTATCCATACCCTTTATTCGTTCCCCTAGAAGATTAAATCCCAAAGGAGATTAAGACGCTGTCAATAATACAAGTCTATAGTGTGACTCATACCCTATCTTACGACTCATGGTGAGCTATTCATATGTCGATCCAACCTAAGTATCAAAGTATAATATTAGGTTAATGAACGAAATGATCTGTACCCACCTATATAACTTGTACCACTAAGTCGTATCCATTCCAATAAACAAAATCCATTTCACCAACCAACACTGGTCAATATCTGACTCGACCATATAATTCGTACCTCAACAAATGACTCATACCTAAGAGTCATATTAGGTCCAGAGACCATAACTCTGGGAAATTTTCTAATGGTCAAAACCTAGTGTGTTTCATTAGGTCATCTCAAAGAGTAATCTAGATTATTATATCCTTATTCTAAGACCTCATCGTGATACTATATAGATATAATGCTACCATACCCAGTGTTACTAATCCAAATGGATAGAAATGATATAATAGTGCATAACAATGCAATCATAAGTTAAAAGAGGCCAGAAATATACCTTAAATCTTGATACCATTTCCACATCCAATCTATCATAAGCTACCCATAATAACAATCATAATAATGATAATAACAATATTGATAAAAACGTGAATAATTGGCTACTCCAAACAACCAAATACCTAGACAAGACTATGTGTACCCCCGCCTCCACACACTCAAAAATTCAATCAACATACAATAATACAAAGAGTACTCATCACCTATATCTATGTAACTGTCCAATAATGATTGATAAAAATATATGCATACTGGTTATAGGTTATGCATATAAAGGAATAAATGCAATATACACAATCAATATCACGACTCATCATAAATTTCAACATCATGGTCATTATCATCATAATCAATCTCCTGCCTTGCCAAACATCAACATGTCATCATATAATACTCCCGCCCTGTCGGGTATCAATATTATCACAATAGCATCCTCTGGCCTTATCGGGCATCAGTGTCATCACAATTACCATTACTTATTAACATAAACTAATATACTCCTGAACATAATCATATCACTACAAAGTATCTATCTACATAATACTTCCCAACTACTCATTATGATCTAACCAATGCAATTTATAATGAAACCACTAGCTTTCTAGTCATCACATGACCTCCAGTTATTAGCCTAAATATTATCCTTGTTCAAGGAATAGAAACTAACCATTATTTATTAGATAGCCAAAGTCTAACATCTAGCCAAGGATCGTTACTAGACCATAGTCACCATTTATCCACTATTCCAAATTATCAAATAATAATCATATAATCATTAACCATTATTAGACAACACATAACATTTTATCATCTAACCAAATTTTATTAACTGACACCATTCATTAACTAACCATCTTTAAATCAACTAACCCTCATTTAACTATTTATTAATCAACTATTTAGCAACTAATCAGCATTATTAATTGGCCATATCTTATTACCAACATCACTTATTATCTATGCTTCTTAATATACAACTCCTCATTTAACAACTAATAAACATTTTAAACTTAGGCATTAATATCACTAATGTTTGCTAATGCTAAATCTAATATCATCAGTAGCTACATATCATGAATCTATAACTATAGTATTTTTACCAAGCAATATTCATTAACTAATACATCTGATATCTAGCCACGAAATGGTATAGTCTCCAAATTGACAACTAACTACCACATAGCTTAACCCTTAATTAAGTAGAACAATCATAAGATCTCATTTCATCTAGCATTATATAAGTTACCGATATAATAATTGTAAGTGTATCAACTCTATGCATACCATTACCAGTATCGAATAAAATAAGTCATAAGAAACATAGCGTATCTTCCTCCATCTTATACGGGAGAGATATGTATTTAAAATATGTACATTAACTCATAAATTGTAATAGTATCCTTTACAATGACAAACACTTCTCGAAAATCCAATCATTATCATAACACAAAGCTTGACCCAATAATTATTTGGAATAATCACAAAATCATAATCATGGACTTAGGACTATATACGTATCTAAAATACATATAAATAATCCTATTTTTAATCCATAGCATGTCTCTATTCATCTCAAAAATAGGAGGCATCTCTCATATAAGAGGTATAATATCAACAAGCATATGGTAATATCTCACATAGGAGGCATCTCACATCTTGGAGGCATAAGATCAATAAGAATATAATCATCTCTCATATTAGATATTTTATATGAGTAGGTCATACATCGTGACTATGAGGTATACCACATCTTTAGGGAAATTGTAATATCTAAGAGGAATATCATCTCTATAGGCCTAACAATCATAACCAAAAAGGAGATAGAATCTCTCTAGGCATAACAATCATATATAAGAGGAAATAGCATCTCCGTAGTCATATTATAAAGTTTAAGAGGAAATGGATTCTCTATAATAACAACAATCATACCTAAAAGAAAATAGAATCTCTATAGGCCAATTATCAAGTCTAATGGGAATCTCATCTTTAAATTTCGAGCATCACTTCAACAAGGAGTACACTAGTCATTGATAACAACCCACAATATGTGAAAAACTAATGCAAGCTACCAAGTCACAAAGTAACTTGATACTTAGGTTTACCGGCCCTATCTATGTCTAACCTCTGCAACTAAGCCCATAAAGCTTACACGGGTCTCGGCCTAAGTTGGCTAGATGATCCCACTTATAAACGTTAATTTCCATAATTAGGAACACTATGTCTCTGGCTAGTCTAAGGTATCTTGTCCTACTTAAAGATGTCAAGTATTCCATATTCAAGCTTACGATAGGAGCTTCAACTAGAAACAAGGGTACTTAAGTCTAATCTACACAAGTTATGGTTTCAAGGCTACAACACTAGACAAATAGGGTTAAATCCATAATTCATGCTTCAAATGATAAAACCACAATAAAAATATCGCATTACAACATAACCATGCTATAACTAATCTAAACTAGAGAGGGTTGGCACCAAATTCAAAAGGCTTATTAAAATATCATCTTTCGGGCCCAAAATCCTTATCTAATCCCCAAATAATAAAAAATCAAGGCTAAGTTATTGTATGAATAATAAAGCCTAACATGTAAATTCACACGCAATACATATCACACATTATCTATGAAGAGGAGCAGACGTGGGCCTTCCTAAAAACCGAACGACAAAACTTCACATAATGCACCATATGCTCATCTTTACTTCACTATCACCAAAATTCCATCACACTAACAAAACCATAATCTACTTATCAATATGAGTCTATCAATGCCTATATTGTACTATTGTGCTTCGGGTCCAAAAGTGACACCAAAATCCCCAAGTGGGTCTCACAAATGAAAAATGAGTTTACAAAAAACAACTCATTCTTCGAAGACCATTAGGGAGTTATATCCCTCAAGAAATTATTCTAAATCATCCATATTTAGAGATAAAATAAAGCCTCAACCCATGGGGAGTTTTTGGCCAACAAATCGAGAATTCAACCCTAAAACTAAAGGATTCATACCTTATATTTGATGTTAAACATGATGACGTAAGTAATCTTATCTTCCAATCAAACTTAAGACTCTATCTAAAGTCCACACTCTCTATTAGGGTTTTGGGACTCAAGACAATGGGGAAAATAGCCAATTCTCAACCAAAATTAGCCTTTTAAAGATCCTTTATAGGATCTCAGGTGGTGCAATTATACACCCATATATGCCACGATTATGGTATTCACTATCGCAAGTAGACTATCCATGATCACAGTATTCGACTGCACTTGATGATGGCTGAAACTTGGAATTTCATTCTATGTTTATCCAAGGACTCAGTATACATTTTGAATCAAATTTTTACAAATGATATATGCAACCACTAAATTTGATATTATGGATGTGTTGGTAGAGTGAAATTTTAAATCCAAGTTCACTTCACTAAACTTTTTTCCTGGCGGCCATTTGGAACCTGTGAAGACTTCTAAATAGAGAATTGGTTGTTAAACCTAAATAAACTACTCGGTGACCAAATCATCAGCCCCAACGAGTCATAAATGACTTGAGGTAGCTATGGAGAACCTCAAATAGTGGAAATAACCATAATTATAAGAAATGACCTAAAGGTACATTATAATTTATAGTTTGACTTGTATTTCATTTTCTTAGAGGTCGTTCGTACAGGACATTCAATCTGTGTCAAACTTGATTGTAAGACTAGATATTGTATACACTTGGAGAATTCTTTCTTGTGTTTATGATAGGCCCTTTCTATATGAGCAGATTTAAAGATGTTAGTTTGAGGATAAAAGACTTTGAATCATTTGTGATTTGATGTTGAGTGGCTAGTGCAAGAGGGATACCATATATTTTATGGGTTTTTTGTAGATTTGATAGCCTTTTTGTGTCACGAGTATTGATAACTTTATTAAGCTGATTTTCCATGGGGATTACAACTCCAGACGTTATATTCACCTAGATACAACTAAGGTGTATAGAGATTTTAAGCAATATTATTGGTGTAGTGATAAGAAGAGTGATGTGTCATACATTGTAGATAGTTATTTATTTTGTCGGCAGGTGAAAAATGAGCATCAGAGGCTTGGTGTTTTAATTCAAAGGTTTCCCATTCCCAAGTAGAAATAAGAGTGTATTACTATATACTATATAAAAAATTTGACTCATATTTCTTGAGGTTCTGATGCTATTTGTGTCATTGTGGATCAGCTGAAAAAGTTATCATATTTTATCCTTATTTAAATATCCTTCTGTGTTGTGAGGTTAGCATGTATCTATGTTAGTAAGATACTTTATTTGTATGGTGTGCCTATATCTATCATTTCAAACCGTGGATCAGTGTTAACTTCTAGCTTCTGGAAAGCTTCCAAGAGGATTTAGGTACTCAGCTAGATCATAGTACAACCTTCCATCCCCCGACCAATGTGAAATTAGAGTAGACTATTTTGATTCTCAAAAATATGCTCTGAGGTTCTATTATAGATTTTGGAGTTCAGTGCAAGGAACATGTAGCTTTGGCAGTATTTACATACAATAATAGTTATCATTTGAGTATTTAGATGGCATCATTAGTAGCTTTATATAAGATGTCGTTCTCGGATAGGGTGGTTTAAGACCTCCAAAATTAGACCTCATGGTACTAACTTCAGGAATTATAGGTTAAGGGTTGGGTGATTCAGCATTGGATGAGGGCAACTTAGAGTAGGCAGGAGACTTATGCAGATTATAGACTTCATGTCATTATATTTGGAGTCATCAAATATTCCTACATGTATTGCCAATAAATGGGTTGATAAGGTTTTTGAAGAAAGTTTATATCAACCCAAGATATATTGGACCCCTTGAAATGCTAGATCAACCCAAGATCTTGAAATGCTAGATCAACCTAAGATATATTGGAGACTTTGAGATTCCATGCACAGTTAGTAAGGTGGATTATCACTTAGCCTTACCCCCATATTTTGCTGCTATATATCAAATTTTCTATGTTTTTGTGTTATGTTAATACATTCCTAACACTTTATGTGCTTATATGGGACTCTTTAAGTTGGATGAGTGGTTGAACTTTGTGGAGGTTCCTGCACTTATATTGACTAGTGATGTCAGACGATTGTACACTAAAGAGATTCCAGTAGGTAATGATCAGTAGAGGCACCTCCTAGTAAAAGAGGCTAATTTAGGGATCAAGAGAGAGTTTTAGACCCAGTATCCTTACCTATTCAAGGATTTAGGTACATGATAATACTTTACAATTGCAGATGAAAATTATTTTAGTCAAGGATATTGAAATGACCCGCTAGGTCATCCTGTGTATTTTCACTTATTTTTGCCATTGAAAGCTTTTCTAAATCTACCCCAAATCATTTATGACTTGTTGGAACGGATAATATAGTTAATGGGCCATTCATTTGGTATTTAGAACAAATTTCCTATTCTAAAGCCTCCGTTGTTTCAAGTTTGCTACTAGGCAAAAACATAAGTTAAACGACATAAGTTAAACGACCTCGTATGGAAATTATGACTATTCCAATAGATCTGAAACATCAATTTTAGTTGAGGTGGATCGTTGGTTTGGGTCCCGAGGCACCCAGATTCATATCAAGCTATAGGCTGGAAATTAAAATAAATGGAAAGTGGGTGTGGGACCTACTTTTCATCAAAAAAACCTTGGTTGGAAATTTCAACTATACCAATGAGTTCATAATGTCAAATAGGATAGGGTAGTATAGTTTTTATTGCATATACAATATTTTAGATGAATTCGAGGGGTTGGTGGAGGCTTAAAAATATTTCAACTCTCAAGCAGATGTATGAAATTATGGTGCAACCAATAAAGCACCAAACTCTTTAGTGGCCCTTTGGCAGCTTTAGCGGCCTTCACCAAATCTGCATGTGCTATTTTAGTACAAATATGGAAGCTAAAATACTGGTCAATTTAGAATTAACCGACCTCCTTGCAGCTTGCCATGTCAATGTGGTACCACTTTAGCAGTCAATTAGGTGCTTTAGCGCCTACCTTTAAAGTTTCCCACGGTCCACTAAAGCGGTATCTGCGTACCTGGGAAGGCTACAAGTACCCTAGTTAGCTTTATTTCATAATTTTTCAATCATTCAGAGGAATACTGAGCTATAAAAAGTGGGAATTCTTCGAAGAATCAATTGTCGGTGATTGTGGAGATTTGGTATAATTAATTTACATAGTTTTTAATTAAATTTATGGAAAGCTTTTGTCTATTTTGGGACTAAATCCCTTATCTTTTTCTAAAATCCCTAAAATATTTATGACTTAACTATAGCACTTTTAGAGCTTAGAATTTACCCATTTTTTAGGGTGAAGGTTCCTTGATCATAGAGGGACATTGTGTTGGTTTCGAAAGGACGATTTTGTCCCACACATAGGATTTTTATATAATTTTTGACACAAATCACAATAGTGCAATATGGATATAATTGTTCTAGTTTTGCCGAGTAGATTGTGATTTTAATAGCATAGCACCATGAAGAAGCTTCTCAACATGGGAAATTAGTGGTTTAATGGATTCTCTGGGCTTTTCTTCGTCGTCTAGGTATGGTAGGATTGCCCTCTTCATAAATTGAGCTATTTCATTATATGATTATGGTATTATGCTAGATATGGGAAGAGATTTAGGTGTTGGAGGTATGAATGAAAATATTTTGGTTAGTTAGACTATTTAAGCTATGTTGAAATCATAATTTTGGCATAATTAACTCATTTACTCATGTTTTTGGATAAACTTCTATCTTACGGATAATTAGGGCTTCTTTAACATCTTAAAATATATTTATATATCTTAGCCTAGTCTAGGGTAGAATTTTCCTAAAATAGATTTCGGGGATTAGAATCAGACTCATTCGGCCCACCTTAGGCCAAGACTCGTGTTAGCTTTTGTAGGATTAATCATTCATGATATACCCATGTTAATTATTTTTTGGACATTAAAGACATTAGCTACTTATTGATTATGTTGGTTCGGTAGTTGGGAGTTAGTACTAATTCTGGGTATGTTTTAATGTATAATTATTCTGATCTAGTGTATGTCTTATGATTATGGTTTATTTACATTGTCTAATGATATATGCATTTTTTTAAGTCTATCAATTGATGTATGAGTCCCAGTTTAATTCCAATATTTGATGATGATGTTGATAATATGAGTTTCGATTCAAGTCTGAAAAATGATGATAATGATGATGATACATTTGAATTTCAGTTCAAGAATGTAATTTTGGGTGTTATTTACAATATATTATGGTTTGGAGGGATTCTTTGTTATGGCATGGTAATTGATAATTTATTGTTTGTGTGTTATTTACTTTCCTTAATTGTACGTTCTAGTTGCGCTGGATTATTTACTTTTCCATACTTATTTCCTTATGAGGCCAATTTGTTGTTATAACTGTGTGATCTTTAAGTTATTATTTTGGATTTATTTATTTATTCATGAACATCAGTGTTGGAGGTTTGCCCTATTTCCTTAACTTACTTTACTTTATCTTGCATCTTATAATATCTATATCATGATTTAGCTCACTCGTCCGATAATGCCTATTGATTACCCATTGTTTTTGTACTCATACTACACTTCTGTAATTTCTTGGTGTAGATCCTAGTACTAGTTGTCGTTGTTGACATGACGCTCGTGCAGGGTTGATTCTAGAGATTAGGTTAGCTATTAGAGTTGGAGTTACCCTTCTTTCTTCTATTTATCCATGTCTAGTCTTCTAACCTCGAGATAGTTTGTATTTGACTATCTAGTACTTATAGTTCATTTATAGTAACTCTTTTACCGACATCACCAATTCGTGGGATGGTTTTTTCTCTTTTTATTAATCTATTAGATTGTTATTACTACCCTATTGTCATTTTAACTCTTTAATTGTTGATTTCTGGAATTTTGGACATATTCCACGAAGTAAGCACATTGCGTATAGATGTAGGCTATAATGTGACTTACATACTTGCAGGATAAAGTAGGTGCCATCATGTCTCATAAATCGGGTCGTGACCCTAAACATTGTAACTTTCAAATTGGGAAGAATTTGGATATGAAGTTTAAATGAAAGAATCATACAATAAAGTGGGTGGTTCAATATAGATGCACTACTAATCCGTTTGGGATAAAGGAGCTGACGACTAGCAATGTACCCAACTCCTATAGTGCGACGTAGTTATGGGACATGGATTTTTTGAGCCTATGTGCCCTCGGTGCTTATTTATCTTCCTAAATTAAATTATGTTCTATTTTCTCATAAGTAATTAAATTCTTTCTATCAAAAAATATAGTGTTGTAGTCAGCTCAAACCATTTGTTTATGCTCAATGTTAAAAATGTGATGCTAATTCATGATAAAGACTTTTAAGTTCTTATTTAGGTAACTAGACTAAGATGGGACTGCTACAAATTAAGCAAAAATAGTTTCAACAAAACAATAACACCACGATCATTCATTTAAAGTAAAATTAATAATAACTTGGGTTGTTGGGGTAGGCACACTAAACTTGAGGTCATGAAAACTATAATTTAATTATGAAAAATTGGGCATGAGGGTAAAAGGAAAATGTTATTGAACTCTTACATACCTACTATCGCTGAGAACTCTAGACTTAAGTTTGCATTGGCAATCTAGGATAGAACACAACTGGAAATTACTCCTATGGCCACGATTGCTAAATCATTGTAATAGAAAATAAAAGTGTTTCCATAGCTCTACCATTATGGTTCAGCAAGCATCCTATATGTGTACGTTGCGATTGGTCATGACAATGGTTTATGCAACGGTTGGCTGAAACTATCGCCATAGTTATTTTTTGACTTATTGGGACCCCTCTTTTCATCTATTAAAATATTTACTAACTGTTGTAATATATTCTACTGCAATGACATTAAACCATTGTAATATCATCTATTGCGATGATTTTGTTATCAGTACCTATTATAACTATTTCATTAAACTATTGCAATAGTTTTATTAGTCTTTTATAATGATTTTTGAATACTTATTACAATGGTTTATTGATCTATTACAACGATTTTTGCCACATATTATTAAATTGAAACCATTTATATAAATAGTCACTCGTATTAATGTAAATTTTTATTGACATACATAATAAATTTTAAAACAATTTATACACATCACAAAAAAAAATATTCATTAATAATCTCATAATCCAATATTGCACTACTATTAGAGATTTTAATGTGTAATTGCACTATCGACAAAAGCAATTTCATGAGCAGGATCTCCTCTGTCTCATTTTTGTTACATAACACGCAATCCTGGCCTCTTTATTGAATCCTTTACAGTGTTAAATTCATTTGTAAGACCCCGCAAAGTCCTAGTCATTTTAGTGTCATATACATTGCATTAAGGGAAGCGTTAAGACTTAGAATCATTTTTATCCTAGGTAATTGGATAATCTTGTTTTTTATCCTTACGACCATACATTGTTGATTTTTAAATTTATTCTTGATCACAGATGTCAATAGGTCATCTTGGGTGAGTTTCAGAATTTTCCGACATTGTTTCGGTCATATTTGAATGACCAAACCATCAAGCCAACGCGATCTCGATGCGTAACATTGGCAATTGCATCGGCACCATCGATGCGACGTGTCAGCTATTGTGTTAATACCATCGACACAGTGCATCGAACATCACATCACTTGGCATATTTTTCTACTTAAATTCGGACTTTCCAAGGGCAATTATTTCATTTTTTCCCCTCACCTAATTCAGCCAAAACACAAAATTAAACCTCCCAAAGGGAAAAATTCAGTCATTATCTCATAAGAACTCTCAAGAACAAAACCCTAATTTCATCAAGTTCAAGTCCATGTCCCAAGAATTCACCGCAATTCTCAAAAAATCAACAATCAAGATATGTTAGGTATTCATCCTTTGGTTTCCTTCCACCCTTGGAGTTCAAGAATCCTTTTCAAAACTTGAATTATGATTCTCATGTTATGAATTAAATTATGCTTATGTTTGTGTTGTTATTTGAGTTTCAAAGTTAAGAAAATATGACTTTCATGTAAAATGGATCAATGGGAATATTGGTTGATGTAGATCTCATGTCAAACACTATAATTGTGAATTAATTGTTATAGTCATAATGCATTAACATGTTATTCATTCCCATGTACAAAGTTATGCCTCCTAAGTGTTTGACAAAATGTCTAAGTGAAGGAATTGTGCATTGTAATCTTTTAGTGATTTTAGCATTGAAATTATGCTATTACTACATGTTTAAACTATTCCCATGCTTAAGCTATGCCTTGCAAGTGTTTGGCAAAATGTCAATATGAGTAAATCTTTCTTGCTAACTTATTGTTGAGTTGTTAATGTTGTGATATGATTTTATCACTTATGATATCGAGAATTGGGGGTATTTATTACCCAAATTCTACATGTTTACTTAGTTGTAGTAGTTATAGAATCGTCCTAGTAAAAGTTAAGAATAGTAGTGCTCAGTCAATTACTAGAACTCAGTGAACTCAATCCAGTTCAGTCAGTAAACATGATCAGTGTCCGTTTAGTCAAGCCTAGTATAGTCTAGTAATCAGTTTAGTGACAATTTAGTTGGTTGTAGGACTTAGCACCGAGCGAACCCTAGGATGGGGGCATTCCTGCCAGCAGAGGGTACCCTTAGTAGCAATCCATGTGTTACAGAACTATGTAGCTAGTGTAGGGTAAGACATCCTCCTGCCAGGCTAGGGTTGACACAATCATATATATATTTTAGAAGTCTTCCTACCAGATTAAGGTTGACCCAACATTATTAGTATCCCGTGGTAAGGTGCAAGAACCCTTCCAACTAGAGTCATAGGTTAGTCTCCAAATCAGTCTATATTGGGGTATGTCGCTTAGATAAACACTACCACAGTTACAATTTAAGTCTCAGTATTAAGTAAAGAACTTTGTCAATTTTACAGAACCATGGCCCTCAGTTATCAGTTACTCAACCATCAGAATTCAGTACTTAGGTTTATTATAATCTCATATACAAGATATCACTATATATCCCTGAATTAATCTAATACAATAAACAAAGAGAGAACACAGTCTGCCTCCCCGTGGTAGGGGAATGAAATAATATGGTCGGGCTATATCTACTTAAGACACCAAACAATTTCAAAAGAAAATGAAAGTTTAAATAGATAACAATACTCTATACAATTACATCAAGTAATAACATCAAGTGATAATATCAGTAACCTCATGTAGTGGTAGAAATAGAAACAATAATATCAATATCATTCATACTGAATGGGCAGGACCAAAATGAACATCAATATCATATACCACACAAGAGCCATAGTTGGTCTAATGTGCTAATCTAAATGGGAATTGAACCTAAACCAACCCCATAGTGGAAAATATCAATATAGGTCTATACAATCCACTACTAAAAGAAATAAACCATGGAGTACTAACATAATTATGAATCCGATAACAAGGCACATAATAATCAATATCAATTTATCAAGGCATATAATCACAAATAGGTATAAAATTCACAATACACATAATAAGAAATAAGGGCAGGAAATAAAATCTCACTAATTGTAGCGACATCCATAGTCACATACCTAACGGGCATAGGGAGAAATAAATCTAAATAGGTCAAACTCAGATTAACCGACTAAATCATCAACTAAGGTGCCACACACACTACCTATAAATAAATATGCCACAACATCACGAGGTTGATATGAATGAGCTAAATGACTAGAAATCCCATAGAGGTAACACTTTTTAGATTAGTAGTCGGTATCTCTTCGATCAAAGAAAACTTTTCTAGAACTAACATATAGAGAATACAAACTGAGCCCAAATGGTTGGACAACTGACACTGAGAGAAATCCATAGAATTATGTCCATACTTCTAAAATCATAGCCTTTCTCAATAACTCTAGGTTGGAAAAGTATACATGCTAACTCTAGTTGATCATCTATCTCTTACCCAGGGCATTCTCTGAACCAGTGTCTCATCAAGACACCATCATATAAAGATCCTAGAATACTTTGAGATACTTACTCTCGTAATCCAAAATTGTTGCCATAGATATAAGAAACCTAACACACTATAGACGTCTAAGCTAATATAAAAACCACTCATAGTATGGAGTACTGTCTGCGTATAGCTAATGAGTTGTAGGTAAAGTTGAACTCTAATGGAGGGATCCTTACTCCCAAATAAAATACCAATAACACTATATTAATGAAATGCCTGTTGCCTCTATTTTTGTAAGTCTTAATACTTCTGCTCTCTATGGTCTTCTCAAAATTGACATCCTAAGGGAAGGATGATTCGACAGCTATCATATACTCCGGTGCCAAAAATAGTGAAAATAATAACCCTCTAAAACATCCACGCACCCTTGACTGACTAAGAAGAATGTAGCACAGGAAAATGATTCAACCATAAAAGAAATACACTCTCATACTCAAAAATGACAAAGAACCCTGATGAAAACCAATAGACCCAACTTCGGTCTGAGAACTAATAGATGAATCAATTGTCCTCCATGGCTTAGAGAAATCTACAACATGACTCAATGGCGACTGCTGAAGATCGTTGATATCTATCTTTGACTTTTTAATTTGATGCTATGCTAAACCTATAGGAATGTATGTCGATGTCTCATCCACATAAGTCGATAAGGTTGCATCATTCTTCAAGATAGAATAGAGTCAAAGAATGTGTTCGAGGTTCACAGGAAATGCGTACACACGATAATGAATCAAGAAGTGAATTTACTAAACTGTACCTATAGCCTCCCAAAGATAGCTTATGGATGACTCCACATCAATTCCCAGGACACTAAAGACACCAAGCTCTTATTCTAACATATCTATTAAACCTAGGCTCTAAGATAAATTTGTCATGACCTAATTTCTTAGGTCATAATGGCGCCTACCATAACCCTCAGTAGGCAAGCCAACCTGTATTTTGGAATGGTCAGTAAAAAACTACTCAATAATATGGAAAAAAATGCAAAATATTTCAAGTAAACATCAATACATGATAGAATCCCACCTGGTTGTATCAGCACAAGAGCTTCTAATGTATTTAGAGTACCAATGTGAAATATCAAGGAAAAATACTATGACACAACTTATCTTCAAATACAACATGGAGACTAGTCTTGTAAAATGAGAGTGATAAGTAATACTCCAAACGTCAGAGCTCATCCTAAGTATCCAAACTATGACTGCTCTATATGATTCACACATCAATAATGATAATCTTTACTATGATCTACAGGCCGCAGAAGTGGAGTATGAGTACCAAACAAATGTTAGTCAGTAGGAAACTGCCAACTGAGCTCCAAAGATAAAGAAGATATACACAATATATAAATAGAATGGAATCTTGCAACACCCCATACTTCTACTTAGCTTAAATTCGACCTGAAGCTGTTAAAGACATGTTTTAAAGATGAATCCACTTTTATACATATGGTATTTTAAATATTTTAACTTTTTATCATGCGGGAAATTTAATAAGATTTCCATCAATACAAAATTCGCGCAAATCCAACACCTGGGCAAAGAGTTAGAGCCTTTTTAGTGAGACAGTGTATCACCTGAGCAATCAGCGCATCGCAGAGCCAGCTTAAATGGCAATTGTCAATTCCAGTGTTTTTCTATGATAGTGGCGGATCACGTTAAACTTTTAGGTCACAAAAAAGTGGCAACACGATAGCTCCACATCGCACCACTATGCAGATTCCCAATTGTCCAGTTCTAGTGACTTGGCGTGATAGTGGTGCATTGCGCCAAGGATGAAAATTGAAAAAATTTCACAAAAATTAAAATACAAGTCCAAGGGGTAGAAGGGTCAATTTTCCATTCATATTTAAACCCAATAACACATGATTCAACAATTTTTTCACCCAAAACATAGTGTTTCTCTCAAGTTCTCTCAAGAATAAGCTAGGGTTTCCAATTGGGTATTCAAATTCAATACTCAAATTCAAGAATATCTCTATCTATCTTCGTAGAATCAAGAACTAAGGTATTCACATTGTTCATTCATGGATTCTTTTAATCCATGAAGCCCAAGAATCAAGTGTTAAATCTTTTATTGTGAATATTTTGTTGTGGATTGATTATGTTTATGTGATTATGGTTGTATGATTCCAAAGTTTGAATCTTTTTGGATTTTTCATGAACCTATGATAGCATGCGGTTTGAAACATGGGGAATTGAGTTGAAATACGGAGTTTTGTTGTATTAATTTGATGGTCAGGCCTACGCCCTAAGTCATGCATCCTGGGTGTTTGATAAAATACCTAAGAGAATAGAAATTATACAACTTGCTTAATTATGACTCAAGTGATAAATGCATGCTTTACCCTATGACCAAGAATGACTTCCATGATATTGTGTGTATTATGAATTGTTGAGGGAATATCCATGAGAATAGGTTGATGAAAGTATGATATGTTTATATGCAATTCCATTCATGTACAAGACTATGATAGCCATATGCTTCAAGAAATCCATAAATTGATGTATTATGAATTGTTGATGTTGGTAATGTGTTCAAGAAGTGTCATGTTATGTCAGTTTTATGCTATAGAGTCCTGGGGGTACTTGTACCTGACAAGTTAGAAGTGTGCCTAGAGCCAGTGTCATGTTTTCATGATATCATTAGTCAATACATGTTCAATAGAATTCAGTAGTCATGTGACTCAAGAAAACTCAGTAATCCCAAAAATCTCAAAAAGCTCAGTACTTCAGTAATCTCTATAGTATTCTATCAGTCAATAGAACTCAATGAACTCAGTAATAGTTTAGTTTAGTTAAACAAGTTTAGTGTCTATTCATATAGGAGTAGGATTTAGCACCGAGTGAATCCAAGGATAAGGATACATACTGATAATTGAGCGTGTGATACTTAGAAAAAATCCTTGCATTTCAGAACTATGTAGCCAACGTAGGTTGATACATCAATACTGACAGATGAAGGATGATGAGGTGGATAAACACTGTCATAAGAGGGTCCCATCATTCTCCTTTGGGGATACTATCAGATGAGGGTCACCCACAGCTTGACCTTACCATTGGTGCGGTATTAACACCCTTCCAATTAGGGTTACAGATTGGACCTCAACTTAGCCATAATGGCGTATTAGGGGCATATCGGTTAGATGACTATTTCCCATAGTTTCAGTTACAAAATTAGGACTGTCAGATACAGTCGTTAAGTCTGATATAGAACTTAAATAGTTCTTCAAATTTCAGGACTGTACGATATAGTCAACTCAGAATAGTATGGAACTCAACTAGATCCATTAGAACCTATACTTTTAGATATAGTCGCTCAGTATCAGTTATTTCAATTATACAGTTATCATTATCTCATGTTATCAATATTAAGTTTTAGGACTGTCAGTTAGAGTTAATTAGACCAGTTTTTCATAATCAGAACTGTCAGAATTAGTCTTTCCTTTATTAATAATATAAAAAAGTTCCTCAGTAATCTATAGGCTCAATTATTCAGTATCCTAGTATTAGCACACAAATATCAGTAAATCCATGTTATCAGAATTCATGAGTCAGTGTTATCACAAATTCAGTTACAATCTCTTATTCATGCATGTATTCTCACGTTTATGTTATTCAGTCAGTTAGTATTGTTCATGTATATAAACCATTACATTCATCCTACCTCACTTTTATACCAGAATATTTAACATACTGATGTATTTTCACTATGGTGTTTAATACAATAGGTTTTAGAAGCACGAGATCCAAAGCATCTTTAGTAGATCAGATATTTAGCAGCCATACTAGTAGTGAGTCCTTATCATTCTAGGATAACATGATTATGTTATTATTTTAGTAGTTAGAAGTTTGTTGGCACATGTACCATCAACACCACAGATTTCTGATAGTTTAGAAACTTTCAGACTACTGCATGTTTTCAGACAATTTATTTAGTTTTGGGTATTGTTATACCCCATTAAAGAGATTGTTTTATATTCAGTATTAGTTTAATTTTTTATCCTTATGTCCTTACAGCTTATATTCCACATATTTACAGTATATTATTCAGTACTCAGTTATAGATATCATTCATGGGTTAGCTTGTGGTCCTTCAGGGTCATGAGAACTTTAGAGTCTTATGCATGGTTGTATTGTGCACAACACTTATTTGTAGGAAGCTATGAGATGTTTTAGGTACTGCTTCCCTTCTTTTATGTTTCAGATCATTTTATAGAAAGGTTTTCTAAGAAGTTTATGTAGGAACTCATCATGATCCACTCCTGTCAACTCCACCTTACTCTCAAGGTAACAGAAATAGTTAAACTCAAAGTCCTAGGGGTAAGGCTTTCTCAGACAGTCCCCGCAAACAGTTATGGGATTGCCCATAGTCTCAAAAGTATCCCATCAGTTCCATTATGTTCCAAAGTTGTACATATCTCATTCATGATCATAAGAACTGATTCACGAGCATAATATTAGATATGCCATCAGATCCCTTCTTTGAATCATATGATAGTATATAACCTAGAGTTTGAAGCGTGAACCCAGCAGTTTAGCAGTGGTATAGTTGGGATAACGTTACCCAAATTGAGTTGATTATGTATTCATGGGGATAGTTGTACTAAGGTAGACCAGTATGCTTATACTGTGCAAGCAAGAATTTAAGAGTTTTGATCTAAAATTAAGTATGAAGGTGTGGATGTGAATTAAGAGATGCAATATTAGTTGTATATGAAGAAACAAAAGCAGATGATATTTTTAGTAAGGAAAACATATGTCGTACAGAGTGTAAGTTTGTGATGATGATTGTAGTTCAATTCTGAGTTAAGTAAAGTGTTCACATACTTATGATGATGGCTTAAATGGGGAGATGATAGATCAAGTGACCAATTTAGTCTGTCAGATTTTAGTAGTAGGGCCAGTACATATAGAAAAGAAGTAAAAGAGGATGATTCTCAACCCATCCTTATCTCAGTGTAAAGTTTTGTACTTCAGTCAGCATGATGCCTACGCATGGTTCATATCTCAGCTCCATGAATGCCACTTATATTCACGTGTTTTCCATAGAATTATGTATGATATCATTTCCCAGCATAATGAGTTTAGTTCTATTCCCCTCATTAATACAAATCATGCCACTCGAATGCAGAAAACTCCTAACTCACATACAACTCATAACTCATGTACACATATCATGCTTTACAGTATACTCAGCTTCCATGGATCATGTTACGCCTCTACAAATAAGTTAAATTTAGACTATGTTATGCATATCCACAGTTTATATCTCTTGGTGAACCTATGATATTTATATTCTATTCCTCAGGATTCAGTCAAGTATCAAGTTCAGTTAGTGTCCATTCATGCTTCAGGCCTTCCTGATTTAACCCTTCAGTGAGCTCTCTTTATGAAAAGTGTGTAGTGATGGGCAGTTACTTAAATGGGAGAGAGTAAATGTTACATGTTAAGAGAAGATTGTTGTATGTTTATTTTACACGAGGGTGTAGTAATAATTCACTTATCTCAACCCCCATTGTGTAACTATCAACATTCAGTTGCCATCTAAATTATAGTTTCAGTATTCAGTACTTAGTAATTAGTGTTCAGTCTCAGAATTTAGTACTTTAGTACCAGTCCAAACCTTAGTTCTCAGAAACTAGTATTCAGTCCCATCTATAATATTAGCTATGGTTTTAGTCTTAATTACCATCTTATCTATAATCTCAGTCCCAGTCTTAGTTTAGTAATCAGGTTGGTAACTCAGTTTAGTTTTGGATTTACTCAACCATAGCGTAGAATTATTAGCTACTCAGTTGTTAACCTTTCAGTACCTCTGTTTACATGACTGTTCTAGAAATATTTGGTACTCTTGGTGTTGTGTTCTAATATAATTCAATTACCCTCAGTTCATGAACAATATCTCATGTCAACCAGTCAGTCCTTATGTCCTATGTATAATGCTCTACAGTTGTAGTCTAGCTATTCAAACATAGTACAGTTCAGTCTTACATACCTAGTATTCAGCTATCAGTCATTCAGTTAATCAGATAAGTTAGTAAGTTTAGGGATTTGCGCTCATCGCTTATGCGAATATTTTTAGTGGTCTCAGGTGAAGAAGAACTACTTTAGTTAAGTATAAGTTTTCAGTATAAGTTAAATCGATCATCCAATAATTCAGTTTAACAATCGGGCACCAAGTTTGTATGGTATAGTTTCCCATATTTCCACCTAGTTCTACTATCAGAAATCTCATGAATGTTACTATTCCAAGATACAAAGTTTCAGTAGTTGCGAAATCAATCCATTTCATGTATTATGTCTCAGTTTCAGATCCAAGATATTCAATTACGATTTAGTTCGTACATTCCTTATGCATCGCTTCAGTTTCCTTGGCGACTAAACAAAGTTAGTATTCTTCGAGGGACATAGTGTCACAAGGAGGAGAAACACTATGAACCCCCAAACTTTCATGACATAAACATCCCATTCTTTCTTCATGTAATGAATCCAGTATGGAGTAGGGGGTACTTATAGGTTGACCTTCTAGCTCCAATATTAGCCATAAGCCATATACTCAATGGCTCAATTTAGTTCACGATACCCAGTTCATATCATATGTTATAGACTCAGTCATGTTCTCATGTTCTCATTCATGTGTGTTCAAAAAGGATCTCGAGAAGAGGTCAAAAAATTCCATGTGTTTTAAAATCTCTTTCATGAAGGGAGTGAAGAGGTTCGGAAATAAGGGATAGCTCAATCCCTGATCTGTTGGTCCTTTAAAAATTTACAGTCGTTTTGGCAAGGTAGCTTATGAGCTCGAGTTGCCTTCAGACCTAGCCTTAGTTCATCCAGTTTTCCATGTCTATTTAGTCAAGAAATGCATAGGTGGCCCACTAGTTGTAGTCCCTATTCAAAGCATAGATGTTCAGAATGACCTCTCATTCGAAGAAATTCCAGTTAAAATCCTTGACCACCAGACTCATAGGCTAAGGGACAAAGAAGTCCCGCTAGTCAAAGTTCTTAGGAAAAATCAGTCCGTTGAAGGATCTACTTGGGTAGCAGAAATGGACATGCTATCCAAGTACCATCACCTCTTCTCCGCAAAATCAGACTCAGCCTAAGGCAGTAGCTTTCCTTAAAGCTTATTAAGTTTTATATTCGAGTTCCAGTTACAAAGTATTTTCATGCTTGTATTCCCTTTTAAACTTGGTATCCATTTACCATTGCATATTTAATTATATGCTCATGCATCAGATTAGTCGTGTGTTCAAGCATAAGACATGCATTCTCCTTGTGAGAAACTCAATTATTAGAAATATCAGCATGTAATCAATTTTGCCATGTATTCAAACTTCAAATATACATGATCAGCTTATCAGTACTCCCAGTCATGCATTCATGAATTAGTTTAGTCATGAAATCATGTATAATATATGCATGCTCATATGAATCTCAGCAATGTCAGTCATATAGACATTATTTAGTTGTTTATATTTGGGATGTACTTCACTTTTCATTTCTCCTATCTGAATCAGTATCATTCGAGGATGAATGTTCCCAAGGGGGAGATATTATAATACTCCATACTTCTACCTAGCTTAAATTCATCTCGAAGATATCAAAGACATATTTTAAAGATGAATCCACTTTTATACATATGGAATTTTCTAGATTTCCAGTGTTGCTTTGCGATAATAGCGTGTCACGCCAAACTTTCAGGTCACAAACAAAGTGGCAACATGATAGATCCATATCGTGCCACCATGCAGATTCTCAATTGTCCAGTTCCAGTTATTTGATGCGATAGTGGCACATTGAGCAAAGGATAAAAATTGAAAAACTTTCAGAAAAATTAAAATAAGCATCCAAGGGTGAAAAGGGTCAATTTCACACCCCTATTTAAACCCAATAATACGTGATTCAACAATTTTTCACCCAAAACATAGTGTTTCTCTCAAATTTCTCTCAAGAACAAGCTAGGGTTTTCAATTGGGGATTCAAATTCAATACTCAAATAAAAGAATCACTCCATCAATCTTCATAGAATCAAGAACTAAGGTATGTACAATGTTCATTCATGGATTCTTTTTATCCATGAAGCCCAAGAATCAAGTTTTAAATAATATATTGTGAATATTTTGTTGTAAGTTGATTATGTTCATGTGATTATGGTTGTATGATTCCCAAGTAGGAATCTTTATGTGTTGTTCATGAACCTATGATAGTATGTGGTTTGAAACATGTGGAATTAAGTTGATATACAGAGTTTAGTAGTATTAATTTGATGGTCATGCCTAAGTCCTAAGTCATGCATCCTAGGTGTTTGAAAAAATGTCTAAGATAATAGAAATTATGCAATATAGCTTAATTGTGAACTAAGTGATAGATGCATGCTTTACCCTATGACCAGGAATGCCTTCCATGATATCGTGTGCATAATGAATCATTGAGGGAATTTCCATCAGAATAGGTTGATAAAAGTATGACATGTTTATATGCAAATTCCATTCATGTACTAGACTATGATAACAATGTGCTTCAAGAAATCCCCAAATTGATGTATTATAAATTGTTCATATTGGTCATGTGTGTAAGAAGTGTCATGTTCTGTTAGTTTCGTGCTATTGAGTCCTGGGGGTACTAGTACCCGAAAAGTAAGTTGTGCGCCTAGAGCCTGTGTCATGTTTCACAATATCCTCAGTCAAGCCAAGTTCAGTAGAATTCAGTCAGTCATGTGACTCAGGAAAACTCAGTTAACTCAATAATCCTAGAAATCTTAGAAAGCTCAGTACTTTAGTATCTCTGTAGTATTCCATCAGTCAATGAAACTCAATGAACTCAGTAATAGTTTAGTACAGTTAAACATATTCAGTGTCTATTCATATAGGAGTAGGATTTAGCACCAAGTGAACCCAAGGATGAGGACACACACTGACAGTTGGGGGTGTAATACTTAGAAGAAATTCTTGCGTTCTAGAACTATGTAGCTAGAATAGGTTGAGACATCAACACTAAGACCTCATTCTAAGACCTCATTTTAATAACATTAAGATCTAAGGCTATCATGCTCATGATTATAATCTAGATGGCTAGATATGATATAATCATGCATACCAATGCTATTATAAGATAAAATAGGCTGAAACATAGCTCAAATCTCGATACCTAATCAATGGCAAATCTATCTTAAGCTAGCCATATTAATGATCATAATAGTGATATTAACAATATCACTAACAACGTGATTAACCAGCTACCTCAAACTACCATATTCTTAAATGACCCTATGTGTACCCCTCAAAGCACCAGACTTAGAATGTTCAACAAACATACAACAATACAAGGCCTAACCTTTAACCATATCTATGCAAATATCCTATATCGACTGATAAACATTGGTGCATACTAGTTATTGGTGATGTGCATAAAGGTATAAATTCAAGGTACAAAATCATTATAACAACTCACCTTGATTTTTATCATCATGACCATCGTTTTGTAATAAACATCCAACCTTTTCAGGT
Source organism: Capsicum annuum (assembly GCF_002878395.1). NCBI lineage: Eukaryota > Viridiplantae > Streptophyta > Magnoliopsida > Solanales > Solanaceae > Capsicum > Capsicum annuum. The sequence continues at coordinate 55,520,364 of NC_061120.1, read as the reverse complement.
ATCAATAAAACATCACAGTATCCTCCAATCTTGCTGGGTATCAATATACCCACACGGTATCTTTTAGACTCGCCAGCTATCAATATATCATTACACTATCCTCCAGCCTCACGGAGTATCAATATATTATCATAGAATCCTCCCATTTATATCAATATATCATTAATATATCTTTCAACCTCGTGCAGGTATCAATATACTATCATTATATCATTTAGCCTCTTTGGGTATCAATATATCATCACAGTATCCTTCAGCCTTGACGAATATTAACATATTATTACAGTATCCTCTAGCCTCACAGGGTATCAATATATCATCACAATTAACATTAGGCAATAACATATACTAATATACTCATGAACATAATAATATCACCACAAAGTATCTTTCTAAATAATACTTCCCAACTACTCGTTATTATCTAAGCATCCCTATTTATAATGAAACCTCACCTTATTTATATAAATATTATCCTTATTCAAATGATAGAAATTAACCATTATTTATTTGTTAGTCAACATCTAACATCTATCCAAGCTTCATGGCTAGACCAAAATCCCTATTTATCCACAATTCATATTATCAACTAATCATCATATAATTGTTAACCATTATTAGACAACCCCTATCCACTTATCATCTCATCATTTTTTATTAACTAACATCACTTATTAACTAACCATTGTTAACCTACTAATCATTGTTTAACTATTTATTAATCAACCATTTAGCAATTAATCATCAATTAGCTAGCCACCTCTTGTTACCACCTTCACATATTATCTAGCCACGTTAATACACAACCCCGTATTTAACAACCAATCGACATTATAAACTTAGGCATCAATATCACTAATCTTTTCTTATACTAAATCTGACATCATCATTAGTTACATATCAACCATCTCTACATACATTATTTAAATAAGAAAGATTTATTAACTAATACATTAGACTCCTAGCCACCAAGTTCTATAGTCTCACACTAAATAACTAACTACCACATAACGTAACCCTTAATTAAGCAAAACAATCATAAGATCATATTTCATCTAGAATCACATAATTTACAAGGACAATAATAATGAATATTCAAAATCTATGCATGCCATCACTAGTATCTAATAAAATAAGTCGTAAGCAATATACCATATCTTCCCCAATCCCATACCAGAGAGATATGTATATTAAACTTGTATATGAATCCATAAACTATAATTGTATCCTTTACCATGATGAACACTTCTCAAATATCCAATCATTATTATATCATGACCATTGGCTCAATAATACATCTAAAATAATCACAACATCATAATCATGGCCTTAGGCCCATATATGTATATAGAACTCATACCAATAATCATATTTAAAAGTTGTGAAATATCTCTAGTGAACTAAAATAAGGAGGCACCTTGCATATATGAGGTATAATATCAATAAGCACGTAATCATCTCTAAGAAATGAGGCATCTCATATCTAGAAGGCATAATATCAATAAGTATGTAATCATCTCACATATAAAAGGTATCTAACATCTAGGATATCTTATATCAATAGGTCATACATCATGACTATGAGGATTATTGTCTCTCAAGGGAAATTGTCATATAAAAGAGGAATATCATCTCTATAGGCCCAACAACCATTACCAAAAAGAATATATAGCATCTCTATAGGAACAAAAATTATATCTAAGAGGAAATAGCATCTCTATAGGCCAATCATCAATTCTAAAAGAAAATATCATCTCTATATAACAATCATCAAGTCTAAGAGGAAATAGAATCTCTATAGGCCAATCATCAAGTCTAAGAGGAAATATAATCTCCATACGTCAATCATCAATTTTAATAGAAAATAGCATCTCTATAGACCACATAATGTATCTAAGGGGAATGTCATCTTTAAATTCCCAATATCACTTCCACAAGGATTATCATAGATATAACTTAAAACCCACAAATCTGGGGAAAACTAATACCAGCTATCAAGTCATGAAGTAACCTTATACTAAGGTTTACTTGCCCCATCCATAAGGCTAACACAAATCTACGCCTAAATGGGTCAAAGAATACAACTTTTAAACATCAATTTCTATAATTAGGCATACCATGCACCAAACTAGAATAGGGTATTTAGTTCAACTTTTTGACATCAAGTAAGCCACGTTCAAGCTTAAGATTGGAGCTTCAACTAGAAACAAGGGTACGGGAGTCTACTCTACCCATGTTATAGTTTCAAGACGACAATACTAGTCCAATAAGGTTGAATCCATATGCTTCAAATGCAAAGACCGCAACCCAACCATAGCATTATAACATAACCACTCTACAACTAAGTAAAATTAGAGAGGGAAGGCACTAGGATTCAAAAGGATTATAAGCATATCATATTATGGGTCCAAAACCCTTATTTATTTCCAAAAGCATCAACAATAAAGGTTAAGTTACACTATGTATAATCAATCCTAACATCAAAATTCACACGTAATACATATCAAACATAATCTATAAAGAGTAGTAAATAGAAGCCTACCTCAAAGGACAACCTCAAAATATTACATCAAAAACAATATGCTCGTCTACACTTCACAATTCTTAAAATGCTATCTAACTAACAAAATCTTGATCTACTCATCATTACAATTCCAATGACACCCATATTGTACCATTTTTTTCTAGTATAAAGATGACACCAAAACCCCTAAATAGGTCCCACATATGGAAAATAAGTCTTCGAGATCAACCCATTTTTTAAATACATTTAGGGTGCTATATCCCTCAAGAAATTTTTGTAAATCACCCATATTTGGGACAAAAATCAACACTCAAGCCATTAAGGGTTTTGGGCCATGAAATCAAGAATTCAAAACTAAAATTAAAGGATTCAAAATTTAGATTTGTAGTTATTTACTATTACGCAAATAATCCAAGATCTCAATCAATGACCCAGACTCCCATTAAGGCCTATAATCTCTATTAGGATTTATGGGTCTCAAAAAAAGGAGAAATAACCAATTCCCATAAATAATTAGCCTTTTAATGACCCTTCCCAAGTTCTCAAGTGGTGAAACTTCACACCGACGTGTGCAATGTTATCAGTCATCACGATCTCACTGAGTACCTCTATGATCACGATATTCAACTACACTTTACGATAGCTAAAACTTTGAATTTGATTCCATATTTTGGCCAAGGCCTTGGGATCCATCGGGAATCAAATTTTTTCAAACAAGATGTGTAACCCAACTGAATTCGATATTCTAGACATGTTTACTGTGTCAAATTTTCAATCTAAGATCATTTCACTAAAGTTTTCATTTGATGGACAGTTGGAACCAATGAAGACTTCAAAATATAGAATTAGTTCTAAAAACCAAACGAACTACCCATTAACTGAGTGGTCATTCCCAGTGAGTCATAACTAACTTGGGGAATCTATAGAGAAGATCAAATAGTATGAATAATCATAAATATGGAAAATGACCTGAAGGGTCATTACACTTCAAGCCTTTCTTTGAAAATATCTTACAAGCCTCTAACCTTTCAAAACTTTCCCTCTTTTGAACCCTACCATCCTTGAAGTCAAAAATTGTAAATCAAGGCTAAATACCTTAGTTGGGGTACTAAGTTTTGAAAGGATGACCTTGGGCCATGATAATATATGTGGATGCCTACGATGATAACAAAGAAAGAAGAGTAAAAAGGTGAAAAAAAGGACTTATCAAAGAAAGGAATAGCATGAGATAGAAAAATAATTAGTTTATAAGAAAATTCTCCAGAAAGAGTTAGGTGAATCAATGTAGCTAATATAGGCATGTTTGAATTTTGAAAATAAATAAAGTGGTCCTTAGTCTAAATTTGGGTAAAAATAGTATGATGTAGATGGTTAAGGAGGGTTTAGTTAGTTTTTTCTAATTGATATCATGGTCCTTCACTCACCAACATTACAAACTCAAAAATTACTTTGAGATCTCCAACCAAGTGTAGTTATTGTAATGGCTATTGAAAATACGGGCAAACTTCTGGTATGACATTTGTTAGCATTGAGAGTTTCTTTTGAAGATAGAGTGTTTAGCACTAACATCCTTTGTTTCATATTTAGTAATTTGGTGTGTTGTATGCTCCTTCTTGTGAGGCGGCATGTAAATGAATTAACGTATGTGAAATGGTCATCTACTAGAAAAAAAAGAAAAAGGAGCATAGCTGAGTTGCTTTTGATAAAGAGTCACCTATAAAATGTTGGTGAGTGTTACATTATTTTTCCTTAATATCCTTTGTGTATTGATATTGGGTTTCATGTTTAGGGGAATCGTGGGAATTTCTTTGCTCATGTGTGGAGCAACCTATGGTTCCCATGAAGTTTGAAGTCATTGTGATCATTTATGCAATACCCCGTATGTTTCTAAGCTAGGAGACGAACCATTTTTCCTATGTATGAAACCTCCTATCCTATGAGTATCATTTTAGTGCATAACTTACAATGAGTATCCTAGCGATAATATAGCTTATGATATATTAAGCATATTCATATAAGTCACTTAAGGTAATATAAGCTAAGAGTTTTTGAATCCATCAAGTTTTAGTGTTCGATTTTATAAGGATCATCTTTAAATGAGTATAACTCGATGTTACTATGGTGTTGATGCATATTTATAGCCACCAAATAATAGATAATTGAATTAGCATTCCAAGGATACCAATTTTGCCTTAATCCAATACCCGAACGAAAAGTTATGCCTATTTTTGTGAGAGACAAAAAGGATAGGCGATTGGTTAGGCACCACCCAACCAAATTTAGGCGATTCGTTAGGCGCTGCCTAAGTCAGTTCCAATACCAAAAACACTCTGTTTTGAGTTATTTTGAGGGTAATTAATTCTTTTAACACTCCTTACCCGTCCCTAAACTTAACCCTACGAAATATATAGCTTCTAAACATATAACAACCCTATTAACATCTCAAAGCTCATCATCCAAGAGAACTAAAAGAGAAAAACAACTAGGGTTGCAGAATTAAGCTTGAAGATCCAATTTCAAGGAAATTCCTCCATCAATCATCAAGAACCTCCCTTCCAAGGTATGCGTAGTGTTCATCCACGAATTCCTTTCGTTCGTGGAGTTCAAGAATCAATCTTTAAAATACAAAAGCTTGGTTGATTGTGGTGATATGATCATACCCATATTGATGCTTTTTTGTTTTGCTATATAATAGTATCGTGACTGTATATCTCATGAAAGTTATGTTGTTAGTTGAAAAACATGATCTTTAGATGGATTGATAGAATGCAAGTATGAAATCCACCGATGCCTTAAATAATGCATGCAAGGTGTTCGATAAAATGCCTAGTATGTTAGAGCTTCATATTTACATGATTTCATGATATCTAAATAACAAGTTCATGTTAGCTATACACCTTAATATGAATTTCCATGCTAATTATGTATTCTTATTATAGTGGAATGAAGAATGTATGATGATGAAGATATAAATTATGTATGCGAATTATATCCATACTTTTACTACCATGTTTGAGGTGTTGAATAAATACATGAAGTTTAATATACCCAAATCATTACAATATGAACTAAATGTTACATGTTGCCGTTCCCTTATGCTTTAATGGGTTCCATGCCCTTGCTATGAATAGTATATGTTGTCGAATGCCCATGATATTAGAATATGAGATTTATGACTTGATTATAAGCATTCCTATTCATGATAGATATTATGATGACCATGTACTTCATGAAATCCCCCGCTCATGTATTATGGATTGTTATTGATGGTCGTGTACTCAAGAAATTTAAGTTGCATCAATTTTCTTCCATCGAGTCCTGGGGGTGCTTGTACCCAAAAAATATAGTTGTGTGCCTAGAGCCATGTCATGTTTTCATGATACTCTCAGTCAAGCCATGATCTATAGAATTCAGTCAGTCATGTGACTCAGGAAAACTCAGAAATCTCAGTAATCTCAGAAGTCCAGTAATATCAGTAATCTCAGTGCTCAGTAACCTCAGCAACCT